>NW_025767469.1:0-524468 GCF_003918875.1 Haliotis rubra | reverse complement strand
TTTGAATTAAAACAATACCAATAAACAGTTTGATGTCTCCACAATAAATACACTTGATCTCACTTATTACCGATCGACCAGTCATGCAAGATGATCCTCTGCGTTTGAAAAGGACCAAACCATCAAACCTTTTCAAGATCTGTGAGGAAACGGGAGGCCTCGAAGTGCAGAGCTTCGGCTCAGGATCCGCTGGTTGTCACGCCAAAGGTCCGGGTTCGATTCCCCTTTTGGTATATTGTGCGACGTAAATAGCGTGATATGCGCTTACATGATTCTTTCATCACGTCAGCGGTTCGGGTTTGATTCCATTTTCGGTAAACTGCGTGACGGCAGCACCGTTATAAGCGCTTAACTGATTCATTCGTCACGCCAAATGCACGGGTTTGATTCCAAAATCGATACACCAGTTGAATAATATTCAAACGGCGCAAACCAATATTCACTCTATCAGTCCTATCAATGAAAATGTATTGCAGGTCGATCACCACCGAACAAGTCAGGTCCCTCCGGCGATCAATGGCGAGGATCAGTTCAACATGTGTCCCTAGGGTGTGCTTGTCTCTGACACCCCGCAATCCATAGTCTACAACGGCACGATCGGCAGACAGTTGTGTAAAGCAACTATAACTGTTAGTGTAATACTAGTGAGTGAGTGAGTTTAGTTTTACGCCGCACTCAGCAATATCCCAGCTATATGGCGGCGGTCTGTATATAATCGAGTCTGGGCCAGACAAACCAGTGATCAACAGCATGATAGTGTAATACTAACCTATATATAGCGTTTAGAGCCATCTTATCGGGACGACTTCTCTCAAGGGGGAAACTGATCAGACCTTGTATATAGCCCTATCGTGTACGACAATTCCTTTAAGTCATGAGGGTACCACGGCATCATGCAGTAGACAAGGTTAAAATAATGTATGTAGTAATTGTGCAGAATGTTGATGAAGGAGACGTTTCTGGAAACGATGCTGACTTCTAAAGAATAATCATGTTATATTGTACCAAAATACGCAGCTCAGAGGAACATAATGGCACAGGATTTCAATGCTTACCACTTTAGAGAAACCCCGAGCACCAAGGACTGCAATCAGTGAGAATCTGGGATTCGATATGAACAGATAATCGCTGACAAGTTGTCCAGATGATTTAGTAGCCAACCGCCGCCATATATGTGGAATATTGCTGAGTGCGGCGTTAAACTTAATTCACTCACTCACTAGAAGCCAACCCCAGAAAGCCCTGGGGTCTGATATGTATTTAAAGTGAGAACGTAAGAATTTAAACTACTTTTAGCAATATCACGACGGAAGGACACCAGAAATTGGCTTCACTTTGTACCCATGTGGGGAATCGAACCAGCTTTAACCACTAGGCTACCCCACCGACCCTCTTAATTTGATGGAAGCAATTTCACAGACGGCGTTGGTACACGCACTGGAAGTTAAACACAGGGCGCAAATCGATATTAACTCCATTGTTTCAACACATACGAGGAGTCAAAGCACGGGCGGTCAATGTTCTTCAAATTGCCATACAGAGTTATGCCGCTTTGGCGTGCGAGGAACCAGTAATCATGGGCTCGAAGCCCAGTAATGCACTGATGATAATGCCTATTTTGCAAATAGATGCAAACATATTATTGTAACAGAAGTGAGTGAGTGAGCGTAATGCCGCTTTTAGGAACACTCCAGCAATATCATGGACACCAGAGAAAGGTCCACACACAGTACCCATGTGGGGAATAGAACCCAGGTCAACCACTCAACCACTGGGCTACACTGCCGCCTCCGTAACAAAAGCAGTATACAAGTAAAATACGTTGACATATACCAGCTTCTATGGGTTGGTTGACCATTGTGAATGATTGAGATATGGGGTGAAAGGAAACCATTTAATTCAAAATTTTCCACGTCATTGTTTCTTTTGGAAATATTTTTCTGCAAGAAAAGATGAATTCTATGGTTTTCAGATAGTTAATTAATTGGGAATTGTTTTTTTTTATATATTACATGAATAAATATGTCTCTTTGCAGAGAAAATTATTTGGATTAATATTTTGTTGGCTTGTGAAGTACCAAACCAAACCAGATATTCTGTTATTTTGATTTCTTTGTTGAGGTATTTATTGATCCAGATCTCAAGCTCATTCCAAAATGTCTTGGTTTCCTTACAATTCCAGTATACATGACAGATTGTTTCCTGTAGGTCATAACAAAAACTTCATATTTCAGAATCTATTAGTTTCATTTTCAAAAACTCCCTTTTGGAATATATTATTCCATGTAAGAAATTAAACTGCCTATTTTGTCACCATGGTTCCTGTACTCATGGATTTCTCCAAACAGATAATGAAATGTTAAAAGCATGTATTACCCCGGGCTTTCCTCCCATGTTAAACAGACCATGGTATAACTGAATTACCGTTCCAAGTGGCTTTAACCCTCATTCATGAGTATTTAGATAAGCACACCCGTGAAGGTCCGGGTTAGACTTGATCTTCAGTAACCCATGCTTGTCGTAAGGAGCGACTATCGGGATCAGGTGGCCAGGCTTGCTGACTTGGTTGACACGTCATCGTATCCCAATTGCGTAGATAGATGCTCGTGCTGTCAATCACTGGATTGTCTAGTCCAGACTCGATTATTTACTGACCGCCGCCATATAGCTGGAATATTGTTGAGTGCGGCATAAAACACCAACAAAATATTATATTATCAGGCTGTTTTTGTAGCAGTAAATTCCTGCTGGTTTGAAGCGAAACTCTAACGCGTGCTACCTGAAAATCGTGATTAGACATATTGGCCCAGAATCATGCTCGTTTATTACGACTCTTTAAATGTTTGCCTGCCTTCAACTCAGAACGCTAATGTGGCGGCGACATGACCTCATGTTATATACGTCCTAACATGACATAAAATGATAGTTTAATAAAGCATGAGCTATTTCTCCGCCATTACCCCAGTACCGATTTATCATAATAAGTTATTAATCAACCAGATACGAGATGAAATATACCCTTGATTGACGAGGCACTTATCGCTCAATGACAGTATTACTCCACAAGGCCGGATCATATCGTTATCGCGCTGCACCAGATGGTGACGACATGCCGCAATGTACACGTTTTCTGGTGAAATGAACAAGCCAGACGAATGACGTATTTCCGTGACTCAGTCTCGCCGTGTTGCGGGAGAAGTTTATGCGATGCTGATACCCATCCCTGGTCCAGTGCATCTATGTCAATTTATTTTCAAATACACCATAATCTGGATTTCCATGAATATATAAATCAAATTTCATGAATGACAATTATTTTTAAAGTGTTCGCTTCTAGCTGGGGACCGAATCAGTGGTTTAGTGTTTGTATGTTGTTCCAATGATCAACAGCATGAGCATCGATCTACGTATCTAGGGATACGATGACATTTGTCAACCAAGTCAGCGATCCTGACCACCCGATCCCGTTAGTCGCCTCGTACTTCAAGCATTGGGTTGCTGAAGACCAATTCTAACCCTGATCTTCACGGGTTCAATGTTCTAGTAATAGGGCGTCGGCCCAGTGAGTGATTGGGTGGTTCGGATCCCGGCCTCGTCAAACCAAACTGTAGTATTTGGGGTTTTAATATGTTGAAGTAGAACAATATAGTGGAGGGGGCCTTTTAGTTTTCATTGAAACGTATAAATTGGTAGTACTTTTGATTTGTTTGTCAAAAGACATGCTTCAGACCCACCCCATACACCCACTCACACCAAAATGGGTGACCTCCCGTAAAATCATCATCACACACACCACCATAAATTATGAACGGTTCCTTAGACGCCAAAGACCGTATTGGGGTAGCCAAGTAGTTTAAGCGTTCTCCATCACGCCAAATATCCGAGTTCGAATCTCATATTGGTTTGATGAACTGTCATATGTTAAGCTCATTCGTGGTCACAAACGGTATACGACGGCATATTAAACATAGCACCAATGATATATGACCCACATAACCCTCTGGTATATATTTAATACAGGTATTTACAGACCGAAGAAAGAAACCCAGAATTCTGTGTACCCTCCGAGACCCTTGTGTCTGGTGAAACTATCTCCAGGCAGAACAGAACAGAACAGAACATTTTATTCTCTAAAAACCCACCCACGGTGGTACATGAGAATATAATGATATACAATTTAACATAAATATACAATCAAGAAGGCGGATAATCGAATACTTAGATAGAGTATTATCATCACAATTCGTTTACAATTTCAGGGCATTTGACAAGGCATTTAAAAAGTTAGCTAGGTTTTTCAAATGCTTTGTTTTCTTTTTTGAAAATAGCCGTTTAAGTTTGAACAGATTAGGCCATTCGTAGTAATAATTTGGAATATACATTATCCGCTGTTGGAGAAGCGCTTCGCATTTAAAAAGGTAATGGAATTCGTCCCCAACAGACGAAGAATCGCAAAGTTTACAGAGTCTATTTTCTCTAAGAATGTTGTACCAGCGTCCTGTTTCTATCGGTAAATTGTGATTTGATAACTTAAATCTAAGAATTGGATTAAATATAGGTAATAACAGACCGAAGAAAGAAATCCAGAATTCTGTGTACCCTCCGAGACCCTTGTGTCTGGTGAAACTATCTCCAGGCCGTCCGCAGACACAACACCAGCAATGTACATACTGCACGTGCTTATACCTGCATACCGTGGTTCCTGTCTACCTTCCGGGAACATGTGTTTTTGTGCGCAGTGAAATGTACATAATTGATTCCCAGAAGCTACAAATGTTTGCTTGTATAAGCATTGATAGAGATCTGCTGCGAACTGCTTGCAGAAGAATTACCGATTGCAGAAAACACATTGGTTGATGTAATGCATGGCGAAACTTGCCCAGTGAGCTATTTCTATAACCAGACAAGATCGGGTAGTGTAAGTTTCGTCTCTGGTAGTAGCAATCGCAGCTTGATATAGTAAATTCGGAATACTTGAAAAACAGGGCCGAGTATCCAAAGGTTTTGTCAACGACATGAGAGTCTTTCTTCCAATACTTCCATATGAAGTGAAAATGATGTTCGTGCTAAGATCGCTTGGCGAAACGATTCTGTAGATCGCAGGTAGGTTTGGGTTGGTTTGGTGTGTTTGTTTGTTTGTTTGTTTGTTTGTTTGTTTCCTTGTTTGTTTAACGCCGCACTTATCAGTATTCCAGTTATAGAAAAGCGGTCTTAAGAGTCTGGACCAGACCGGACTGGATTATCGAGTCTCAGCCATGAGCATCTATCTATTGTATCGATCAAATCTGAGATTGCCCACCAAATTTCCATTGCAGTTTTGATTTTGTTTTTTCTACAGTCAGTATTGTGATACGTGGAATTTGGTTTTCAAGGCAATTGCATCATCATGAAATGTTTTCATATAAAAAGAGGGTGGTGTTTGATTAATGTTCACGTGTATATTCTTGTCTCAACCCGATATCTTCTGAACAATAATGGTTAGAGCGTCCGCCCGGAGAGCGGAAGGTCGCGGGTTCGATCCCCGACCGCGTCATACCAAAAGACGGTAAAATATGGTACTTGTTGGTCCCTGTCTGGCGCTCGGCGTTAATGGGCACAACAAGGACTGGTGGGCTCGGAGTCAGTATAATGTGTCTGAGTGGGATATTCATGCTTCACTGCGGCATGGTATCTAGTGGGCTAGCACTATAAAACCAGGGTAAGAGTTCCTCCCGTTCCCCCATCCCAAATAATATGTATAACTATTCTAGAATTATAAACAAAATTTAACACAACAATTACTAGACAACTCACAAAATGGTTAAAAGTCCCAAATTTAAGTTAGGGCTAGGTTTAGGGTTAGGTTTAGGGTTAGGTTTAGAGTTTGGTTTAGAGTTGGGGGAACGGAAGGAACTCTTTCCAAAACCAGCTTAAGTCTGGGCTAGTACAAGCAGCCGCACATACACATACACACGCATGCACGTCGTCATAGGAGCGAAATATTCTCAAGCACGACGTTAAACCCAATTTCACCTCACCTCTGAACAATAATAACACAGGGTGGAAGCGCTGTCCACGCGAAATGTGGAGTTGCCCCAAAAGCAACTCCATTTCCTCGCTGGACAGTGAAGGACGAACATGTGGCGCATGAGTAATAGAAAGTTTTCCCTCGCATTTTCATTATTTTGCAAGTATATCAGGTTTAACCATTTGGTAGACGGATCTAGAAATTTACAGATCTTTCTATAATAGCTTGACACCCTCTCCATTCATTGCAGTTGCGTGTTAAGCGAGGGCACCCTCTTGAGTGTCGATAGCGGAAAATGATCGTTTCGACACGTAATATGACAACCTCATCACCTTTTTTTGCTGTCAATTCTTAGATATAGTACGGGCGGTGGGGTAGCCTAGTGGTTAAGGCGTTCGCTCGTCACGCCGAAGACTCGGGTTCGATTCCCCAGATGGGTACAATGTGTGAAGCCCATTCCTGGTGTCCCCCGCCGTGATATTGCTGGAATATTGCTAAAAGCGGCGTAAAACCAAACTCACTCACTCACTCTTAGATATAGGTATTTTAGGTCTTCATTCACAGTTTAGGCTTTAATGCGTCTGTATTTTTTCACTTATCGTTGAAAATCGAACTGTACATTTTATATGGAGTTGTGTTGAAACTGTCCATTGCGTTGAATGTTTACGTTGAGGTAACTGTCCATGTAGTTGCATGGATGTTAGAGCATGAACTGACGGAATTCCACAGACTTGGCAATCCCAATAACGTACGAGAGTCAACGCAGGTGTATGGTTATTTTGTGAAATGAGGCTTTCATTGACGTTAAAAAGCGTTGGAACTTGACGTTGAAGTTGACGTTGACCAACAGAAGAGTACAACAGTTTCATACCAGTTTTTGAAGACCATGTATTTCAATACTCAGTATTGTCACGTTGATTCATTTGAGCCTGTCAAGTTGTCACGTGTTCGTGGCACGTTCTGCACGTGCGAAACATGCCAAGAGGTGCACGTGCGCGGTATGTTTCAGTGGCGTGGCAATTTAAAACGCATCAGTCGGGGCAGATACAAACAGCCACACATATGCATGCATGTCTATACAAGAAGCAATCTTAACGGCGATATTAAAACCTTCATCGAGGCGGTGGGATATAGTTTAGTGGTTAAAGCAGAAACCTCTCAAGTTCGAGTCTCCATATACCCATTGTGTGAAGCGGGAATATTGCTAAAACGGCGTAAAACCATACTCACTTGACAAGCATCAAAGTGTGAGGGAGTGAGTTTTAGTTTTACACCACTTTTAGCAATATTCCAGAATAAAACGGCGGGGGACACCAGAAATGGGCTTCACACATTGTACCCATGTGGGGAATCGAACCCGGGTCTTCGACGTGACGAGCCAACTCTTTAATCACTAGGCTACCCCACCGCCCCAGGTGTGCAAATAGGCGCATGTGTGCATGCATGTGTTTGTGATTCCAACTGTTTGGAGTGAGAGAAACTGACTCATAGTTGAACTCAAAATGACCCTCCACCGAGCGTGTTCATATTGTGCGGTATTTTGCTTTAAATAACCACAAATCAAATAAACATCAAGCTTATTAAGCATTGCAATGTATTATTAATAAACCAGCTGCCGGAAAGGCGGAACACTAGGGTGAAGCATGACAAATCAGACACTGAAGGTCATCCTGAAATAATTCAATTCAAAATACGTGCTGACCGCCTCCGTGGTGTAGTGGTTAGAGCGTCCGCCCGGAGAGCGGAAGGTCACGGGTTCGATCCCCGACCGCGTCATACCAAAAAGACGTTAAAATATGGTACTTGTTGGTCCCTGCCTGGCGCTCGGCATTAATGGGTACAACAAGGACTGGTCGGCTTGGAGTCAGTATAATGTGTCTGAGTGGGGTATTCATGCTTCACTGTGGCATGGTATCTCAGTGAACTGGCACTATAAAACCAGCTTAAGTCTGGGCTAGTACAAGCAGCCGCATATACACACACACGCGCATGCACGTCGTCATATGAGCAAAATATTCTCAAGCACGACGTAAAACCCAATTTCACCTCACCTTACCTCACTTCACCTCAAAATACGTGCTGGTGAGTATTGGGTAGATTGGTTGTTTATATACTGAAAGGCAAAAGAAACATCGTAATAATAGAAAATACATTAAGTATTAATGGAGTATTTGAACCTATTTTTTTAAATATACACCGGAAGTCAAGTTTGAGGAAAACATGAATCGTGGTCATATAGCCTGTATTGCCCAATAAAGGATTGTTTGAGATTGAGGTGAGAAATGTTCTTGTTTGTGGAAAGGGAAGAGTTTGCACAAACACAACATTGAAAATCGTGATGCACGTGCATCATGCATGCATTCAGGCATAAATTGTCGGCTTGAATGGCAATCGTTTACTTCTTTTCTGAATACAGCAGCTTTGGCTGAGTGAGTGAGTGGGTGGGTGAGTGAGTGGGTGGGTGAGTGAGTGGGTGGGTGAGTGAGTGGGTGAGTGAGTGAGTGAGTGAGTGAGTGAGTGAGTGAGTGAGTGACGTACAAAAGAACGTGGATACACCACAAGAGGAAATATTTTGAAAAGTATCCCAAGTACATCACTATAAAGAATAGATGTGTGGTTTGGGCAACAGGTACACACGTTTCAAAATATTTACGTCGGTTGGGGGGAAAGTTCTGTACTATGTTTTGTATAAGAATTCATGGTTCTCTTTCATTTCATGACAGATCGAAAACAAATAATACACACTTGTATTTACAAAATAACATGTTTGGGGTTGTAGGTACGCACTCGTCGCCAAACAACTTTGACTTGTTGTGACAGAAAACATACTTCATAAATATAACAAAACAACGTTTCAAACACATATGTTTTTAATTCACGTGTTCAAATATAACTATTGTAACTATAATATATCTACATGCACTGATGCGTGTCTCACCAACAACCGTCAGACCGTAGACAACACGAACAATGACGTCTTAAGCGTACCTGATAAATAAATTACATACGGTACGTTATTTATGTAACGGCTTGGTACGTCAATGTAGGGACTTGTAAATCCTCTCTATACGATAAACACACATGGATGCGTTGTATTACTCGTTATAAGGCGTCAACGGACCGTGAAGAGTAAAGTAAGTAAAGAAAGCATGAATGCAAACAAGCCCCCCCCCCCCCAATAAATGGCACCGGACGAACTGAGTCCTAACCCACGAAAGTTCAATGTATGTTAGTCAAGCCTCAGTTGTGTCAAAATCGTTGTGTCTCGACACGATGCAATAGATTTAATACCATAGGGTGGGACGGTGGATCATGTCAACCGTAAACAGACCTTTCTGTTGGCACGGTTCGCTGCCACATTACACATTACAAAGAGATGCATGTTTACGTATGTTTTCAAGTGTGAGATAAAGTAACTGATATGACGATCATCCATTTTTTCATGAAATCTAAATCTGTGGCTTACATCAAGTATACAAAGTAAGCAATGTTTAACATGACTAAGGATTTAATATACATGGTTTGGCTGACATGTGTTTCGAGAATGCGGATGCACTTAAATTTCAGATGTGTTGAAATTGCCTCAGGTGATGAAACGTATTGAACGTATTCATCTAGACTCGCCTGTCTAGACTCACGTGTTGATGAAACGTACTGAACGTATTCATCAAACTAAAAGTGCTATGTCAGTTGGAAGCATCGATTGATTGATCGATTGATTGATCGGTTGATTGATCGGTTGATTGATCGGTTGATTGATTGATCGATTGATTGATTAGTATATCACTGCACCTACTCAGCGATACTACATAGGCGGATCCAGAGGGGGGTGCAGGGGTGCCCTCTCTTTTGTGCTGAAAGTTTGTTAAATGACCATTGAAACTCGGGTGAAAATGAAGTGTGCACCCCTCCTTTAATCAATAGTGTGCATCACCAACCCCAGCACACGCCCCCACATCGACGACTTTCGTGTCTGGAAACTGCTTATATAACGTTGTCCTTCTCTAAAATTAAATTACATTTGTGACGTCATTCCATTGTTTGCGCGCTCCATTACTTTTCGGGAATGGAGCGATGTGTACAAGTTTCAAATTAAAGCCTTCACTTTGTCATTTTGACATTTAATTTTGATAACAGAAATATTCCCAATACTTCGAATGCAATTTAAGTAGGGTAATATCCTAGTAACTCTCCATTCCTTAAAGGTCACATAAACCCTAGGGGGTAAAAATACATAAATCACTGACTGGCATCGTTATAAATGAAACCCCGTCATTAAAACTACTCATTTCGACCTTTAATTGACTTAAATCGACCTTTTTGACAACAGTGCACAATTCTCACCCGCGAACGAAATTTCAACCAATCAGAGCGGCGCGACTCTGTGACGTCATATGAGGAATAGCTTTGAGGGCCGATGCAGAATTCATCTACATTTTAGGGGGTAAATTATCTTGTTTACAGGCTTGTATAAACCTGAAATCGTGACAATTGTTGTGGAAAATGAAAGCTATATGTTCTCACAATCTACTGGCATTTAATTTTGTCTCCTGCTTTGCCTAGTTTCCGAGTTACAACTTGTTTTCATAGACGCTTCTGTCACAATTGATTGGTGTCGTTAGGCCCTATTTGTATAATGACTGATCCAAATTGATCCCATTTCTGTGTTTTTTTACCTCGATATTTAATCATGTCATGTAAAAATCTGTTTGTATTCTCAAAACAGTGTCGGCCCATAAGTTTTCACATGCAATACAGCAATTAATACTCCCTTGTTGTAACCCGTGTTAGGTGGTATAAACCTACATGTTATTTGTCATCATTCACTTGATGGTCAGATAATGAATTTATAACAGGTATAATTAGTGGTAACACACTTAGATTACCCGACAAAGGTTCCCATTTGGCATTTCTTGTGTCTGGAGTAAATATTCAACATTATAAACATCGATCAAAGGATTAACCGATAACACGCTGATTGATTAATTACTTTTATCTTACACAGCGGATTTGTCAAAAGGTAGTGTTTATGTATGTAGATTTACTAATCTATACTGAATACACTCTGCCGTGTCGGTGTCTGCGTAAAAACAACGTCCTTCTTTCAAAGGATTAACCGGCAATACATTGATTGATTGCCCATTATTGGCTAACTAAATTACTGTTTTTAATGAAAGGCGGACATTATGCAATTAGTTGCCAGGTGTGCTATCTTGGGTGACCAATGAGACTATACACCAATACCTGAAAAGATTTATCACTTTGTCGTATGTTAAACTGTTAAAAGACACATCATTTGGAACAGTTTTGTGGATATTGATGGATACATTCCTCAAACAAGGTAATGGCCTGATATTGTTCCTATAACTTTAATCTGTTTTAATTTTAATTATTTGCATTTTGTTTTTATTCATTTGTCGTAGCATTCAACAGAATCATTGTTTTCGCCGTGAAGTGTAATGAGACAGACAACATACACTAGGGTAGTGTGTGTGCGAATTATGATTCACATTGGCAAACTATAAAATGTCTAGATATTACAGTTCTGTTATAAATTCACTATAAGTATCAGCAGATCGTCAGCTTTTTATTTAGTTTCAAAATGCATAAAAGTATGATAATAAACTAATTAGGATTATAAGACCAAATATAAAGACGCACATTGACTAGTATCTACATACTGGTGAGTGGACATTAACCATGTGAATGTAGCAAGAAATTTATCGCGCAGTATTGTGACTTCGACCCCCACCTCGCTTCCGAGGAAGAAATCGTTATGTTATAAGTTGTGTCATGCAAAATCCTTTTGGTTATGATTCCAATACATATTTAACTACGAGTAGAAAGTAGTTTTGATTTTCTAACTTGATGAAAACAAACTATAATCTCATTAATTCGAACAGACTTTACGATTTTCAAAAATGGCGGCGCCCTATCGGGAACATCCGCCAGTCTGTGGATAAATGCTATTTAGGTTTGTTTTCACCGAGTTACAAAATCAAAACTACTTTCTACCGGTAGTAAAATATGTATTTTATTGATGGCCAATAGGATTTTGCATGACATAGCGTATAACATAACAATTTCTCTCCTGGCGGCGAGGTGGGTGTCAATATAATACTACTTACAATATTATTGTTACTTCGACCACAACCTCACTTCCGAGGAAGAAATCGTTATGTTACAAGTTGTGTTATGGAAAATCTTTATGGTCATCAATCATATACATATTTTACTATAACTAGTAAGTAGTTTTGATTCTTTAACTTCCGTGAAGCGATCTGAACACAAGTAAGATATCGTTTCAGGCTTCCACAACGCTCGCTTCGCACTCACAAACATAACCCATTTAGCACGAACTGCGGGGTCCTGTGGAAATCTGTGCATGGTGACACCATCGCCCGACCCCTAGGAGCAATTGACGACAAAGCAACGATTCGGCATGTCGTCGTTCATGTCGAGAAATCATCAAAATGATGAGCGTGCTACACACTTTCTATACAACTAACTGAAAATCGTTCCTCATATGACGTCACTGCAGTGCTCTGGCGACAGAGTTACGTAACCTATCTGTGGTTTCGTTGGCGGGCGAGAGGGAAGCAGGCGACTTTTTGGGCACTTTTAATCGCTCTGTATTAATTAACCACAAGTTTTTAAAGAATAAATTTGGTGTTCCACATAAGACTAACCACAAATCTTTCATATGTAATGGTTAAAAGAGTAACAAAAAACAAAGTTTAGTGGTTCTTTAAAAATAATGTGCCTCGGCCCCTCCGGGCCCATTTCCTCCCAGGGGCCGAGGCTCCATTATTTTTAAGGAATGGAGAGTTACTCGGACATTACCCTCTACGTAATGATGGACGTGATTCTGGTGACATATACTGTAGTATCGATCAAAATGCCAGAAAACAATTCTAACAACATGTTCTTAGCTTTTTATACAGTGAATATAGTATGACCAGAAATTATTGAGAATTTTAGGAATATGTTTAATTGGATTTCTAGTATAAACAACCTTGACCAGCTATCAAGTACTTGGTTTCATTCAAGAGAGACAACTCCGTTAATCCTTTTTCATTAGTTTGTGAAGAGTTATCCCCCTTTGTTTACTTTCTAGCAGACGACATTTTCAGTGATCCTCAGTATGGATGATTTAGAGAAGAGGAAGTTGATTTTAGAGTATTATAACAAGGACATCAGATCAGCTAAAGCGATTTCAAGTAGAACAAGCATCCCTTTGTCCACTGTTTATCGTGTTTTGAAAAATATTGCAAATGGATATGGCATTGAGCACCAGGGAGGCGCAGGGAGACCCAGAAAATGAACTGTCGGTGACAGGAGGCAGCTTGGTATTCTTGTTTCTAAGAACAAACGAAGGAGTTTAGAAAACTTAAGGCTGGTTATGATTGATAGAGGAACTGTGGCTGTCTGTAAGGTGACAATTAGAACAGAGCTGCATGCAATATGTTGGCAGAAAAGTCGAGGAATTCCATCACCGATCATGAAACCTGAACAAAAGGAGCGAAGGTTGAACAGGTGCTTACAGCATAGAAATTTTAACTGGGACAATGTGATTTTCTCAGATGAAAGTTATGTGTGGCTGTTTCCTAATACCCTGAAATTCTGGACCAAACAAACTGAAAAACCTTTGTATCAGCGCCCAAAGTACAGTCCGAAATTTAACGGGTGGGGTGGCATATCTGTGTTAGGGGCAACGCCCCTCTGTGTATTTGAAGGGATCCGGAATATCAACAGTGAGCGGTACACAGATATTCTCGAGGGACATTTACTACCATCTGCTCAAGTGTTCAATGGAATTTTTTGATTTTCCAGCAGGACAACGACCCAAAACATCGTTCAAAGCATTCACAGGCCTTGTTTCCGACCCAAAATATGACATTATTAGATTGGCCAAGCTATAACCCTGACCTAAACCCAATAGAAAATGTTTGGGGATTTATGAAGGAAAGTGTCAAGAAGAAAAATCTGACAAATATTGCTGAAATGAAAGAAGAAGTGGTGCACGACTTTCTAACTTCTTTGATCAGTAGTATGCCCCGCCGCATTGAAGCCTGCATTGCTGCCTATGGGGACTTGACAAAATACTAACTGTTCACCTGTCTTTGAACCTGGAGTTATGTTCTGCTAATATTCACATTTGATGCGTGAGTAATGAGTGAATTTTTTTTTTAAATTTACAATCTTAAATTCCCAGAAATTTCTGGCTGTACTATATATGGCGCGTCGCCCGGTAGTGGAGGCCGCCATTGGCCTATCCTTGCCGGGGTCAGTGAGGCGCCAGCGCAGCATACCCGGGGAACCTTGCAGCGAGCACAAGTTTGTACAGACAAACCAAGAAACATAACTAGGGCAACCGGGATTCGAACCATCCCGGTGAGTTTGGAACAATGGTTCAGTTTCTAAGTGTGAGTCCTTTGAAAGTTGGGGAAAACAACCCAGGTATTTGGCGTTTATAAATTTGGTAAGTGAATAAAATATATATTTTTTCAGACTAAGAATCACAATCAGAAAACATTCGGGATTCGAACACACGTTCAGCGGATCACGAGTAAGGGACGCAACTCCGCACAGTATTCGACTGTACGTAATAAACCTGGTTAACTCTGCACCAAAATATTCACAAAGGAGTACCATTAATGCTTTGATATCTCCCCTAACATGTTACTACATGTATTAAAATCGGAAGTAAATACTTAAACATTCCCATCAGAGAAAACAACATCTACTCAGTTTTGGTGTATTCGATTGGAAGGACACAGCTTCTAAACTATTAACGGACTCGGTGATAAAAGACATAACACGTGACCATAAACCCTCCAATCGAAACTCTCCAAGTAGAAGAAAGATTGAGCCGTACTTATATGACCTTTAACGTATTGGTTACCATGGAGATGTAAGTAAATGTAGATAAATGCTGAAATTCCTGAAGCCGTTATTGCCGGACCCCAAACTCTCAATCATCTTCATGCAACATTATCAACCGGTATTACCGGTTACACTTTCAATGCTACGTTTTCCGTCTTTCTATGACACGGTAAATTAAGTACACAAAATGGCGGTTCCAAGGTAACCAACGGGGAATAATGATGTTTAGTTACCAAATATGTCATTACTCATTACTGATAATAATCCAGACAAAGCACAAAAGTGATAAAGAGTAGCTGTGTTCAAAGATGTGTGATGATTTACTCGGGCGTAAAGAGATTTCATCGATATATTGATCCGCTTAATTCTGCTTCGTCAGCAAATCTATTTACGCACTGACCTTGACGAGTATTTCTAAGCCGACGCTTTCTGACGACGTGGGAATTGAGTCAATGAACGCTGCAGTGTTAGGATGTGACATGTATTTGTATAACAACCAACTTGGGAGATTTCGCACTTTTTAAAAAAAAATATAACTTGACAGCATCATTTGTTATTTACACTTCAACAGTTATTTCATTATCGGATGCTTTCGCTAAAGAGAAGGTTTTTTTGACATAACCACTGAAATGGATTTTTTTCTCTGCCTCTGTAGCACCTTCTTATCAACTGATCGTATAGCCATTGTTAGATACAAAAAGATTTTATGCGTTAAAGGGTTTTGGCCTCCTTTTATTATATTGTTCAAAACATTAAGAGGCCATAAATATGTTTTGTCGTTCAGTCTGTCCATACACAGAACATCTCTAATTATACGGAGTGAATGTTCTGTAGCTCACCTGACTTTTTTTCTGGAATATCTTAATTATATGATTATGGCGGTCAAAACAAAGTGTCAGGTAGATAACATGTTACAAACATGGCTTACGCACGTTTCTACACAACGGGACAACTATCAGGTTACAAATAACAGATCATATGGTCAACTCCAAATTCAAAATACAGGTGAGCTACAGAACGTTTCGCTCTACATAAGTAGAAATATTCTGTATATGGGCATAGACTGAACAACAAAACAATTATGTTTTGTACCACTGAATATTAGGAAGCAGCAAAAACTCTTAAGCGTACAAAACATAACAATATTTACTGCATATCCTGCATATCAAGTTTATCAAAACACGAAGAAACTGCTGAGAAATTGAGAAAATATATTTTCTAATTCTGCCATTGCGGTCTTGATGAATGAAAGTACTGAGAGATAATTGTCATTCATACCCATGTGCTGTTTGATATTTCAGAGCAGCGGTGGGGTAGCCTAGTGGTTAAAGTGTTCGTTCGTCACCCCGAAGACCCGGGTTCGATTCCCCACATGGGTGCAATGCGTGAAACCCATTTCTGGTGTTCCCCGCTCTGATGTTGCTGGAATATTGCTAAAAGCGGCATAAAACCATGCTCACTCACTCACTCATATTTCAGAGGGGTTACGATGGACAACGTGCCGCTTCAACGTTCATTTCAGGTGAACTACAATTAGGACAATCATGTAACCCTTCTGTTGTAGGCTAACATCTTTCTTGTTCATCACCCAGAGAACAGGAGGCGGTGTTTACGTCATACAAACAATCCTTCTGTTGTAGCCTAGCATCTTTCTTGTTCATCACCCAGAGAAAAAGAGGCGGTGTTTACGTCAAACAAACAATCCTTCTGTTGTAGCCTAACATCTTTCTTGTTAATCACCCAGAGAACAGGAGGCGGTGTTTACGTCAAACAAACAATCTTTCAGTTGTAGCCTAACATCTTTCTTGTTCATCACCCAGAGAACAGGAGGCGGTGTTTACGTCAAACAAACAATCCTTCTGTTGTAGCCTAACATCTTTCTTGTTCATCACCCAGATAACAGGAGGCGGTGTTTACGTCAAACAAACAATCTTTCAGTTGTAGCCTAACATCTTTCTTGTTCATCACCCAGAGAACAGGAGGCGGTGTTTACGTCAAACAAACAATCCTTCTGTTGTAGCCTAACATCTTTCTTGTTCATCACCCAGAGAACAGGAGGCGGTGTTTACGACAAACAAACAATCCTTCTGTTGTAGCCTAACATCTTTCTTGTTCATCACCCAGAGAACAGGAGTCGGTGTTTACGTCAAACAAACAATCCTTCTGTTGTAGCCTAACATCTTTCTTGTTCATCACCCAGAGAACAGGAGTCGGTGTTTACGTCAAACAAACAATCCTTCTGTTGTAGCCTAACATCCTTGTTTGTTCGTCACTGAAGAGAAGGAATGCTTAGTGTCAGGATGCACAACTTTATCTCATCCTGTACATCCAAGATGTTTTCAGTCCTACTGACGTTTGTATCCGTCGATACGTAAATGATCCCCAGATTGCTATCGTTGTCTCTGAAATCTCAAAAAGCATCTGGCGTTCTTCTGAAGGGATGTAGAGAAGGGTTGGTGATGATGCTTCATCGCATCCTGTACAGCGAACATGTTTACATCTTCATTGTAAGTAGATAAGTTAAAGCGATCCTATTATCTTCGAATATCAAATAACAGACTCTGTCTATTGTCGAGCATCGTGGTAGCCTAGTGGTTAAAGCTCTCGCTCGTAATGCACAAGACCCGGGTTCGATTGCCCATATGGGTACAAAGCCCATTTCTCGTGTCCCGCGCCGTGATATTGCTGGAATATTGCTAAAAGCGTCGTAAAACTAAAATCACTCACCCTCTCCTCCATCACATCATTTCTTAAAGCAATTCGTACTCTCTCCACTCGGAAAACCGTGGTCAGTGGGACAGAGCGTCTGACCGGACAGCGACAGATCGTTGGGTTAATGATATATCCTCTCTTGCTCGGGCATTAAGTTTGAGAACGCTTAAAGGTCAAGACTATTACGGGATAAAAAATACATTCGGGCTATGAAACTATCACCCTAAAATAGATCCAGGTTTATGAGGACCATAGGGCTTAAAGTATAACAGCTTCCTACTCCATCTGGACTTAAGCCATGTAAACCGCTGGCGATTGTTCACCGATTAAATATAGGTTCTACACAGTAAAGATATATTCCAAGCGAAAATATTACAGCAGGGATAAAGATAATTTTATTGATGAGCCAACTCCTGTCCGCATCACTTGTAACCAAGGCAACCATGAAATACAGAACTCTAAGGAAACTTCAAGTGTATATTAATATAGTTGAGATGTAATGAAGACGATGTAATTGATACGAAGCAGCAATGTGGCTCAATGACCAAACTCTGGTTATCACATTATAGACGGAAGTGTTCTCAAACATACAGTGAATGTCTTTTCGTGCAAATATATAAGGATGTTGATGGATGAAAGACGCCGACGTGTCAGATACGATGGTGCTATCGACCCCGACACACCCGATGCCTCCCTGGGATAGAGGTCACTTCCCATTTATCTATTATTGTCAATTGATCATCACCAGAACGCGGATCGATGAATTAGTGCGCTTAAGCGGACGTGTGCCAATCAGGCTGTGAAACACGGTAGACTATATCTGACTGCACGATCCTGGACCTTGAAGAATGGTTCAAAGACTATCAGGAACGATGGTACTGAGGTTAGGTCCTGATTGGTTAAGGGGTCCGTCTTGGTATACATTATACATACTGTTAATCAACTTTTGATGCATCAATGTCGTCTTGAAAGAAAGTTGATATTGTCTAATCAATTCTGTAGGGTAGCCTAGTGGTTAAAGCGTTCGCTCGCCACACGAAAACCCCGGGTTCGATTCCCCAAATGGGTACAGTGTGTGAAGCCCATTTCTGGTGTCCCCCACCGTGATTTTGCTGGAATATTGCTTAAAACGGCTAAACATATGGTGTAACTTTAATCATTATTCAGAAACTTTCTAATTTAAGAGTCGCAGTTTCAGCTTTTCCTTTTGTGTCCAGTGAATTGCTAACTAAATCTTTACCTCCAGGCTATTGTGGTAAAACGGTCCGTCGGCCGGACATATTGTTCACATACAACAGAGGAAGTTTTATCAACAGGGCAGTGTTGTGGGCGTGAATTGTACCAGGACTTAATCGAGTGTGGCCTTTGAACCGCTGGGGGTAAACAGTACAACAACAAACAACCATTAGGGCTGTGTTCGCGAAGCTGTAATAGGTTGAAGCTTCCGTCATCACGACTACCAGACGCGCCACCATCGGCGGTCAGCTCGGAGCAGCGCTGGCCGAATTACTGTAGGTTGCCATGGTTGGTGGTGAATGATGGGATGTTTCAATGGACGGATGGGCGGTATTGGTGGAAAGTGTTGAGGGCAAGACAAGGGGCAACGTGGACTCATTGCCACTTAAAGTGTTAACAACAACACCATCATCATCATCATCATCATCATCACATTAATGATAATACTTTATAATCATCTTTCTATAAATATAATTATTCATATCACTGAATTTTAATTTTCCGTCCTCCCTTGGGACTCATATGATTTACAAGATTCAGGAAAAACTGCTAATATGCGGACCTCGTTTACGAAATAGCACGCTTGCATTCTCAGTACCAAGTTAGGGTATTAAATAGCCCGTTTATTGCCGTCTTAGGTACAATGTCTGAAGCCCATTTGTGGTGTCCCCCGCCGTGATATTGCTGGAATATTGCTAAAAGCGGCGTAAAACCAACTCAGTCAGTCAGTATTGCCGTCTTCGCGATGTTTGTGGTTTTGACTCTGAGGTCCACCCATGGTATGACTCTGAATGGGAAGAGGGCGTCATGGAAGATCACAACCGTAAAACTCTTATGAATAGGCCTATATACATGTACTTCCTCAGACGTATCCAAGCCAACAAACAAGACCTTGTCGTGTTTTATAAAACTTGTGAAATTATTCATATAATTGAATATTCAGCCCCTTTTGACACAGATGTGATTGGCAAGTTTCAGGAAAAACAAAGCAAATATGTAGATATCGCTTACAAAATAGCACGTTTGCCTCCCAAGTACCATGTTTTCCGACTCCCCAGTGTTTTTGGTGCCTTAGGTTTGGGACCCCAATCTCTGACTGACGAGAGGAGAGTACCCATGTTTGCTGCCAAGAACACAATCCTTCTGACAATCTGGTTAATGCAGAAAGGGGTCTTAACATACTGGGAAATGTTCCTGCAACTGGTAGGTTCGACAAGGCTGCGCTTCCTGAGAGAAGGACGCCTGTTGTGCCCTAAAACCTACAATGGTCTTAAGTGCACAGTAATAATAAATATTCATGAGTGGGCGGAGCTTATGTCACCACGCCTCTACACGAAGTCAGCGATCTAACCCACTCCGCCACCGCAGCTTACACAATAATGGAAGTCCGACAACAGGCCGTCTAGATCACGTTCTTTGTGCACCCCTCTGACAAGTGGAAATTAGCACGGCTGCCATTGCCGAAGTTATGAATTCACCATGCGTTAAATAAAGAAACTTAAATTTATAATGTTGAAATGCAGCTTATGTTATACGTAGGATTTCACTTTCTCTTTAAAATACAGATCCTAGTACTTTTGGGGGTTGAGTTCCATCCGGAATTCGAACCCACACACAGTAACGCAAGTAATCGTGATCACAAAAAGTCAAGCTACTTTTTTACCCCTTTCTAAAAAGCACCGCCTCCGTGGTGTAGTGGTTAGAGAGTCCGCCCGGAGAGCGGAAGTTCGCGGGTTCGATCCCCGGCCGCGTCATGCCAATTGGCATAATAATATGGTACGTGTTGGTCCCTGCCTGGCGCTCTGCATTAATGGGTAAAAGGACTGGTTGGCTCGGAGTCAGTATAATGTGTCTGAGTGGAGAATTCATTCTCAGCTGCGGCATGGTTTCTCAGTGGGCTAGCACTATAAAACCAGCTTAAATCTGGACTAGTACAAGCAGCCACACATACACACGATTGCACGTCGTCATAAGAGCGTAACATTAAACCTCATTTCACCTCCCCTTCTTAAAGGCATTGTGAAACCATGCAGACATGTTTCCCGACTGACCACTCCCCGGATGGGCGGAGTCAGCCATCAGCTGACCAGTGGCCTGTGTTTGCGCGGGGATTTCCGACAGGACGTATATCTTCCCCTTCCGGCTCGGGGACTGACTTATGACAGTGGGAGCTCGCCCCGACACGTTGTCTGCTACACACAATGGTCTGCACTCACTTCCTTATGTACTGTAATGTGAATGATGAACCTGGCGTTTCACGTTCATTTACATTAATTCTCATACATTATTTGTTTCAGGGAAATAGTGGAGGCAAGTTCGTAGGCCTGGGGCTATGGCTGACTATGAGACGGCCTGGGTTTGTCTCGTAACAAGAGGCAATTTCGATAATGCGATCTTAGAATCGACTATCGTTAAAGTACGTGAAGTACGCCATTGTGATAAATATTTAGGTACAATTCCCAAGGCAGCTACGAAAGCACCGTTATTTATTCTTAAATAGCGTTAATTGTTTGTACGAATTGTAAGCATAGTTGACCATAATAAAATAATTAATCATTTTGCCAAATAAGTAGTAATGTATGGCTGTAAAACATTGCTGATAAATCACCACTCGCCGACTGGAATGAAAAAGATCAATTTTCGCAAACCTTAACCTCAGTTCAAATAATTTAACTGTAGACAACTCGGTCTAGAGCCGCTGAAAAACATAAATTTGAAATTGCACCCTACTTTCGGGAAGTATAAACTTGACATCAGTTGAGCAGTTTAGAGATATTTCGAATAAAAAATACATGCATCAATGAGAAATGAAATATGTATTTTTTCGTTTCGTTTCATTTCATTTTATGAAGGTAGCATCTAGATTTCGCATTTCTATTTGGATCATGTTGAAATATATTGAATGCTATAAAGTCGGGGTAAGTGCTGCTTCAGTATCTAACCTCTCACCTCCAAGTACTGATGCTGTTGATGAGGTTGGTATGTCAGGATGGGATTGCTTAGACGGGTCGATGAGAACCGGAAACAGTTACAGAAAGTCAGAAACACATGTTGGTATTTCGGAAATATTCCAGTATATCAGTTAGATTTGAGAAACGGTTTTGCGATATATACCGAGTCAATTTACTTATGAAGAGATATTAATTAACAGGTGGTTTTAGAATAAATGTTTCCGTTTCGTTTAAAAAAATTGCTATTTTTTAAAAAAGACGTTTAAGAGACTATTCGGCGTGATTATAATATTCATGAATATTTTCGTGTGTTTTAATGGGGCAGTGGGATAGCCTAGTGGTTAAAGCTCTCGCTCATCACGCCGAAGACCCGGGTTCGATTCCCAACATGGGTACAATGTGTGAAGCCCATTTCTGATGTCCCCCCGCCGTGATATTGCTGGAATATTCCTAAAAGCATAAAACTAAACTCACTCACTCATTCATTTAAGAATGAGATGTGGTTTTCTTTCACAACAGGCATAATACACACATACAAAGTGAAACCATGATTATCAGAGGTCCCGCCTTTTGAAGCATAAGTATTTTGACCGAAACTGTCGACAACATGGTAAGAAAGGACGTTAACCAATGTCAGACTTGGGTTAAGGTAAAACAAAGAAAAAATGTTTATTCGACAGTGACATAAGTGATATAGGTGTCACAGTTGTGGTTTGGTCCTTGCAATTTTCAGATGTTGCGTTTTGAAAACGTTTGTAATCTCTTGCACCACGCTAAAGGCGCCGGTTCGATTCCCCACATGTGTGGAGCCCATTTCTGGTGTCCCCCCGCCGTAATATTGCTGGAATATTGCTTAAAGCGGCGTAAACCCATACTCACTCACTCACTCTTGCACAAATCCAGTTTCTAAGTGTATACTGTGTTTACCAGGTACAACTATGCTTGTCGTAAGAGGCGACTAACGGGATCGGGTGGTCAGGCTCGCTGACTTGGTTGACACATGTCATCGGTTCCCAATTGCGCAGATCGATGTTCATGATGTTGATCCCTGGATTGTCTGGTCCAGACTCGATTATTTACAGACCGCCGCCATATAGCTGGAATATTACTGGGTGCGGCGTAAAACTAAACTCACTCACTCTTTGCCAGGTAGTGTATAAAGTGGGACATGCGCCAACGTTCCCTTGATTTGGTAAATTCCTAAAGAAATATACCTGTAAACGACACGGTTTCCATGTTCAGAATATCGTAACTGGTAAGAAGCAAGTAATCTGGTCCAACTGTAAACAGAAGGAAGGCTTAATATACTGTTGGAAACCGATAAGGGATTTATATGAAGGAAAAATAGATTTGGTACTTTTCACTATACTGAAGGGGAAAAGGGAAGATATTCAAAGGAAGCGATCGCGGACAGTACTGAGGGAAATAATCGAATCCATTTAATGGAAACAATGCCTTGTTTGTTTATTTGTTTGTTGTTTGGCGATACGACCGCAAAATGAGAAATCAGGGACCAAGCTTTTCTCTCAAGTTCGACACATCACAGTTCGACACATCACAGTTCGACACATCTATGTTTAACTGTAGCTGAAATATTGCGAAGTGCAGCGCTAAACAACAAACAAACATATTATAATGTAACCAACAGAAGTATTTGGGGTCCCACAGACAAAGCGGCGGAAAAAGAAGCAAATGTATTTATCCACTGTTTACAGTAGCCTTGTAAACTGTATTGCGTAATGACTACAACAAAGAGTTAACTCCCTTCCCCACTAACATTGTCTCTGACGGAGCCTAACTCACGTATTTCACTCACCACAAATATTCATTGACAGTTACCGAACGTGTTATTTCATCATTTGCTGCAGACAAAGGTTGGGTGACGACAACATTGTGTTCAACGTTAGACTACACCATCTAATGCAAGGAACAATCTTGCCAAATCCCCGTCACTTGAAATGTACAGGATTCTTCTTCTTCGAATCAGTCAAACAAAGACAATGTCTACACCGTCGTCGACTCCTTGACACACACGACAGCGGTGTGGGTTGTTTATTTGATGTGAGACAACCAGCCTGGCTCGTGCATTCTGTGAAAAGTCATCGGATTCTTCACTTCCGGATTGAGCAAACACCGCGAGGTGTCCGACAGGGCGCACGCTTTGGGCGTATTGTCTCTGTTGTTATTGTCGCAGCAGCCCTGGAAGACAGTGCAAGAGTCCTTCGAAGTCCATGTCTCTTGTAGCCCTTTCTTGGTGTCTTTTGAACACCTTCTTAAAGGTTCTTTCATGATGAAAATGAGTAAATTAAAGTCGTCTCACTCCCATGCCCTCACATATTTGGGGTCGGGGGTCGCCTAGTGGTTAAAGCGTAACAGGAGAATAAATCATCCTAGAAAGATGAATAGAAAAATGCCACAGTGTCACATAATCCTTTAGGTTTCCTCTTCAAATAAACTCCATATTTATACCGTTCTGAACAGCTGTTCGAAATAAACGCCATTCGCTTGAATTAATTTCACTTCAGAATCCACTCCTTGGCGATCTTTGCTCAAATGATTCTACCCACGTCAACTAAGAGAGACATGGGGTTGACAGTTAATCTTGTTAATCTAGCGTTAAATATTATCAATTCATCCCACAACCCATCACAGAGCTGCATGAAAACAGACCCACTACGTCTCTAAACATTATTCCTGCTGCATCACGCCATTTCTTCAACAGAATTCCATCGATGCTATTTTTTCAGATGCTAATTTAAATGTTACGACATTCCCAACACGGTTTTGATTTCACCCCATCTTTTGAAATGTGATTCATTTAAACACGTGAGGTCTATAATCACCACCAGATGGCGTAGCACACGAGCTTCCTCAGCAAGCCAATGACAATCCAGCACGGCACGAGCTTGTTATTACGTTACGTAATCGGTGGCACCGATGCAATGGCTTGTTTGTCTGTTCTGTGTATGCCATGCCATTGACACGTAATATGCAATGGCATGTTTTAGAAGGAAATGGTTTTAAAATCTGCTCTGGGATATTTATATTTCTGGCAAACAAATCTTTAAGTAATTTAGCTGTTATCCCCAATTTTGTTTTGTCTGTGTCTTAATCAGTTTATTTCCCTTGTTTGAGCGGGCATGTTTTGTGTGTATTTGTATCCAGTTTTTTTTCATTTTGCTAAGGACCGCCTCCGTGGTGTAGTGGTTAGAGCGTCCGCACGGAGAACGGAAGGTCGCGGGTTCGATCCCCGACCGCGTCATATCAAAAAACGTTAAAATATGGTACTTGTTGGTCCCTGCCTGGCGCTCGGCATTAATGGGTACAACAAGGACTGGTCGACTCGGAGTCAGTATATTAATGTGTCTGAGTGGGGTATTCATGCTTCACTGCGGCATGGTATCTCAGTGGGCTGGCACTATAAAACCAGCTTAAGTCTGGGCTAGTACAAGCAGCCTCACATACACATACACACACGCATTACGACACACGCACATTTGCCCCAGTTGTCCAGAATGTATATTGACACTATATGAGCGAAAAGGATAATAATATCAAACACATGTATATTACCGCTTTGTATCATATGGCCCATGGCTTTGGCAGAGTTGCGCACCTTAGGTATGCCAGGATTCTGTGCTCGTGGATTCGAATCAAGATTCATTTGGTTTGCCTGTACCGTGATTGTGTATTTTACTAAGACTGGCAACGTGGGGATCTGCAGCACTTCGGGCTTTCTTCCCACGTGAAGCTGAAACGACTACTACTCGACCCGTAAAGATCCGAGCGTTGGCTCGTCACGCCGAAGACCCGGGTTCGAATCCCCACATGGATACAATGAGTGAAGCCAATTTCTGGCGTCCCCCGCCGTGATATTGCTGGAATATTGCTAAAAGCGGCGTAAAACCGAACTCAGTCAGTCAGTCAGTGAAGATCTGGGTTGGACTTGGTCTCCAGCAATCCCTGCTTGTCGTAAGAGGCGACTAACGGGATCGGGTGGTCAGAACTGGGTGACACATGTCATCGCATCCAGATTGATTGGATTGATGCTCATGCTGTTGATCACTGGATTGTCTGGTCCATACTCGATTATTTACAGACCGCGGTCATACAGCTGGAATATTGCTGAGTGAGGTGTAAAACTAAACTCACTCACTCACTATTCGTTATATCCAACAAGCGACGTTAAACAACAAACCAACCATCCAATCAAATACTGCTCAAAGCAGCGTTAAATAAAACTCATTCATCTACCCAAATCACTATCACAGTGAGTGAGTGAGTTATACTGTAACATCGGTATTGCTTCAGCGAGCGAGTTTGGTTTTACGCCGCTTTTAGCCATATTCCAGCAAGATCACGGCGGGGGGACACCAGAAATGGGCTTCACACATTGTACCCATGTTGGGAATCGAACCCGGGTCTTCGGCGTGACGAGCCAACGCTTTACCCGCTAGGCTACCCCACCGCCCCAGGTATTGCTTCAGAGGTATGACCATCAGTAAGTCATCGCAAGTACGCGTGATTAAGCTTCACTCGTATGTAGTGAGTAATGTTCAGTGTGATTACACAGACAGACTCATATCAGCTTTACGACTGTTTTGTGGAACAAACCCAAATTCATTTTTTGTTAGTTGTAGCAACTGCCACGAGTGAAAGTGAAACACCCATACTCTTAGTACTATTGAGTTGTCATTCGCTTTTAGAGTGACTTACGTCATAAAGTGTAGGTTAGGTGACAAACGGTTGTATGAGTAGCCCATGGATAGCAATTCGTTATGCGACCTTTGCAACACAGGGTCGGTGGGGTAACCTAGTGGATAAATCGTTCGCCCGTCACGCCGAACACCCGGGTTCGATTTCCCACATGGGTACAATGTGTGAAGCCCATTTCTGGTGTCCCCCTCCGTGATATTGGTGGAATATTGTTAAAAGCGGCTTAAAATCCAACTCACTCACTTTGGCACACAGGAAACCTGTGTTCGGATCCCGGCTTCTGTGTCTAGGGTTGTCAGCACCAAACCGTGCTGGTTGGTTTCAGCAAAGTGGTAAACATGTGAGACCTTCATTACTACGGGATTTCCTCCCACATTAAGCTGACCCGCCATGATATACAGCAATACAAGTCAAAAGGGTGCTAAACCAATCTCAGTCACTGCAATCTGCTGGGACTACCAACCTAGCCCTTACCACACAATTTTGAATTTGGCTGTTTTCATAATTATAAGATGATGAATAGGTTACAATGAGACACACATGTACAATTCAGCACATATGCTTATTCATTCCCCCCAACGTAAAACAATCTGTTAAAAATCCCCTTCGGTGACTAGATTGTTCATGAGGTTTTGAGGCACGATTACGTCATGGCATATTCACTGCGGAGTAAACTTGTAAAGTATTTGGTTGTTTAAGAATGACGCATGGCTGATGTCATTGGATGTCATGACTTGCTGTCCGTCTTCTAAAGAACTGGAACGTAGGGTAAATATATATATAAATACATATGTACTTGCAGGATAATGGGGAATAATGGGTGTCATATTTCATGGACTAAGGACATCGTTGTGTACGCTGGGTGAAGAGCACGGGACGGAACTTAAGGTAATGAGACATTTAACGGTAACATGACACGGTGATATAATGTGGAGACCCGAATGCTAAGTGCTGTTATAAGCTGCCCACGTGGTGAGTGACAGGACTTGGAGAAGATACGTGTGAGATATAAATGAGATTATATTTCATGTACAAGTTAGATCACCTTCGTGGTGACAGATACTGACCTCAGTATTACAATGTATCGTTGTATACTTTTCACACAGTTCGATGTGTTTTACGATATCTTTTCTCACAGTACGATGCATTACGATACACTTTTCTTACAGTAGGAGGTGTGTTACGATACACTTTTCTCACAAAACGATGCGTATTACGATGATGCGTATTAAGATACGCTACAAAACGATTACGATACACTTTTCTCACATGCGTAAACGATGCGTATTACGATACACTTTTCTCACAAAACGATGCGTATTACGATACACTTTTCTCACAAAACGATGCGTATTACGATACACTTTTCTCACAAAACGATGCGTATTACGATACACGTTTCCTACAAAACGATGCGTATTACGATACACTTTTCTCACAAAACGATGCGTATTACTACACTTTCTCACAAAACGATGCGTATTACGATACACTTTTCTCTCACAAAACGATGCGTATTACGATACACATTTTCTCACAAAACGATGCGTATTACGATACACGTTTTTTCTCACAAAACGATGCGTATTACGATACACTTTTCTCACAAAACGATGCGTATTACGATACACTTTTCTCACAAAACGATGCGTATTACGATACACTTTTCTCACAAAACGATGCGTATTACGATACACTTGTCTCACAAAACGATGCGTATTAAGATACACTTTTCGCACAAAACGATGCGTAATACGATACACTTTTCTCACAGTACGATGCGTATAAGGCCTGTAAGTCTCGCAAGGCATTACATACGGTACTAAGCTGGTTCCAGGCACCCTTTGCGCGCACCAACTTGCGATATGCGAGACAGGGCCAAGTTTTAGCTTACTTCCGGTACCAGATTTACTGTGACAGCGTATATTCAAGAATCAGTTCTTAGCCAATGTGTTTGGATTGGGTTAAGAAGTTCGTAGGGCTACGAACGTTTCGAGAATAGCTAGCCTGGTTCCAAACTGCACGACCGCCAAATATGACTTCACTGGACCGGACCAAGTGTACAATCATACTTGGCTGTCACAGCTGTTGACAGTCGTAAGAGTCGAAATTTGTTATTCCTACAAGAATTATTGGTTCCTTACTGTCAACTGACAACCATGAGACCATTCGAAAAGGTATGAAATGTTGTTTGTCAGCGGAAGTTTGTCTCCGTGACCTACTTACGTCCCGATTATGATACACGTTTCTATCACAATACGATGAGAGAGACGATTCACCTTTCTCGCAGTTCGATGCGTAAAACGATTCACCTTTCTCGCAGTTCGATGCGTATTACGATTCACCTTTCTCGCAGTTCCATGCGTATGACGATTCACCTTTCTCGCAGTTCGATGCGTATTACGATTCACCTTTCTCGCAGTTCCATGCGTATAACGATTCACCTTTCTCGCAGTTCGATGCGTATTACGATTCACCTTTCTCGCAGTTCGATGCGTATTACGATTCACCTTTCTCGCAGTTCGATGCGTATTACGATTCACCTTTCTCGCAGTTCCATGCGTATTACGATTCACCTTTCTCGCAGTTCGATGCGTATAACGATTCACCTTTCTCTCAGTTCGATGCGCGGAGCGGTGGGGTAGCCTAGTGGTTAAAGCGTTGGCTCGTCACGCCGAAGACCCGGGTTCGAATCCCCACATGGGTACAATGTGTGAAGCCCATTTCTGGTGTCCCCCGCCGTGATGTTGCTGGAATATTGCTAAAAGCGGTGTAAAACCAAACTCAGTCAGTCAGTCAGTCAGTCAGTCAGTGAGTCAGTTCGATGTGTATAAAGAAAGAACATTTTTCTCACAGTACGATGAGACACGTTATGAAACACGATTTTGAAGTATGAAACATGACAGCATACATTCCACATGATCCACAACTTCAAACCAAGCTGTCGTGGAAAGAAAATCCCCGGCCATTAACACAAAACGGCATACAGTTTCAAAACCACAGTTGCTTCCTATAAATAACCCTTTGTCTGGCCGTGTTTCAAAGTGCACTGTTGTGAATGTAAAACGGTAAGCTGAAAATACAGGAAATATTGCACCAGGTTCCAGACAGAAGGAAGAATGTCTTGGCCTGACCGCCCGACATGCACGTGCTGTCTGTGTCACACGTGCGGTCTTTACCCAAACCCCTAATAGAGCATCATTGACATGCCCCGAACATATTGTCTTGGTCTGTTCGAAGGAAAGCTGACATATATGTGTTCCTTTGCAGGTTCTACGATGGAGGTGAAACGTGACTTAAACGTCGTGCTAAAGGTCATTGCTGCCATGGACGTGTGCATGCGTGCTTGCGTGCTTGGGTGCGAACGTGCGCGCGCGCGCGCGTGTGTGTATGTGTTTGGTTGCAGCTCTGTAAATGTCCGGACTAATGTCGGCTTTATCTTGCCAGCCCACTGAAATACCGAACCTCAATCTAAGATAGGCACCCCAGTCACACAGTATACTGACTCACACCTGATCAGGGGCGGTGGGGTAGCCTAGTGGTTAAAGCGTTCGCTTGTCACGCCGAAGACCCGGGTTCGATTCCCCACATGTGTACAATGTGTGAAGCGCATTTCTGGTGTCTCCCGCCGTGATATTGCTGAAATGTTGCTAAAAGCGGCGAAATTTCATACTCACTCACTCACAGTTGACCAGTCCTTACATGCCGAGCATAGCACCAGTTAGAGTAACAAAATATTTTTGCATAATTTGTATATTTTGGCTGTCGGATAACGAATTGCCATGCATGCACGCACGCACGTATGGATGTGTGTAGGTAGGTAGGTAGGCAGGTAGGTAGGTAGGTAGGTCGGGAGGTAGGTAGGTAGGTAGGTAGGTAGGTAGGGAGATAGGTAGGTAGGTAGGTAGGTAGGTAGGTAGGTATTTCAAGGCACCTTCATCACATACAGAAGACCACAACTACATCACCACATGAAATTAAATGTATTCGTCTCTATATCATATCTTTACGACAGTATCATATATTCGAAAATATGAATATCAGTCCCCTGCTACTTTGATATCAGTATCGCCATCACGAATTGGACATAAATTTATCTTCATCGACACATGAAGCCATTACCATGATCAGTATACAATACACATCTGCAAGACGGTTCACCGAGGACAATACAATCCTGCTATAAACCCCAGGACGTCTGTATATCAAATAACAGATTGACCCAGATTCAGGGTAATCGTCCTATTAACGCGTTATTAGCACCACAATGGGCCATTATCCTCATCACACCGCCAGAGACACATTTGTAACGGAAATGGCCACACAGAGTACTGGTCAGTGTTTGGGCCACGGACCAGGGGTTACTTATGGCTGTTAATGACCGCTGCAGGAATGCAGGACGTGTATTACAGATGACCCGAGCTGACCTGATGAATCATAGAGCCGGGGATACAATTTCAAGACGCAGACGCACTCGCCAGGTGTAGGAGGTTTGGTGTACCGTAAATTGCCGCTATGTGCTACGTTTTTTTTCTTCATTTCTTCTTTTTTTTTATGATGAACGCCACCCCCGGCAATAACATTAACCAAGCTGTATGACGGCGGTCTGGAAATAGTCGAGTCTGACCAGACAATCTAGTGATCAACAGCATGAGCATCGATCATTTGGGATTCGATGATATTTTTCAAGCAAGTCAGCGAGTCTGACCACCCGATCCCGTTAGTCGCCTCTTATGGTTTGCTGAAGACCAATTCTTATCCGGATCTGCACGGGTTTTTCTTCTTTCCTTTTTTCCTTTTTTGAGGACCCGTGAAGATCCGGGGTAGAATAGGTCTTCAGCAACCCATGCTTGCCACAAAAGGCGACTATGCTTGTCGTAAGAGGCGACGAACGGGATCGGGTGGTCAGGCTCGCTGACTTGGTTGACACATGTCATCGGTTCCCAATTGCGTAGATCGATGCTCATGCTGTTGATCACTGGATTGTCTGGTCCAGACTCGATTACTTACAGACCGCCGCCATATAGCTGGAATATTGCTGAGTGCGGCGTAAAACTAAACTCACTCACTCACTCTTTTTTGAGTGCTTTATATTTGCAATAATCTAGTTGAATGACATCAGTCTGTGAACAAGGGATGTGTGGCAGGGAGAGGGGAGGCGAGTGACTCTTTCTCGAAATAGAAATATGAGAGAGTGGTTGTGTGAGTGAATATGGTTAACGCCGACTATGAGAGAGGAGACGAGGAGAGAGAAAGAGAGACCGACGATAAACATTCAATTCCGTCATTCCTAAACCACAATTTGTGATATATTCGTTTCCATTAACATTTTGTTTTTTTATATTTCGATCAAACAATTGATTAAATTATAGATCAATATAGATTTCTAAGATAATGTTTTTGAAGTAGTAATGAGATACCTTCATTCGTAGAAATGCCAGTGCAGACTTGTACATACGCCAAAGTACATTTACATTACATTACGTAAGTACATACATCTGTTACACGCATCCAAATACTTTCCCCTCGTTAACATCCAGCTGTGAAATATTCCTTCCTACAAACAATACTAATTAATCAAAATACCAGTCATATTCCAACGCCCTCTTACGTCATCCACCCTCATGTACTTCCCACAATAGCCAAGGAAGAGATTAGGTAGGCGGCCATTTTGCTTTAAATACGGCAGTTCATATTAATAACGATCCCCCCCACACACCTATTAAACCAAGCGAACTCATTCACCCAGTGTGGGTGCCAAATATCGCGCCCTGATTATAAACATTAACGTTTTTAAGAAACAAAGGCAGGATGTGGTCTTATTTCATAATCAGAAACATCCTGGAGAATTTCTTTGAATATTTTGCTTGAACTTTACTCAGTCTATCAAGTGGTTTCTTGCGTTGAGTAAATATACTAAAAAACAGGCGTGTTTAAGGTCAGTTAAATAAAGCCGCATTTGTAAATAATTTATTATGTAAAAAGGTGTGTTTCAATTAATTATGATTTATTTCAGAGAATATTGACCTTGCAAGAGTTTTTTTATGGGCTCTCGGTCTTTTTTGAGCGTCTTGTTAAATAAATCGTCATAATTCATAACTTGAACGGTAGGCGTGGGGTTGATTATTGCGATAAAAAGCCAAAGATGTCGGAACTGAAGTTGAACAGACACTGACCCACACAAACACGTTCTCTCTATCACACACACGCGCGCTCTCATTTACCCCGCGCATATACACTCACTCACTCTAAAGCTCGCACACTCAAATTCACAAGGATATACGGTTATCTTTTGACAGTATTAATGCCATTAATTCCACGTATTAGAATGTTTAATGTCTTTATTTGCGTAAGTGAAAATTGTATAACGCCGCAAGTTTTCCATAAGCCTGCGTTAAAATGTGGGCCATAGCCAAAGCCCTACACCACACATTTCCAAAGAGCAGTCACCCTTCCAACAACTATCCGCCGCCAGCTTTGCCTGTCAGCGCATCAATTGCGACCTGTGTGTTAATTCAAAAATAGACCCACGTACAAAAGAAGGTACCCACATGGTGCTGTGGGGTGAGTGAGTTTAGTTTTACGCCGCACTCAGCAATATTCCAGCTATATGACGGCGGTCTATAAATAATCGAGTCTGGACCAGACAGCATGAGCATCGATCTGCGCAATTGGGAACCGATGAAATGTGTCAACCAAGTCAGCGAGCCTGACCACCCGATCCCCTTAGTCGCCTCTTACGACAAGCATGGGTTACTGAAGATCAACATCTTAATCCGGACCTTAACGGGTATATCCTCACGAAAAAAACCCGGCATAAAACCAAAACAGCGTAAATATTTTGATAGAGGTCACAGTGAAAGCACTTTTCTAGATATTTTTGTTTATTTGTGTGTTTTTTTAAAATAATCTCATAAGATTTGTGTACTTTCTTTGGAACGTCAGTATTTATTTTCAAAAAATTATGAATGTTACACTTGACATCTTTGATACCTTTTTTTAAAAACCCAGACAATTTGTGGGGGGAGACTATTAATCTTGAATATGTCACGGTGGTGTTTTATATGTTAATTCAGGCTCCAGAATGTAAGCGTAATGCTCCATAAAATACGTCCAGACACATTTCCGTTGTCGTGAATAATGCTATGACTCCAGAGATTAGGGTTGTGCCACTAACCTATATCTGATGGTTTTAGTGCTATTATGATGTACATTCTTCTCATACACCACGTGGAGATTCTGTGGCAGTCTGGGTGGCAAAATATTTTTAATATATTCATCGAATTGATATATACTGAAAGAAGATTGGTTCTGGCGATAACGAATATTCCCGTTTTGCAATTTTTGCTGTTACTGTAAGTAATATCCCTTACTTCAGGAACAGCTTGTTTCCTGTTTGTAAATGTAAGTAGACATGCAACTATCTTCCTCAATTTATACTACTCACACTTTGCTAAGGATCACAAAAAGTCACAACTTTACTTATACGTAGATTTATAATTTGAAATTTATTTATTTTATTTTATTTTATTTTTAATTTTTTCTTGAATCCATTAAAAACTGGATCAATGATAATATGGTAGCCCCTCCTTAGGCAAACACTCATTTTAATCTAACCTTATGCACTTGATACATGACTAACCATAAAAATTGTTTTCATGGCACCAGTCAACCATTTTGCAAAATATGGAACAAGTCATTTACAAGTACACAACACCTGTCAATAGCAGGTATGGGATCCACAAACTGAAACCTAGGATCCATGCTTACAATGAGCTTAGATAATTAAACCAAAGTTGACACCACATCATAGTTTTCTGTTGAATCCATGATTTGATCCTTAGCAAAATGTGAGTAGTATATATACTGACGATATGACGTGATTCTGTATCATGTGGAGAGGACTATAATGTCATTTAATGTCATGAACGAAATATATAATTTCCCACTCGTACCCAGCTCTATGTTTACAAGCAATGGTGTATCAAGGTCCTGGCCTCGTGTTTTGACATGAAAGAAAGAAAAGCCTCTTGTTTAAAATAGTGCAGTATTAATAGAAGGAAAGTCCAGTGCACATTACAAGATATGTCTTCTCAGTGCCAGGAGAGGTCGTCAAGTTCACAAGAATCAATTATATTTCATTATTTTGTAACATTCTAAATATCTATCAAAACCAATAAACCCTATTCATAAGAAACACGAACTGCCCACATGAGAATAATATATCGATATCTGAACCACGCTTCCAATCCTATTGTTGGTACGCCCGTTTCGGGGTTCGTTTCTTAAGATATTCGGGGTTCAGCGATTTTTCGTGATAATTTTTTTATTTTCGGGATATATTTAACCAGTGTTTAAAAACAGAGACCATATAATAGAATCTATTATATGGTCTCTGATGAAATAAGCCAAAACCCCAGCCAGACACCAGGGCTGGTGACTTCAAAATGTTACCAGTCCAAAATGGATTTAACCAGACCAGACACCAAGATATGACTCAGGTGTATATAACATCTCAATTTTTTACCAGACCATCAGGCTGGCTAGCTGTAATTCTAGACCGTCCATCTGAAATCTAACCCGTCTCGGGCGGTCGGACGGGCCTTATGTCATACACTGATTTAACTATCTAAACTTTAAAAAGTCACCCTGTACCCATTATCCAATGCTTTTTGTATTAAGCATTATATGAGATTCTGGAATGAGCAGTGAGTGAGTGAGTGAGAAAGCGAATCTTTCAGCAACTGGGTCCAACTGAGAATATCTGAGTGAGAGAATGAAATATGGTTTTACGCAGCGTTTAGCAATATTCAAACAATATTGCGGCGGGTGACACCAGAAATGGGCTTCACACATTGTACCCATGTGGGGAATCGAACCTGGGTCTTTAACCACTACCGTCCATGGGTGAGCATTTGGATTCAATGAGATTGAATAATTATATGTTTGGGGTTCTATTTAAGGGCTGGAAAGGGCACCCTGATGAACCCGAGGCCTACCAATCAAAGCTGTGCTGAAATGCCACAATCCATGACCATGCATACCTTTGTTGGAAGTCGAACGAGGGGTCTGTTTGTACGTTATGTGTCAAGCTTATGACCGGCAAAAGTGACAGCGCGGCGTAAAACTCAATTCATTCAGTCATAAATAAATAAACGATATCCGACATTCTTTGCACCCGCTATCAATCACCAGACTTGGCGCCCTTGTATGATGGGGCCACAGCGATCCCTTGAATAATTAGGCTGAACACCACCCTGTCTGCCTATAGACGGAGTGCCCACAACCGACCCAGTGTTGAATAATGCAACAATTGTCGACCAGACATTTGGGTGTGTGGGGTGTACAAGGTCGCATCAGACTCACGTATAGCGGGAGACGTTGTTATCTGACGTCATGGTTGTTGACGCAGAGAGTGCTCAATTAGACATAGTCGTGATCAAATCGGAAAGAACTGAAGGTCAGAGCTTCATCTTTTACAACCCACCCACTGTTGAATACAGTAATGCAACAATTGTCGACCAGACATTCGGGTGTGTTGGGCGTACGAGGTCGCATCAGACTCACGTATAGCTGGAGACGTTGTAATCAGACGTCGTGGTTGTTGACGCAGAGAGTGCTCAATTAGACATAGTCGTGATCAAATCGGAAAGAACTAAAGGTCAGAGCTTCATCTTTTACAACATCAAATACTGCCTGATGATCGTTGGTTCTTTATTGCTGATAATTCTGTGTAATGTCTATCAATGTTAACAAAATCTGACTTTCGGGGAACACAATTTCAATATTAGCTAAGTGTTTCGGTCATTAGAGAGTATTCGTGGAACATGTGTTCTTGATAATGACTGACAAAAATATTAGGCAATAAAGTCGAGATTTTTCGAAACGACTTTTCAGTATCACTGTGTATATATACCTAATTGCCACATGAATTGTAGCTTGGTGGACTGTCACTTTAAAATATACGTACAATATTGGGAAAGAAAGGTCCCGAGACCATAGACCACCAGAGATCATAGACCACATATATAGTCCGTGAACCAGAGACCACAGATCACATATATAGTCCATGAAAGCTCACGTGAATAACAGCTTGGTGCCTTTGTTACTGTAAGATATAGTTTGATTGTTTGTTGTTTTACGCCGCACTCAGCATATTCCAGTTATATGGCGGCGGTCTGTAAATAGTGAGTCTTGACCAGACAATCCAGTGATCAACAGCATGAGCATCGTTCTACGCAACTGGGAACCGATGACATGTGTCAACCTAGTCAGTCAGCCTGACCACCCGATCCCGTTAGTCGCCTCTTACGACAAGCATGGGTTACTGAAGACCAATTCTAACCCGGATCTTCATGGGTTGTAAAGATAGACATATACAATATTAGGCAACAAAGGTCAGAGCAATTAAAGCTTGTTGTCTTTGTCACTGTAAAATATAGATGTATACAATATCAGGGAACAATTTAAACTTTGTGTTATTGTGAATGTAAAAATGTATATATAATATTATATAATATTCGGAAACAAATGTCACATCAACTGGCGTTTGACATCAAGGTATACGTGAAAAATAGACCACTATCACAACAAATGTAGCCAACATCTCCAAACAGGGCTGCTGGCGTAGACAACGACGCTCCATCGACCACAACAGCCAAATGTTTTCGATCAATCCCTGGAAAATATATATCAATATAAGTCAACCATCCGCATCCCGGAGGAAGCAAAGAGCTCATGAAGAGAAAAATAAATACACATCTAATCGACAAGAAGTATTTCCCTGTCCAGCAATCATGTATTTCCCTCCTTAACCCGCTTCCCCATCGTAGCAATGGCCGCCCAGAGCAACACACACAGACACATAATTCAGGCACTAAGTGGCGCTCTTCAGCTCCCTGTGAAAGACACATTAAACAAGAGTCAGCAATCAGTGTTCCTGTGAGGCGGGACATTACTTGAGTCTGGCTTCATTGCTTGTATGTCCTTGGATTGTCTTATTGACAAAGAAACTCAACAGGGTACAGCACAATCTCTTATTTCTCCCTTGTCTGGCGTTAATGAGGTTGTGGGTTTTTCAGTCGCTTCTGTTCTGACCACTGGTTTGGGAGGTTCTCTAGAATGGTCATCGAGGTTCAAGGTCAGATCCTTCAAGTCGGAGGGCCTGCATCCATATCAGTTGTTGATACAAGCTCATCCGTGTAGATCCGGGTCAGAACTGGTCTTCAGCAACACATGCATAACTATGTCGAAAGAGGCGACTAACGGGATCGGGTGATCAGGCTTGCTGAATTTGGTTGACACATGTCATCGGTTCCCAATTGCGCAGATGGATGCTCATGCTGTTGATCACTGGATTGTCTGGTCCAGACTCGATTATTTACAGACCGCCACCATATAGCTGGAATATTGCTGAGTGCGGCGTAAAACTAAACTCACTCACTCACTCAGTCTTTTTTGAGTGCTTTATATTTGCAATAATCTAGTTGAATGACATCAGTCTGTGAACTAGGGGTGTGTGGCAGGGAGAGGGGCAGGGCGGGTGATTATTTACAGACCGCCGCCATATAGCTGGAATATTGCTGTGTGCGGCGTAAAACTAAAGTCAGTCACTCATTTATCCGTGTAGATCCGGATCAGAACTGGTCTTCAGCAACTCATGCCACGAACGGGATCGGGTGATCAGGCTCGCTGAATGTCACAGTATAACGTTGATAGATGCTCATGCTGTTGATCATTGGATTCCCTGGTCAATGCGGCGGTCTGTAAATAATTGAGTGTGGAACAGACAATCCAGTGGTCGACATCATGAGCATCAATTAAGTAGTTTGGTCAACCAAGTCAGCGAGCCTGTCCACCCGATCCTGTTAGTCACCTCCTACGACGAGTGGGTTGCTGAAGATCAATTCTAACCCGGATCTTCACGTGACTTGTTTCTCGCGTCATATTCCATAGCATCCATGAAGACAAGGACAGATGCACTCAAGTGACGTAAATAAAGTGAGATTATTACAACGAGAAGATTTTCATGTTATTGAAACTGTAAGAAATGCTGTTAAATTCTATTATGTCTGTCTTACCATTCCCATTCCTGAAGCAATTTGTAAAACTTGATTATTGGGTGTAGAAATTGGTTTACCTTGCATAATTTTCAAAATTACACAAAAAAGGAATTTGCAGCCACATGCTATCTTCATGTTTGACATGCTTTGTCATTTTTAAAGATAAGATGTCTGAGAGCTACCAACATTTGAGTATAATGCGAATTATACTTTTACTTTTTAAAGTTTAAAATCAAATTACATCTGAAGAAATAATGCATCTACATAATTTGGTATTGATTAAGCGCCATTTCGGTCATTATGATATTATGAATTGAAAATCAACTGAGGTTTATAGTATCTTCTGTCCCTCGGTTATTACAGGTATCTTTATATTTCTGACCAGTAACCCCTAGTTTGCAAATTGTAATCCAGTTTGTATGTTACACAGCACTAGGTTAGAGTGAGTGAGTGAGTGAGTTTAGTTTTACGCCGCACTCAGCAATATTCCAGCTATATTGCGGCGGTCTGTAAATAATGGGGTCTGGACCAGACAATCCAGTGGTCAACAGCATGAGCATCGATCTACACAATTGGGATACAATGACACGTGTCAACCAAGTCAGCGAGCCTGACCACCCGATCGCCTCTCACCACAAGCAAGGGTTACTGAAGATCAATTCTACCCCGGATCTTCACGGGTACTACTTCAGAGACATGATACGCTTGATTTTGTATGGGTATGCAAAGGTTATTGTTACGTATCTATTGGAATAGTGTTCGACAGAAGTAGTCAGTATACCAGCCATGATTCAAGAATGTTTTTAGATAATACAATATAATAATACAATTGATGAATCGAACCCTGGTCTCCATAATAACGAACTAACGCTTAGTCACACCCCGCAAAATGTTAGTGAAGACATGAGTGAGTTCAGTTTTATGCCACTTTTGACATTTTTTCAGCAAAGGACGGCGGGGTTCACAAGAAATAGCCTTTACACTTTGTACCAATGTGGGGAATCGAACCGGGGTCTTCGGCTTGACGAGCGAACGTTTTAATCACTAGGCTATGCCACTGAAGAAATGAAAGTTGCAGGAAAATATATTTGGTTAAAATAAACCGGCGGGCAGAAAGGTGTATATGCTTGAAAATGAAATTTGATAAAACTTTGACAGAAAACACTCGGAAACTCTGCAAACCTAGGGTCCAAGACACATGGTTCCCCTATCAAATACCTCCCCATAGAGTAACCATTTTTCCTGTTTGTTTACATTATTGGTGTATACTGGCTTTTACTTTGGCAGTTTGTATTGTACCTTTGTCGAGATTCAAACCTGGATCTCTAGCGGAACGAACCAACACTTTACCACCATGCCATCCTCGATAATCTCTAGTGGAGAGTGATCGTATCGTATACCCTGGAGATTATCGAGGATGCCACCATGTGAGAAATATTAAAGGCAGAGAAACGTTTGGGGTTTTTTCTAAACTATGTTGAGACCTGTAAACAATTACTGTTGCCGCTTGTTTCATAATGCGTGTCAAATAATAACATTGAAGAAATTGCTCTTTATTACACGGGTGTGAGGAAGTGTATATATTGCCCAGCTATAAATAAAACTCTAAACACAATGGCGCACCACGTCAGTATATATGTAGGCCATCAAAGGCATTGTTGGCTAACATTAACACCACAATGCAGCCGAATGTGGAAAAGATTAACGAACCTAATTATAACCCATTAGACATTATTTTAGTCTTAAGAGCCCTTCCTTTCAGGATGTAAAACTTTAAGTTGACCTCAGACCATTTGAGACACTCGAGATAACAACTTTGTTGCATAGAGGTTCTAAGGAGGTATTCGCTGTTCTGTGCAGCATATTACTGTTCTCCAACAGAGTTCTTGGTGTGTCTGAAGACACTTCGCTCATTTACTTCTAAAACAGATGTTATAAAATTGTAAAGAGATTGGGAAGAAAATCAAAGGGTTATAGAAAATATATTTGTGTCGTTAATTAAATAGAGAGTTCTGTGGATGAGACTCGAGGGTAACAAATGACAGACAGAGAAGGGTGAAACATACAGAGAGTCTGGTAGTTTGGTTTGGGTTGGTTTCTTGTTTTACGCCGCACTCAGCAATATTCCAGCTATATGGCAGCGGTCTGGAAATAATCAAGTCTGGACCAGACAGTCCAGTGATCAACAGCATGAGCATCGATCAACGCAATTGGGACACACCTGGGCTGTACAAACAATAGAACGGTCCAAAAGAGACACATATAGGAGGAGACGTCCTCGGAGTGACATGTTCATATTTATAACACATTTCTTCTATACAAGTGTACCATTGAACTGATATGCATTTCAGTCATGTGAAACCATTGATTTCAGATTGTATGTTGTACATTTCTGAAGTCCAGATGATATGAATGATAATGAGAGGCGCACGCACTCACAAATTCACAGACATGCAAAGGGTAAACCTATGGTGGCTGATTAGGGCCATCGCTTTCTCTGTTGCAAGTGATAAGCACCTTAAAACACCTTCGTGATCGGAGATAGTTGCACCGAACATGGAAGCCGGCTTTGCCTTCTGAGCAACAGATGCTCAGTTTGTTTGTTTGTGTGTTTGTTTGTTTGTTTGTTTGTTTGTTTGTGTTTTGTGTATTTGTTTATGTTTTGTTTGTTTGCTTGTTTGTTTGTGTGTTTGTTTGTGTGTTTGTTTGTGTGTTTGTTGTTTGTTTGTGTGGTTGTTTGTTTGTTGTTTGTTGTTTGTTTGTGTGTTTGTGTGTTTGTTTGTTTGTTTGTGTGTTTGTTTGTTAGTGTGTTTGTTTGTTTGCTTGTTTATTCCAGCTTGTGGCGGTGTTTCTGTGTTTGTTGTTAAGCGCTGCACTCAGCTTCCACCTATATGCGTGGTCCTATAGAACCGGTGACTTCGTAACATCAACAGGAGTGGTGTATAACATCACCACCATCAGACAATCAGTTGGCAATATATGAAATACCTCCCATTGTGTGATTAGTTTCAAGATTGTGTTATATACACTGGTGTACATAACGATATTCAGTACTCCAGCCCTGAACAAGCATACAACAGTCGGTAACTGATATATAGTCTTGTCGTGTTGCCAGCGGCCATTGCAGTCAATGTCTATATTCAGAAACTGGGTTATTTGTCTTTAGGCACTGAAATGTTTCAGAAGATATATCGGTCACTTGTCAAGGAAAGACACACCAATTTGCACCAGAAATACTCCCAAGCGTGTCTTTTGTGTAAATCGCGGTCTGGGATTATAAGATGACTGATATTGTGCAATAGTTAATGCGTTTTAGCGGAAGTCGTTTGAACTGGTTCTGGGCATGCGTTGCCATTATGATTAAGGTATAGACGAGATCCCATTGCGAACATTTATGCCATCAATGTCATTAGATTGAAGTTCTCTTGGCGATTGTTTTATATATTCTGCTACTTGACGGTAGCATTGAACGTATGTGGCATGTATTAAATTCATGTGAAAAGCATACAGTTTGTGGAATGGTTATCCAAGGCGTGGAGAGATAGTATATAGATAGGGGATAATAAAGCTATACAGAGATTGATACATGGATGGATTGTTGGGTGATGAATTGGACAGATGAATTAATGGATTGTTGGTTGGTGGCTGAATCGATGGTGGGATGGAGGGGTGTTGTATTGAAGTGTGGATGGATGAATTAATGTATTGTTGATGTGTGGCTGAATCGATGGATGGAGAGAGGGGTGTCGTATTAGGCCATGGATGGATGAATTAATGGATTGTAGATGGGTGGCTAAATCGATGGATGGAGAGAGGGGTGTCGTATTAGGCCATGGATGGATGAATTAATGTATTGTAGATGTGTGGCTAAATCGATGGATGGAGAGAGGGGTGTCGTATTAGGCCATGGATGGATGAATTAATGTATTGTTGATGTGTGGCTGAATCGATGGATGGAGAGAGGGGTGTCGTATTAGGCCATGGATGGATAAATTAATGGATTGTTGATGGGTGGCTAAATCGATGGATAGAGAGAGGGGTGTAGTATTAGGCCACTGATGGATGAATTAATGGATTGTTGATGTGTGGCTAAATCGATGGATGGAGAGAGGGGTGTCGTATTAGGCCATGGATGGATGAATTAATGGATTGTTGATTGGTGACTAAATCGATGGATAGAGAGAGGGGTGTAGTATTAGGCCACTGATGGATGAATTAATGGATTGTTGATTGGTGACTAAATCGATGGATGGAGAGAGGGGTGTCATATTAGGCCACGTATGGATGAATTAATGGATTGTTGATGTGTGGCTAAATCGATGGATGGAGAGAGGGGTGTCATATTAGGCCACGTATGGATGAATTAATGGATTGTTGATGTGTGGCTAAATCGATGGATGGAGAGAGGGGTGTCGTATTAAGCCATGGATGGATGAATTAATGGATTGTAGATGTGTGGCTGAATCGATGTAGGGAGGGAGGAACTCATTGTTGAGTGTTGGACAGATGGCTATGGATTGATGGATTGTGAATTAATGGAGTGTTGAGGGGTGTAGTGTTCCATTAGGGACATATGATTTATTGTGAATTAATACATTTTTACATTAATGCAAGCATTAGTGGGTGTCTAGGGAGAAAAATAGTGTGAAGTCATGGATATATTGTGAAAGAATGGGGGGGGGGGGGGGAGGCATTGTTGAAATGGACACATAACTGATGATGGACGCACTATTGGACTGTTGGTGGATAGATGATGGATGATGAATAACAGACCGGATGTGTGTTTGATGGATGGTTGTATAATGGATCAATGATGGCCTGTTGGTGGGTGATGGGTAAATGAATGGTCGCATGACCGATGGCTGATAAATGGATAGTTTGATGACATATGAATAGTTTGATGACATATGGATAGTTTGATGACATATGGATAGTTTGATGACATATGGATAGTTTGATGACATATATATAGTTTGATGACATATATATAGTTTGATGACATATATATAGTTTGATGACATATGGATAGTTTGATGACATATGGATAGTTTGATGACATATATATAGTTTGATGACATATATATAGTTTGATGACATATGGATAGTTTGATGACATATATATAGTTTGATGACATATATATAGTTTGATGACATATGGATAGTTTGATGACATATATATAGTTTGATGACATATATATAGTTTGATGACATATATATAGTTTGATGACATATGGATAGTTTGATGACATATGGATAGTTTGATGACATATGAATAGTTTGATGACATATGATATATATATATATTTTGATGACATATATATAGTTTGATGACATATATATAGTTTGATGACATATGGATAGTTTGATGACATATATATAGTTTGATGACATATGTATAGTTTGATGACATATGGATAGTTTGATGACATATATATAGTTTGATGACATATATATAGTTTGATGACATATGGATAGTTTGATGACATATGGATAGTTTGATGACATATATATAGTTTGATGACATATGGATAGTTTGATGACATATGGATAGTTTGATGACATATATATAGTTTCATGACATATATATATTTGATTGATGACATATGGATAGTTTGATGACATATATGGATAGTTTGATGACATATATATAGTTTGATGACATATATATAGTTTGATGACATATATATAGTTTGATGACATATATATAGTTTGATGACATATATATAGTTTGATGACATATGGATAGTTTGATGACATATATATAGTTTGATGACATATATAGTTTGATGACATATATATAGTTTGATGACATATATATAGTTTGATGACATATATATAGTTTGATGACATATATATAGTTTGATGACATATATATAGTTTGATGACATATATATAGTTTGATGACATATGGATAGTTTGATGACATATATATAGTTTGATGACATATGGATAGTTTGATGACATATATAGTTTGATGACATATATATAGTTTGATGACATATGAATAGTTTGATGACATATATATAGTTTGATGACATATATATAGTTTGATGACATATATATAGTTTGATGACATATGGATAGTTTGATGACATAGGAATAGTGGTCGATGGATAGACATAGATACGTTAACAACTACTTAAAATATTTTTTCATAAAACATTACAATTCTACACACATAGGCCCGGGAAGCCTGGGTCAATACAGCACATCGACCACTGATCTACCATCAAAGAACGTTCATATTTACAGTTTCAACTACAGAGAAAATCGGTCGAAAAGTGCCACACCCATACAATATTATTTCAACCCATTTACACTGTCACCTAATTAGCCCTTGCACTCGAAATGTGTGAAAAGAGATACTACCCGATAAACGAACGTGTTTCGCTGACAATTGGACTTTCCAAATTGTCGCGTCGTAATTGTCCTCACCTCGCTTGTGTGAAAGGATATTCTAACCGATAAGGAGGCGTGCTGTAGGTGAGAAGTAGAATCTTTTGATCAATGGAGAACAGGATGTCGCCAGATAATCTGACAATGTGCTGACAATATTCTGACAATGGTATATGTTGTAGGAAGTGTCCCTGTGTCACTGCTTCTCGTACAATATTTGTAAATGTTTCGCGAATAGATACAATCTACTCACGCCACACATAACATAGTCGATAAAACGTGTAACCCTAGCGTTAATCTGCGTCTGTGTAATAGAGACTAGAGAGAGAGAGAGTGTGTGTGTGTGTGTGTGTGCGTGTGTGTGTGCGTGTGTGTCTGTGTATGTTTGACCCTGTCCCGTTTTATCAATGCCAAGACTCTAATGGTGTTTCACACACTGCCATGTGGCAATCCAGGGTTTGTCAATAGCAAACATTTTAACCATTCACCACCAACGTTAATATACTCATGCCAATAATGGTTGTCAAACCCCCTCTTAACCATTCACCTCACACCAACTCCCACCCTCTCGTTTAAAAATTGAATGACAACATTGGCATGAGTATATAATGTGATATTACGGTAGCCCGTCTAATATAACATCAACTTGTCCTTCTGGGTACCCATTATACAGCTGGGCAGATGGTGTTTAATCAACTACCTTGTCCGTGAGACCAGATTTGATTTCTCACATCTTTAACTCCACGTCAAACGCTCTACCTCAGAACACGGCTGAAGAACGGAGCGGAAAACACAGGACAATGACGCATGATTGTTACAGAGGACAGAAATAATTTTCAAATGATAAATCATCTTTGGTTAACTAAGAATAAAAATATTGAGGAATGAACATTCAATATGGCCGTTGTTTTAACAAGATGGCCGACAATGTTCCTTTCATGTTTTGTTCTTTAACCTAATTCTTCTGTAGTCAGATGTTTTGTGTCTCATTTTTACGATCAATACTCGTGTCACCCACAAAAAGGTGACTTGGCTAGAGTAATGCTTATTGCGGCATAAACTTTCATTCACTCACTCACTGACTCATTGTTTGGGTATGCATTGCACAATATGTTGTCGCACCTCGAAATAATCGAATGGGAACCAGGCAATCGACACAGCACCCGATCTTCATTCCATCCTTACACCAAAACTGGGGATATATTCTACTCCGCTATACCATAACCATCACTCACGAGACAAGGAAGATCCATCATGTAGATTTGACAAGGGAAAGATACCAGAGATATTAAAGACACGTGCTATTTGTCTAGGTTTGTTCACATGACGCAAGCCCGTCGGAGAATAGTCACCGTCTATTTGGGCCTATTTGTGGGCCAACACTCAACAGACGGTTGACAATCCTGCATTGATCAAACATATATCTGTGGTCCACATCAAAGACATCGCTGAGAGATGGTGGTCAACGATAACAACGTTGAGGTCAGTATCCCGCTGTGATGACCGCTAGGACGGTTCGTGAGGTGAGATATCCGCCTTGTGGGTCGTAGCCTGGCTGTCCAGGTCTGACGTTGATGGCGTCGGTCAATCCGGGAACGTTGTGGTCGCGTGTGAAGATACACGCGTGAACGATGTTTGTCTAGGTTAAGGTCCGAAGATAACAGTCGCTCGAGAAGACTGGCGTGCGACGTTTGACAGTTCTGTCATCAAGATCAAGCCCCCATACTAGTCGCTCGAGAGGACTGGCGTGCGACGTTTGACATTGTTCTGTCATCAAGATCAAGCACCCCACCGCCCCTCAATCTCGACATGAATGCTGGACATTTATTAGTTTGTAAATCTTTAGGCGATCATCATCGCCCGTCAAAACAGAATCAGAATCTGTCTGTGTTGTTGTTGGGGTCCCCCGTTGTTTTTCCTGATGTTTTGCTTATCAGCGTTCATTATTATCACTTTTATTTTATTTATCTTAAGGGCGCTTTTTCATCATCATTGACAAACAGAATTGGAATCGAGCACTGAAACCACGTTGGGAATCGAACCGGCGTCTGTTGTTTTGCTTTTTTGTTTTATTTTGTTTTGCTTGTTGTTGTGTTTTGTTTTGTTTGTTTTAAATTGTGTGTGTTGTTGTTATTATTGTTGTTGTTTAAAGCCCAAATCAGCAGTATTCCAGCTATATGGCGTCGGTCTGGCGATATCCACAATTGGGATACGATGACATGTGACAACCAAGTCAGCAAGCCTGACCACCCGAACCTGTTAAATGCCTCTTACGATAAATATGGGTTGTATAAGACCAATTCTAACCCGGATCTTAACGGGTAACATTCTAAGTGCTTGTCATTGCCCAGATATAAAGCATTAATGATCTTCACGGGTCTGTATTCTGTTATATGACAAGCGAACGTTTCACCGACTGAGCTTCCTCGCCTTCACCCTTACAAGAGCGCATTAAGTGCAGCGTAGATACAAGAATGTCTCACAACATTCATCAACTTTCACATTATTCGTATACAGTCAATACTATCGTCTACAACGTGAATCCTGCCGTATTTATCACTGAACTGTTTTACGGAGCAGACACGAACTCATGGACCACAAAGAAAAATCAATACTGTCCTAACTACGTTCTGCTGTATAACAGTACGATATTGTCGTCATACAATTCTTCAGCCCAATTCTCTAAGGGAAATCTGGGACAAAATAGGTCCATTTGTTACACGCCGCCTCAAATCAAATTGTTACAACCGATTCATTCGTTACCACTCGCCTCTTTCCGTAACCAATACGCCATTCGGATTGTCTCGGAATGAAACGAGTGGTTACGAAATTGACGTACATCTTCTTGTATGCATTGCCAGTACACGATTGCTGTTCCTGACTACGGCGAAAATTAACATTCCCCTATTCTCGGTTTTCTTATTTTTACACACTGAAAAGCCACTGCCTGAATCCATTTTGATTACGAATTAAAAAACGACGAGGCACTCTGACAGCATTAATTTTAATCAAGACACAAATGAACAAATGAATTGGACTTTAAAATCCCGACGTAACCCCTTGTGGCCCTACCACAACAATACACATACTCAGTTTCATGGAATCCCGTGAAGATCCGGGTTAGAATTGATCTTTAGCAAACCATGCCTGTCGTAAGAGGCGACTATCGGGATCAGGTGGTCAGGCTCACTGACTTGGTTGACACATGTCATCGGTTCCCAATTGCGTAGATCGATGTTCATGCTGTTGATCATGGGGTTGTCTGGCCCACATTCGATTATTTACAGACCTATGCCATATAGTGCAGTGGTAAACAAACCAAACAACAAAGGTTTGGTGGAACTACACAAGGAGGTGGGGTTCAGCTGGCATTTACATCGGAAACAAGCGTAGGGATACAAAACGATCAAACCGGCTCTCCCTTTCATTGTGTAGTGTAGTACAACTCGTTTTGAACCGACACAGCGAAATCAGCCCAGGCCTCTTCAAGTTACTCTCCAGATGAGTTTCATTGTAAGCCGATTGGCGTTACGATTGTCGTAAAAGGAAAACCCTCCAAAAGCAGAGTCCATTCTGACTTTACGAATCCCTATCAAATTGCGATGACATCAGGAGTTGGTAACAAGGTACGTACAGCTTTTCCTTACGGTGGCACCCATATTAAAAACGTATTGGAAGTAATTTCTTAGCCGGAAAGGACACTAGTGGAATAGTCTGTCGCCTGTACATTATACTGACTGACTGAGTTTAGTTTTACGCCGCTTTTAGCAATATTCCAGCAATATCACGGCGGGGGACACCAGAAATGGGCTTCACACATTGTGCCCATGTGGGGAATCGAACCCGGGTCTTCGGCGTGACGAGCGAACGCTTTAACCACTATGCTACCACTATGCTACCCATTATACTGACCGCCCCCCGCTTTTAGCATACATTATAACATAATCAATTACAAAATGATATCTCAAGTGTCAAGTCCAGATTGCTTCAGCTCTCTTAAATTAAGCATTTTGGGGGCTCCATTTTGTATTTGGATACACATTTTAAGTAAGATATGTCTATTTCAAAGACAACATGGTTTTCTAGTTGTCGAGCTAGGATTTTCAAATGACCACGAGTCCCGTTGCACAAAGTACAAGCTAACTTGGCTAGTCCCATACTTTAAGCATAGACTTACGAGAGTCGTAGAGCTGAGATAAAAATACTACGTCAGAGGAAGTGAAAGTACACAGCATTGCAAGTATGTTTGAATAACACTTTACTGTTTTGAAGTTGTGAAAAATGACCCCGACACTCAACTTTTGAGGTTTCTAGGTCCCTGCTTCTTGTTTACAAACGCAAGGTGAAGGTCACAGGTTCAGAAGGATCGTGTTCAGTGAAACCGGATAATGAAATAGACAAACACCGTATGGGAATTAAATTAAACCCTGATCTTAAGATCGGGAAATGTACAATGGTTTCTGAATGTTGATTGTATAAGTTACGATCGAAATAGACTGGGTAGGAAAGCGTATACAATGTCATGGTAAGTCTGTTTGCATATCATGGCGTCAGACAGGTGTTGGAGCTGTGGACAACGCTAATTACCTCCCTGTATGACTCAACACGACTCTCTAGCGTCGGAGTACAGAAAGCTTGAGGCACAAGCTGTCTGGCCCGCAGTCAAAAGTCAACAATATTGTTTCGAATCAAGACGAGGGAATCAATATCTCAATGGTCATTCTTTACCGGAGTTGTAAACATTTTGATTTGATGTTTGTTGTTTAACGCCGCAAAATTCCAGCTATATGGCAGCGGTCTGGAAATAATCGATTCTGGACCAGGCAATTCAGTGATTGACAGCATGTTGGTTGGTTTGTTGGTTTGTTGTTTAACGCCGCACTCATCAATATTCCAGCTATATAGCGGCAGTCCGTAAATAATCGAGTCTGGACCAGACAATCCAGTGATCAACAGCATGAGCATCAACCTACACATTTAGGATACGATTATTTTATGAATATGAGCAAGGAAAGGCATCTGAATATTTTTTTATTGAAATAATATATCAGCGTTTCATGTTCTATTAATACTTAGGTAGTTCGATTTGGCGCAGAGAAACCACGACTTCGTATTCATTGCTTACAGGACCGCCTCCCTGGTGTAGTGGTTAGAGCGTCCGCCAGGAGAGCGGAAGGTCGCGGCTTCGATCCCCGACCGCGTCATACCAAAAGACGATAAAATATGGTAGTTGTTGGTCCCTGACTGGCGCTCGGCATAAATGGGTACAACAAGGACTGGTCGACTCGGAGTCAGTATAATGTGTCTGAGTGGGGTATTCATGCTTCACTGCGGCATGGTATCTCAGTGGGCTAGCACTATAAAACCAGCTTAAGTCTGGGCTAGTACAAGCAGCTGCACATACACATACACACGCATGCACGTCCTCATGTGAGCGAAATATTCTCAAGCACGACGTTAAACCCAATTTCACCTCACCTCACCTCACCTTACCTCACCTTATTGCTTACAGGTTCTTATCGGATTGGTCGGTTGGTTGATTGTTGTTTAACGCCGCACTCAGCAGTATTCCAGCCATATGGCGGCGGTCTGTAAATAATCGAGGCGAACAGGGACTCAAACATGCTATCACAGGTTTCTGTCGAACCCAGGGGACGCAACTCTGCACATCAAATTGTAGCGCTTTGAACGATGGGACCCCATAATCAAAGATTGGTTTAAACCCGCACTCGGCAATATTCCAGCTATATGGCGGTGGTCTGTAAAGAATCTGAATCAGACAATCCAGTGATCAATTGCATAATCAAAGGGAAACAAACACGAAGCAGCATCTATCTGTAGCCAGCATCCATCCATCTGTAGCCAGCATCCAAGCCTGCACTGCGTCCGTCACGTTGCTAGGGTGTTTTTAACAGCGTCGTTTGTTTCACTGACGTTAACGCGTGTTTCCCTATTGTTGTTGGGTGTTGACAGTGGTCAGCTGTCATGTCGGCCACTAATCCCTGTGTGGACACGGGGTGGCAGGCTAATCCAGGTGCAAATATCACAGGTAAACTCTAATTGTAAGACTCTGCTGCTAGGATACAGTCGAGTACTGCATCGCATGGGCGTTATACAATGGCGTGCATGTATGGAGAGCTTGAAGTAGCGGTGAATGAGATTTTTACAATAAATTAATCTGTGTGATTGCATCTCAAATTATTGGAACCTACATGTTATAAAACCCATATGTTGTAAATCTGAAGTCTGGATTTGACTAAAGTTTAAAATGTAATTGAAATTCTGTCAAACTTTAGATTTAACAATTCATACTTTACTTCAAAAGATGATGGGAATGCCTCTTCATTGTTTCAGTTCAGTTAAAACTGAATCAAATACATTTTGAGTGAGTATTGTTTAAAGCCGCTGTCAGCCATATTCCAGATATACAGCGAGAGACTCCACAAAATAGTCTTCCCAAACTGTGGAGAATCGAACATGTTTTCGGTGCGACAAGATATCGCTTTAACCACTAGACTACCCAAATGCCCCAAACTCTGAAATAACAGATGGTTTGGGTCGATTTGAACCCACTGAGATACCATGCCGCAGTGAAGCATGAATACCCCACTCAGACACATTATACTGACTCCGAGCCGACCAGTCCTTGTTGTACTCATTAATGCCGAGCGCCAGGCAGGGACCAACAAGTACCATATGTTAACGTCTTTTGGTATGACGCGGTCGGTGATCGAACCCGCGACCTTCCGCTCTCCGGGCGGACGCTCTAACCACTACACCACGGAGGCGGTCTCCCTAATCAGAGAGTATTTGCACTTAATAGTTATTGTCAAGAGACTTCGTTCCTTTGAAAAACAACAGCTACCTTGAACAGTCAGACAAGTCGAAGTATGTGATCAATCACGACAGAGGGGCTCGTCTATTCTGTCTTGTCTCTTTGTTGTCCATTGGCGGATCCGGGGTGGGGTGTGGGGGTGGTCGAACCCCCCACCTTTCAAAATTCCTGGATCCGCCCATGTTGTCTATTATGCTGAAGCACGCTACCCAATATCAGACGTACGCAAGTCTCGTAATATTATCCGAATCGTATTTGGTGCCGTTAGACTCAAAGTTTGTCAACTGCATGTAGACGAAGCTGGTTCTCGTACTGCGGTCCTCGCCACAGTAATGTAACGAGTTCGTATTATGGGTGCGTGTGTTAGGGCTTGTTTGTATGTACATCTCAAATGTGCCAGCTCCATGCAGGGCTGAACAGGACTCGGTGTTTGCGTCATACGACTTATGGGATTTCGGCATGCTTAATCTCGAGTTTGTTGACACTGTGGATTGACTTTCATTCACTTGCCCGGATGTGTTTCTTGAAACGCCGAGAACAGGGCTGGCGTTAAGTCTGCTTGGTCTTCATATTGAATGAAGACACTTTGGAAAGTATTTCAGATTATATCATGGTGGTAAACCAAAAACGACACGGAGGGAGACATTTATATTTTTTTAGCACTTATGTGAAACAAGAAAGGACATGGCCCTGGCAAAAGGTCACACGCGAAACGAGGGCCGTAGCATTCGGGACCTCTCGTGTCATTCCGGGACAAACTGGCCACGGAAAGTGTTGAATTATGGTGAATCAGATGTTGTATCATGTTGGTAAATACCTTGAGCAGGGAGAAAGGAAAGTAATTTGAAACACCGAGCAGTGCATCCTGACTAGGTCAAGGGTCGCAACTTTGCACAAATTATTTATTTCTGCTCAATTGATTGGTCATTCTGTAACATTTCATATTTTTTCATCGTAGCCTATCCCAGTTGCGTAGATTTATGCTCATGCTTCTGATCACTGGATTGTCTGGTCCAGACTCGATTATTTACAGACCGCAGCCAAATGACTGGAATATCGCTGAGCGCGGCCTTAAACAAGAAACTAGAATACGTAATTGTGAGTAAGTCATTTTGGTTTTCCCTAGTTTTTATTTGAAATTCGAGGCGCCGGCGTCACCGGTCGTGATATTGCTGGAGTGTTGCTAAAAGCGGCATAAAACCAAACTCACTCACTCACTCACTCATTCACTCATTCACCCACTCACCCACCCACTCACTCACTCAAGGCGCCGGACGCAGAGTAAGGTTTTGTATCATTGGGAATCGAATCTGATCCTCATCTTGACGAGTGAACGCTTTACCCACTACTGTACTGCGCCTGGTACCCGTGAAGATCTGGGTTCGAATTTGTCTAGAGTAACCCATGCTTGTCATAAGAGGCGACTAACGGGATCGGGTGGTCAGACTTGCTGACTTGGTTGACACATGTCATTGATTCCCAATAGCTCATGCTCGATGCTCATGCTGTTGATCACTTGAATGTCTGGTCCAGATTCGATTATTGACAGACCGCCGCTATATAGCTGTAATATTGCTGAGCGGGACGTTAAACAACGAACCAACCAACCACGCATTTAGACGAGTGAACGCACTTGGCCCACCATGCATAGGAAGCACAGAAACATGTATCCTATACCATAATTATCACATATCACTGTGTAAACTGACACAGTGCTGACAAGTCACACTTTATGATTTGTGACCTTGTGACACAGGTTGTCACGTGCATCAAAAAACATCTGACGGTTTGGGGAAGTTCGTTATGGTAATGTATTCAACCTTTGAAAATATTCTTATGTTGTCTGTGTCAAGTTGAGATATATTTATGAATATTCGTGAAATGATTTCTTCCTTCATGGAAGGAAATAGTTCCCAATATGTGTCATTTATGCCAATTTATTATTTCATATTCATAATGTTATGTACATAATATGTAAAAAATACGACATTGAATCGGGATGTAATGTAGCCCAACCTACCTAAAATGTGATTGACATGCCCAATGACTTTGAGACTGAGTTATGTGGAGACAGACACTACCGGACAAAAGAAAGTACACACAAATGTTCGATGCTGGCTGAAAACGATACAATATAGAAATGTTTATTCGACATGGTTGTGTTTTCGATGATTTGCAGTCTATCGCCAACTGCTTGCTGTCTAATAGCGTGTAATAACATTTGTAAATCTAAATTCAAATTTTTCAAGTGTATACTTACTTTTGTTTCTTAGTATATTCTCGCTCTATTTCCCATACATACCTGCATTTGCTGTAGTCTCGTCACCTTCTATCCCCATAGTGTGATGGATGACATTTAGATATCAGATCTGTCAAGTGTTTAATGTTTATGACAGCTAAAAATATACGAGTTCTCTCCGTCATATTGCAAACGCCCGTTCCAAATGTCGTCTGGGCGGTGGGGTAGCCAAATTGTTAAAGCGTCCGCTCGTCAAGCTGAAGACCTGGGTTCGATTCCCGACATGGGTACAATGTGTGAAGCCCATTTCTGGTGTCCCCCGCCGTGATATTGCTGGAATATTGCTAAAAGCGGCGTAAAACCATACTCACTCACACCAAATGGCGTCTACGTTGCATGTCTGCGTGTATTAGGCGTTTGCTGTCTACTTAATCCATACCGAATTTGATTCTCATATTCGTGTAACTATGTATATGAGAGACATAAACGATCATTACAACCATTATAAATATTTTCAATAATCCACCTTATATGCAACGAATATACACTGACCTATATCGCATTGCACATACGGTCTAATAAATCTGGGTTTTCCTCATACATGTATTTTAAATTGCAGACGGTTTGACACTAGACGCTGTCTGGCATATTGTCTGACACATGTGTTAAATATTCATCTTCATCATCCCGTGTTGAGTGATGCGGGAATGAAAACGTGCCTTTTGTGTTCCATCCCGGGGCGGTAAGGTAGCCAAGCGGATAAAGTGTTCGCTCTCCGCACCTAAAGCCCGGGTTCGATTCCTAATTTGGGTATACAATGTGAACTCTTTCCTGGTATCCCAACGTTTGCTGCAATTTTCACGTGGCGTTAAACCCAATATTCAAGCTATATGGCGACATATTAAATGTGAATAGTGAGTATGGTTAAACACCGCTCTGTGCAGTATAAGAGTTACATCAGCTTGCTGTGGGGTAAAATACACATTTTAGAAACTTGCGAGCAAACAAATGGTGCTGACAAACCTCAAAATGAAATCGGGGCGAGTCCACGGTTATTTCTTCCTGGCGTGCCAAAGGGACGCAACTCTGCTCAATGAACTGCGGCTTCTCGGGCCACTTGGCCACCACCCATGCACCCGAAAAGAGAAGTAAATCACACTCGGATATGTTTCACATGTTGGAATATTCATACGGTGGTTCGAACCTGTGACAAAACTACCGGATACCCATAAACATATCTCAAAATGAAGAAACTCGATGACTGCAAATGTTTCACCATCAATCATTTACGTCATATTTTACATCAGACAAATGCGTTTCTTTCAGCCTACCTGAGAATATCTGAGTGAGAGAATGAGTATGGTTTTACGCCGCGTTAAGCAATATTCTTGCAAAATTACTTCGGGGGCACCAAAAATAGGCTTTACACACTGCATCCATGTGGAGAATCGAACCCGGGTCTTCAGCGTGACGATCAAACGCTGTAACCACCAGGTTATCCACCGCCTCTTGAATATCTGAAAGGACATGCAGAGGCATAACTGTTAATGTTATTGCTCAAGCACTGACAACGTTTCGACCTACATGTTTATGTATCTGCAATAATACACCGTTATTCTGCACAGCGTTCGGGAAATCCGCCTTGGGTAAGGGTAACTGTTTTGATGGACTATTTTTCATGCAAGATACATTTTGTGAGACTTGAAAAATCGTGTATAAAACTCTGACAACAGGGCATTTTCTCTCAGTCAGGAGTGAGAATCAACCAAGATGTTCTCACTCCAATTCCATTAACTCGAAAACTAAAGGGCGATATCGATCGATATTAAAAGGCTGGAAGACCTAAAGAAACACGTGACATAAATAAGTTACATCGGGATTCATCACAGAAGAAGAAGAAGAAATATAGTTTATTAATGTGTCACATGCTGCAGAACATTAAAAAAGACGGTACATTATTGCAAGAATTTAAAAGCAGCATCCGGCCATAAGGCCTATGAGACACAAATGTCACAGTTGTATAAAACATTAGTAATAAAATCACACCCACACATACACACACGCAGGCCGAACCGTATGCATAAACACAAAACGCATACACCTTCACACACCCACACGCACGCACACATACACACACACACACACACACACACACACACACACACACACACACACACACAAGCGCACGAGCCTACAGACAGACACCTACGACAGACAGACACACACGCATACACACACACACACACTTACACTTTCTTACCTAAAATGCATAAATTACATAAATAGCAAACATGTTGACCTTATTATCAAAATACATTGTAGAGTTAACTATTCTACAGAAATATTCCGGCGCCTAAACATAGTATGGATGAGTGCGGCAAGGGGCTTTACGAACTGGTTATTTGTAAGTAAGAATACCATTTTATCTACTGCTGACATAGATGGGAATGTAGGATGGACACTGGTTATTTCCTTCCAAAGATTATATCTGAGATCTGAATAATAATCACAGTTAACCAGAAAATGTAATTCATCTTCAACGGCATTGCTACTACAGCGAGTACACACCCTTTCATGAAAGGGGGAGACTTCGGACGAGAATATCTACCCAATTCTACCTCTAATGGCAAAGTGCCACAACGGAATTTACTCAAGATACTACGATGTGACCTATGTAGAATTGTTTCAACATAATGTTCAACCTGTAAAAAATCTTTAAAAAGACCATAAGTACGTAATTTATTTCCATTGTCCTGCCCTTTATCATTCCAAAGCCCAGAAAACCAATCAAAACTGTCTAGCGCCTTAAGGTGTTCTTTAGGAACAACAAACTCCTCATGTGAAATACTAAACAGATCATTTATAGGTAAATGAAAACTAACTAATAATTTATGAGCTCCAATATACCAAGATCTCCTCCAATTAAATGACCATCTGCTAATAACGCTGGTTATTCTGCTAAATTCAAGTAACTGAAGTTTACGCAAAAAACGAAGAACCTCAATTTTTTGTTTGGTATACTGAGAAACCCAGCCCATTTCGCCACGAACTGCTAAATTTGGAGTTTTTCTAGCGACGGCTAAGAAGAATCTGGCTGCCCGATGTTGAACTGCATTGATACAACTATACTGCCGTGTTCCCCAGACAGCGGCTCCATATGAAAGAATGGGCTGAACAAGATTATCATATAACTTATTATAAACTTTATAATCCATACCACCAACTGCCTTAAACCAGGGATACTCTACAACCCTTATAGAGTCTCCCTGCTTAAACTTACAAAAAATCACACCCAAAGCTCTATTAGCAGATTTAGCTATTTCCTTAGCAGTAACATTTAAATCAAGATTCTCATGCAGCCACAGACCCAAGTATTTGTAAGCACAACAGTAGGTAATGACCTCACCACCCAATGAAAATACAAACTCTGAGCGTTTAACAGAACAAGGACGGTAACAATTAGGACCAATGTGTAGAAAAGCTCAAGACGCTAAAATTACACGAAAATGTAAGCACTGTTCAGGTATTAAGCAGAGCTTGGAATGAAGACTCGAAGACTCTGAATGGTCCTAGCAGAATTCTTATTATTTTCACTACTGTCTAATATTGACACTCAGCTTGTCACGCACTACGGGTATCTGTTCAATAACCTCGAACAGACTTTTCAAATAAATTCTAGCTTTTTAAAACTCTGTTTAGCCACATATATTCTGAAAGTGTGTTTGTGTATACATTCTCAATCTATCTCTTAAGATGTTAATTTTATGGTACTGATTTTTTTGTTCTCATGTAAATATATATACACTGAGTCAAAAAAGAAACTTCACATTCTTTCTTCAGGGCACTATAGAAGAACAAGAGATGGTAAGATGGTTAAATTGTTATTATTTCATTGCTGAGATCTGTGTGATGTACTCGATACACTTACAGTGCCATAATCAGTTCCATTAGGCTACACCGCCGTTCCAAAACATGGGTATACAGAATGTCAAGTCACAAGAATAAAAATGCGAAATTTCTCAGTTCAATATCGTGTATGGCCGCCCCGCGCATTCACCACTGCCAAACACCGTCTCCTCATCGACTGCCTGATGCTTGTGAACACGTGGTTGGGGATTCTGCGCCATTGCTCTTGCAAGGCAGCGCCAAGTTCCTGCAAATTCTGAGGTTGGTTCCTAAGACCACGAAGCCTTCTCCTAAGTGCATCCCAAACGTGCTCTATTGGATTAAGGTCAGGGGACCTCGATGGCCAGTCCATGACGTTGATTCCAGCGTTTTGAAGGAAATTTCGTGTCAACATCGCGGTATGCGGCCGAGCATTATCCTGCTGGAACTGTAGACCTGGGCCATGAGCCGCCATGAAAGGAACGAGTTCAGGGGTGAGCACCTGGTCGCGGCAAGCAGCAGCTGTGAGGTTTCCACGGATGACCAGAAGTCGGGAACGGTTGTTCCCACAGAAAGCACCCCACACCATGCAACTTCCGCCCCCGAATCTGTCGACTTCCTGTACACAACATTGGGCATACCGTTCACGACGTCGTCTCCAGACTCAATGCCTGCCGTCCGCGAATCTGAGGGTAAACCTGGATTCATCGCTAAAGACGACTCGATTCCAGTCTCTCTGGGTCCATCGGAGGTGACATTGGGCCCACAGCAGACGTTGACGTTGATGAAACGGCGTCAATATTGGCCCACGATATGGACGTGGAGAATGGAGATTGGCAGCCCGCAACCGATTTCGAATGGTCTGTGAGGACAGTCGACCTCTAAACATCTCAGCCCTGGTTCGTGTAGCCGGCAGAAAACTGTCACGTAGGTGACGTAGGACGATTTGACGGTCTTCTGCTCGTGACGTCACACGTGGACGACCCGACCTTGGGCGATCAGAAGTGGTGCCAGGTTGTTGTAGACGACCTCGCAAGTCATACACAGTACGACGGCTGCATCCCATTGCTCTTGCGACGTCAATAACTGATCTTCCCGCTTGCAACATGCCAACGGCACGTTCACGTTGCACATTTGACAATCGTGGCATTTCAAGTACCGTTAGAACTGTGGTTTAACACTGTTTTTTCAATTCTTGAGGCCAATGCAAACACGTACATATGAAGAAAACTTCGATGCGAAGATCACGTGATCGACTGCACGTGCACAACCTGATTTGGCACTAACGTCATTTGCACGACGAATGGATGGGTTTGAGTGGGTTTTGCTAACGTTTTTCTAGAGTCGAAAGATAGGGATCCCATTTCGGATACATAGATGTATCATCAGAGAAAAATTATTCATTATTTTTCAAATTACATTTTGTGAAGTTTCTTTTTTGACTCAGTATATATATATTTTAAATCATTAATGCAGCGTTGTCAAAATCTTTGCAAATCTCGTTAGTTTCCGTAGTTTCATAAAGTGTTGCATTAGAAAGTAATATCATTTCCCTAACCATTTGAAACTATTCTCATGTATGCATGAGAGGCCATTTTAGTATTGGCTAAATCCCTTAGAAAACCAGCTTCATGTAGCTGAAATTTTGTAAAAGTCGGCGCTAAACAACACTCACTCACTCACTCACTCACTCACTCAGATACTGATGTACAAGGTGAAAATAACCGGGAAACTTGTGTTATTTCCTGCACTATTGCATGGAACGTACCTGATCCTTTACTTCCGTATTTTGCTTAAGCTGTTTCATTGTGAATCGATGTTCAGCACAGCAGCTGTCTAAACCCATAACAGACCCCTATAGCTTAACGAAGACCCCTATAGGGTTTAAGTGTATATGTCCCTTTTATCCCACTGTTTAGTGGCTGTGGTCAACAGGGGTCTGCGGTCACGGCGGTGGACTTGGACGTGTAACGTCTCCACAGCGCTGATGGACAGTGAAGGTCAAGACGTGCCATGTGACACCGGTAACTACAGTGCACGGGTTGTAAACCAGAATAAGAAAGCTTGATGGTTTTACTGGACAAAGGTTTACATACAGAATGAATATATTTGTTTATTCGGTTTCTAGGTTTAATGTTGCACTATGAGGTCTTTCTCATGCATTGGTTTACTTGTGCCATTTTCTGTATTTAGACATTCCGTCAAGGTTGATGTAACAGACGAGGAATATAAGAAGTAAATTATATTAAAAAGCCCATGGAGTTCGTTATAGACACGTTTTACTCAAGTCACTATACATTTTAGACACGTTTTTCCCTAGCTACTATTCGTTGTAGGCACGTTTTACTCTATCGACTATACTACATGGACACGTTTTACTCCAGACACTTTTCTTTATTAGACACGGTTTACTCTGTCCACTATACTATATGGACACGTTTTACTCCAGACACTTTTCTTTATGGACACGTTTGACTCTATATACTATATGGACACGTTTTACTCTAGACACTTGTCTTTATTAGACACGTTTTACTCTATACTATATGGACACGTTTTACTCTAGACACTTTTCTTTGTTAGACACGGTTTACTCTAGACACATTTCTTTATAGACGTTTTACTTTAGCCACAATACTATATGGACACGTTTTACTCCAGATACTTTCTTTATTTGATAAGTTTTACACTAGACACCTTCCTTCATCGACGTTTTACTCTAGCCACTATCCTATATGGACACGTTTTACTCCAGACACTTTTCTTTATTAGACACGTTTTACTCTATCCACTATACTATATGGACACGTTTTACTCCAGACACTTTTCTTTACAGACACGTTTTACTCTATACTATGTGGACACGTTTTATTCTGGACACTTTTCTTTATTAGACACGTTTTACTCTAGACAATTTTCTTCATAGACGTTTTACTCTAGCCACTATACTATATGGACACGTTTTACTCTAGACACTTGTCTTTATTAGACACGGTTTACTCTATACTTTATGGACACGTTTTACTCTAGACACTTTTCTTTATTAGACACGTTTTACTCTAGACAATTTTTTTTTACTTTTTTCTTCATAGACGTTTTACTCTAGCCACTATACTATATGGACACGTTTTACTCCAGACACTTGTCTTTATTAGACACGTTTTACTATATACACTATACTATATGGACACGTTTTACTCCAGACACCTTTCTTTACAGACACGTTTTATTCCATCCACTATTCGTTATAGGCACGTTTTGCTCAAATCACTCTTCAATGTAGACACTTGTAGTCCAGTTACTATTCTGCATGCACGCCCATAAATAAGTAAATTTATTATCTTGCATGCGATGCTAAAACATATTTCTCCTCCCATTCCCTCATTGCTCTTGGACCTTCCAGAGTAGAGTGGTCTATCGGTATTTTATGATATACATGTGCTGGATGACCTGTGGGTGGGTGAGTGTCAGGGGCAGCCCGGGATGTTGTGTGACGTAGGGTGGAACCTAGGTTATCTCAGGGAGTGTCAGCCATAAGTGGTCGTAGGTGTATCAAACTGCCATGAATGGTAATAACATACTGATGACAAACCAAGTCACATAAACTGGACTTCGAACCTACTGTCACCGGACCCTGGTGCAACTAAGGGAAGTAACTCTGCACGGCGCATCGTGAAGCTACCCGACATTCGTTCGTTTGTTTATTGTTTTAAGGCGCAATATCTCAACTATATAAAAAGTTGCTTGGACATAATCGCCAAGGCAACAAGCGATACAATGATACATAATCTAGATCACATCCTGACAGGGCAGTGGTTTAGCCTAGTGGTTAAAGTGCTCGCTCGTCACGCCGAAGACCCGGGTTCGATGCCCCACATGGGTACAAAGTGTGAAGCCCACTTCTGGTGTCCCTCGACGTGATATTGATGGAATACGGCTAAAAGCGGCGTAAAACGTAACTCACTCACTCACAGAGCCTGACCACCATAGTGATCATGTTGCCCCGGACGACCGGACGACCGGATCTTGGGAACCATTTAATATGATCAATCCGCACGGGTTTACCTGATCAAAATATGCCGCGTAAGTAAATTGAACAGTATTCCAGACAGATCCCGTCAGCTTTATCTGGGAGGAAATTCCTTAGTGAAGCAGTCTCATCAGTTTGAACAAGGTGCAGACAAACCAAGAACCGGGAATCAAACCCACGATCATGGCTTTCTTGCCTGCCATCAGCGCTCGACAAAATACTCCAAGAAAGTTGAGAAAGCAGATTGGACGCTGTTGAGGAATGTATGGAAATGACCGCAAGTACGTAACTGGGTCGCGAAAACCAGGGGTTGATAGTAAGAGCAACGATGTCGACGTTGGGGGGACACACAATCAGCCACGAAATCACATTTGATTACCCGATCTTCTTAATAGTAAGTATATATTGTAGATACTCGTGAAGATCCGGGTTAGAATTGATCTTCAGCAACCCATGCTTGTCGCAAGAGGTGACTAACGGATTCGGGTGGTCAGGTGACTTTGTTGCCTGCCATCAACAGCAAGAACATCGATCTACGCAACTGGGATACGATGACGTCATTTGTGACAACAAAATGCGGATCCTATACAATTCCCTGGACCAACGAGAATGGTGTGAAATTCATATTGGCCAACCGAAACTCCATGTTGTGATTAATGACCCTCTGTGCAATCCTTTCACGTTTCGGCTGATAATCCCCCGATTCTCTCCAAACGACGCCCATCTTTAATAAGACGCCATACCCAAAAGATAACGAACAGGCATAACCGCGCGTAACAGTATTCCGTGACCTTGATGGCCACGTGCCAAAGGGAGATAACTGCTTCTCCCGACGAACAATTCACCGGAATCGAGTAACTGGGGTTAAAAATTCAGAGCGACATTGTTAAGTGGCGGTTGGCTGTCGCTCAGACTCGACCCTGCAAATAATGGTAATAGTTATGTATGGTAGATCCTTGACACTGGCAATAGGTCAAAGAATCGCTGCCGACACATGGTGGAGTTTCCGTCAAATACCGACAAATGTGGCCCTCCCAGCAATCTCCTAATGCCATGTGTTAGAGCTGCGGTGACAACAGGCACACACACGTTTGAAATATGCTGCAACCCCTGGCGATAACATAGCCCATTAGAAGAGATATTTGTGTGGTTTTGTCATTGTTTTTTTTTTTCATATGGTAATTTTCATTAATGAAGGTATGTAGTGGTTTTAATTTACTTAAATTTTTTTGTATATTGAAATATAACCTCTTTAATGACGTCAAGATTGTGGTTGCATTTCATTTTAAACAATTGAACCTGACGCCACTATACAACAGGTTCTCGTGATTAATCTGTGGAGAGGTCTTTCTGGTAGTTCATGTTGTTGCTGTTGTTGTTGTCGTTGTCCACATTGTACTTAAAGCGTTGGCTCATCACTCGGGTTCGATAGGCAAAGACGTGTAGTTAAAGCCTTGGCTCATCACACTGGTTCGATAGGCAAAGACATGTGGTTAAAGCATCATGCTGGTTCGATTCCTCTCTTGGTTATTGCTGGAATATTGCTCCAGACTGTGTAAAAAATCCCTCACTGACCTTCCTTAATATCATATAATGTTAGAGCGAATTAATGAATATGTATTTCGTCAATTTCAACAATATTCCAGCAATGTCACGGCGAAGGACATAAGAAATTGGCTCTACACATTGATACCTTGTCGGAAATCGAACCCAGATCTCCTGCGTGTTGACGAACGCTTTTACCACTAAGCTACCCCATTACATCGTTATTTAAGCACGGTTAGTCCTGTTAGACACTGCACTTACGGCATATGCATCATAAAATTCGATCAGGTGAATCCAATAACTTTACAACAGATGAAACGGAAAGAGAATGAATATTGTTTTGCTGCGCAATCAGCAATATTTATCGCCGTCTGGATACACACACCCGGGGTCCGACATTGTTCGACCCGTATCATGAGCAGTGGGAGATTCTCTGCCCTCTGACATTCAAGGGGCGGTGGGGTAGCCTAGTGGTTAAAGCGTTCGCTCGTCACGCCGAGGACCCAGGTTCGATTCCCAACATGGGTACAATGTGTAAAGCCCATTTCTGGTGTCCCCTGTCGTGATATTGCTGGAATATTGTTGAATGCGGCGTAAAATTAAACTCACTCAGATATTCAGGGGATATGCACTGGGTTCGCCTTTGTCTATCAGACTCCGAGTTGAGGTTGCTGTATTTCTTCTTCTTCCTTTTCTTCTGGGGCGGTGGAGTGAAGTCCATTTCTGGTGTCCCCCGCCGTGATATTGCTGGAATGTTGCTAAAAGCGGCGTAAAACCATACTCACTCACTCATTCTTCTTCATTATTGCACACAACCCGATAAAGTTTCTCACGATTTCAAAGCTACTCCGCTATTATTGCTCACCCTTTGAAATTTGAAACATCGCGTGTATAATGCGCACAGTACAAACTGCGTTTCCAAATTTTAATGTAGACAATTTGAATTCACATTATCTTTTCAATAATAATGTTTAAAAACTCCCGCGTAACGCCGCCGACAGTTGTTGAATAAACACTATCCTTTATGGGAGGCTGTTGAACCAGTACTTCAAAAGCCCCATCGCCGATCACTAACCTTTTCACATTATTCAACAATCAATTCTCACGTATAGTTATTTGATAATCTTTGCCAAGCCGTAGACATTTCACCCGTCGCTACTGCTTACGTCACGCCAAGGCTTGCAACCCTCTTTGAGAGCTTTCAATACGCTAAGCTGTGAAAATATCCCCCGGCCGGTTAAGTCAAGACACTGCCACAAAGAGAACTGTATCGTGTGTTTAATTTCACTGAGGCGTTGTTCGGTTGTGTGTAGAATATTCATTAAATACTTACTGGGCAGGTCGATAAAGAGGTAATATAGCTTAGTACTGTATTCACAAGTAATATACATGTACGTTTAGCAGTTAATCGTCATATGAGGCGGCAGACACTGGGCTGTACTTACGTAGGTATAGATGCTGCAATGCGTTGTATAACAGCCTGTATAAACGCCCGTTATTGAAAGTAACTCCGGACTATTGGAGGACTAAGCCCCATATACAAATGAATTCTATTCCTGTACGTGTGAATGTGTTTAAGGGGGGTGTGAGATGTCTGGGTTTACTACATGTTGTCTACACATACAAGACACACGGGAGCTATCTGTCTGTCTGTGTAAATCTGTCTTGCTGTCTGGCCGTCGTCTGTTTGTCAATTGTGTGTATGTTGTGTAACGCCGCACTCAACAACATTCCAGCGATATGGCATCGGTCTGATAATTATCGAGTTTGGACCAGACAATCCAGTGATCAACAGCATGAGCATCATTCTACGCAAATGGGATACCATGACATGTGTCAACCAAATAAGCGAGCATGACCACCCGATCCCATTAGTCGCCTCCTACGAAAAGCATGGGCGACCCATTCTAACCCCGAACCCTCACGGTTCCATACATTATCATTAAAACTACAGTTATTATCAGTGACGTCACATGTATGTTACCAATGAAACCAGCCAATTCAATTCAATTCTGTATTGTATATAGCGCCAACAGCCATATACAAAGGACTCATAAAGACCCGGGTTAGCCTCTTACCACAAGCATGGGTTGCTAGGTTCCCAACCACAAAGCGTTCGTAACATTACGACCTGCCGTAACAGTATAGTTTACCATAGGCTTGCGAATGTTGTAAAGCTACGTACATTTGGGACCCAAAAGACCAATTCTAACCCTGATCTTTACGTTTGTTTATGCGTGGCAATAATCATATCTGTGTCTGTCTATCTGTGTACCTGTCTGTTTCTGATTGGTCATCTGTCTATTTATCTAAGGGCGTTGAACATAAATGTATAAGGACATTGTATCTATTTGTTTGATTGCATGTCTGCCTGTCTGTCTTACGGTGTCTGTATCAACGTACTTGGTGGCTCTGCACGTACTCGTATACGACTATCTCTCCAGTACTACACAGCATGTACTGCTGGGCTTGGTCCATATCTGTTCATTATGTCTTGGCCCATATATGTTCATTACATCTTGGCTCATATCTGTTCATTACATCTTGGCTCATATCTGTTCATTACATCTTGGCTCATATCTGTTCATTAGGGGCGGTGGGGTAGCCCAGTGGTTAAAGCGTTCGCTCGTTACACCGAAGACCCGGATTCGATTTCCCATGGGTACGATATGTGAAGCCATTATCTGGTGTTCCCCTGTCGTGATATTGCTTGAACATTGCTGAAAGCGGCGTAAAACCCAACTCACTCACAATCTGATAGCCTGCACTCATCTGTCTACTTTCTTCACTAGTCTGTCCATTTGTACTAACCAACTATCCACCAGCTATCAATAACCCAGTCTTTGTTGTCATAGTAACAAGGGTACGATGGAGCAATACGCTCACGCACTTCAATTTTCTTGTGTCATTGTGCCTTTTTTCTGCGGCGTAAAACCGTACTCACTCTCCCAGTGCATAACCCTCTGTCTGCCGTTTTAGGAAGTTCAATAAAACGAAAGCACAGGGATTTAATCCGGTGCTGAGCTAGTGTTGTTTGTTTTGGGGATGGATGGCAAAGTTCATCCGTTTGGGATTTCAATGTATGACAATAGATTCAATCAGTCATACTCATGTAATGTTTTAGAACTTGACACATCCATAGTTACACACTCAAACTGTTATTGGATTGTTTGTCAACGTTAATATCCCAGATTTATCGAGTCACGGTGACATGTGACGAACCACGTGACCACGACTGACCACCTGGTCACCTCGACAAACATGGGCGTTTCTGGCCCAAAATCCCGTTATTAAAGCGAGGATCCATTTACATAATTCTCTACGCCATTTTTACTCTTACCACGTAACCAAGCCTGACAGTTAGAAATTGGAAGAAAATGAGTGAGGGAGTTAAGTTCCAGCAATATCACGGCGGGGGACACCAGAAATGGTCTATAAAACATTGTGCCCATGTAGGGAATCAAACCCGGGTCTTCGGCGTGACGAGCGAACGCTTTAACCATTAAGCTACCCCACCGTCCCCGGAAGAACATAAATTTCCTCATTGTGTATAACGACGTTTCTGGGTATCGATGTTTCAAACACTAAAGAAATCGATAAAAACCTGACTTCAGATTCGTTACAGTATTCTGAACAAGAAAATAGATATCGTAAATATTTTGGGAGATATGTTTTGTAGTTCAGCACATAATACATAATTTTATAATTCACACTACACTCTCACTCATTCACGATATATAGACTGACAGACAGATAGAAAGAAGTAAAGATTGATAGACAGATAGAAAAGGTACCCTAACGTTTTGGGTTCAGTATATACATATATATATGTCGTTAAAGGTAAGACTTGTTCAAGACTTCGTCTGATACGGCGATACAGATGTTCTATTCAGCATAACACACGCCTCCGTGTTTCCCAACACTGGAATGCTTGCCATATTTTGCAGTAATTCCCCATTGTACTGCCAAACCCATATATCCGAAAATAAACACGTGCATCACACACGACCTCTAATGAGCAATGCAACAAAATGCGTAATTTGTTCTATTCCGAACACGTCAAAGGCAGAATATTCAATGCCGGGCAGTTATCCGCCACCGCAAATACCCCCACATGCCTCCCCATACAAGGGCAATACACGTTTGCTTTCTTTAGTTCAGAACAAACTCACTTTTAGGCAATTGAAATTGCTACTATTCAAACAAAGCTTATCGCTCAGACCAGTTTGAATTCAAACCGTGTCACTTTGACACTGGCACAAGCAATAGCCAAAGGCAGTTGTTATTATTGTGTGCGTGTTTAGGAAATGCAGACTTGGGCGGAACGGTTTTATCCGGAGATTGTTAAGGAGGTATTCTCTTAGATTATTAATTTGACACTTCACATATGTTAATTATGATATAATTTGATTCAACCTTTCTAATCAGAATAATTGTGGTTGCTGCATGAAGATAAATGCTATATCATTATCGCATGATATTATTCGACTTAACGTTAACAATAATACTGTATATATTAAACCAGAGACCATATAATAGATTATATTATATCTATTATATGGTCTCTGATTAAACAGCAACCAATGCAATGCAATATATTGCGAATTTGTGGTTACTATCCACAGGAAACGTTTTGTGAAAGCAAAATGCTCCAAATTATAAAATTTGAATTTAGAAAAGTCAATGTTGTTTATATTTATGTATGCAGATATGTCAGGTAAACTCCAAATTCACATTATAACAAGAATATTATGGGAATAATATCAAAACGTCTAGGCATTATAAAATAAGGAAAATTAACCTAAAATGAAAAGGACAAAGACAATACCCTGGCTAAGCCCATTCAACAAAGCGACATCATGCCCCACGGAATGACGTTCATTTCTAGTCAAACACACACTCGTGCACTCTTCGAAAGGAACTTGTTTTTCCTGAGAAAGAAGTATTTACCTCAAGCAAAGTCGAATTCCCCTAATCATTTGTTTGAGTTCATTCTGTTCGACCAACCAGGTCGACCGGCCCTGCGTTTGTTTTGAATTTAAACTTTGCTTGCAACCTCGGCGGGACTCGTAGGACCAGCATCTTTTTACAGGTTCAGATACAAAGCATCACCGCCGGGAGTACAACATGTCTGCCTGTAAACGGCGTCTGTAGAAAGTGGAGTCTGGACCACACGATCATGTGATTGACATCATGAGTATTGATTGATTCACCGAACTGGGATACAAAAACTTACAACATAGCAAGTCTCTGAGACCCCTGTTAGTCACCCCTTTCGACAAGGATAGGCTTTTTATACGGGTCTCCGTTGCTTCTCTATAGGGATCTATATTCCTCCCTAGACTCCACGGGCGTTTGGTTATGTATACATGTACTTTGATGCAAACGAAAGATTATTACAGTCACCTGGCCTTTCGCTGTAACGTGTGTATAGTGTAGTACATTTGACAAAATTTGAATTTTAAAAAGTCAGTGTTGTTTATATTTATATATGCAAATATGTCAGGTAAACTCCAGCGTCCCGATCCACAAAAGTAATGTTACGACCTGTCGTAACCCTATAGTTTAACATAGGCTAACGAATGTCGTAGCGCTACTAACGATTTGTGGATCGGGACACATTACAATAACTCTTTAAAGAAACAGCGAGGAGATATGGATGAAGTGCCTCTAATACTGACATGACATATACCATCATAATAGTCATCAAACCCAACTCACTCACTCATTAGAAGCATAAAGAGATTCACTCCATTGCAAACGTTCTGAGGCATCTTGTGATAATTATCTATAATTTATTATACCGGCAAAGAATAAAGAGATCAATGTATGGTTCTTTCTTATCAGCAGATCTAATTTACGGATGTCGCGCCATATAAATCTCTGGACTTCATCCGCTCGCCAGACGGAATGGTCCCAGGGTTCTAAGGGTCAACAGGTCAACCGGAAGTCCATCCTGGCACCTGCGTGCTAAACTGACCGAACTAATAATTATTTAGATTCGACATTTCCGCTTTTCTTACATAACTAGTCATGTGGTACTGATATTTTATTCCACATTGATATAAAAATGAGTTTCTTTCTTCTTTCTGCAATACCAGTTTTAATGAATATAAACGGCTGGATGCTTTCTTGAACTTTGGTTCAGAAACTTGACCAGTTGCCTTGTATCTGTAAGGATAATACTGCTGAAGAGGTCGTTGTCGGCACAGGTACTACAGATACGTACCCCAGGTACGTTTATGTATACAGATATTTACCCTAAACAAAGTCAAAATACAGAAACGTACCCGGTACCCTTAAAGGTGGACGAGTCCATATTCCGCAATCCAAAACCGAAACCGTATGTACTTGTTCCCGTTCAACTGATTCCGAATGGTATTCATGTGCATCGCGAAATATCCGTTACTGTGTATTCACATTACTTACATAACGCAATCAAATTATCTAATACAACAGTATGACAGTTCCGGTCAAGAATACGACACGATGGGAATGGAATCGTCCTAGGGTACGTGTCTGTATTCTTATTATGGCCAAGGTACATATCTGTAGTACCCGTGCCGACAACGACCCCTTCAGCGATAATACCTAGGTGGACTGACACTAAATGAACACGCCGAACGAAACAATGTTCATTTAAGACAACGGTGAAACTGTGATGCTAAAAGACCCAAGTAATTTGTTGTAAAAGCTACACCTGTATTGCCAATGAAGACGCACAGGTATTATCACGTGTTGTTTGTTTATTGTTTAACGCCACAATCAACAATATTCCGGCGGTCTGTAACTACTCGAGTCTGGACCAGACAATCCAGTGATCAACAGCATGAGCATCGATCTACACAAATGGGATACGAAGACATATGTCAACCAAGTCAGTGAACCTGACCACCCGATCCCGTTAGTCGCCTCCTACGACAAGCATGGGTTACTGAAAACCAATTCTAATTATATTCTTAAGGGTTAAGAGTTCTGAGGGCTTTGGTTTATACGTGGTGTATAATTAAGCAAGAGACTTTGTTTCAAATATGCCTCTGCTCTGTGAATGGGCACCCGGTGGGATGAGACGGTAGTGTGACTGATATAGCTGTATATGATAGTCCTTCACAGCATCTTCACGGGTGCATACATTACCAATGAAACTACAGTTATTATGTGTGACATCACACAAACATTACCAATGACACCAGCCAATTCAATTCAATCCCTTTTTTTTTATGAAGGCATCAGGCCCATTACAAGGGACCTGTGAAGATCCGGGTTAGAATCTGCCTTGAGCAATCCATATATGTCGTAAGAGGCAGCTAACGGGATTGGGTGGTCAGGTTCACTGACTTGATTGAACCATCGTATCCCAATTGCGTATCATGATGCACAAGCTGTTGATCACTGGATTATCTAGCCCTGACTCGATTATTTACTAATCGTCCTCATATAGTTGGAACATTGCTGAGTTTGGTGTTAAACAACAAAGTTACCTTTGAGGCTGACTAACATGCATTCGAGATAAACAAGGTGTATAAACCCTCGAATAGCAATCCAATGATGATCTTGCAAAATGATTATAGAGCCATGGATAACTACTGACATTGACTGACTGACTCACTGAGTTTGGTTTAACGCCGCTTTTAGCAATATTCCAGCAACATCACGGCGGGGGACACCAGAAATGGGCTTCACACATTGTACCCATGTGGGGAATCGAACCCGGGTCTTCGGCGTGACGAGACAACGCTTTAACCATTAGGCTACCCCACCGCCCCTACTGACATTGACACACTAATATCAACGTATAAACGTTTTAGTTCAGATTTTGAAGAAAGTCGGGCATTATTCGCCGCCCACATGTATGTCAACATACCTACCCAACTAAATTAACATCACTCCCCTAGGAGTGTATATTCTGCATAACTTCTCCGTGCAGAAAGTGTACCGCCGTTTTATATATATATATATATCACTTGTACTGCGGGATGGGTTCGTCGACATATTCATATCACGCATTGTACTGATAAGTAAGAATATACAATGTATACGTTATACCTACACAGAAACCTGTTGAACAAGGTGTGGGGGCTTTACTGTGACGTAAACTTTCACGATGTGGAATATGCATGCTTTTATTGTCGGGCGCCAAGCAATAGCACCGGGCTGTGAAACTCGAGTCACGAATGTTCAGAATTACCTCCCGTTGTTTTATACCCTAGCTATTGATGTAGAAGGGCAGGTTGGGTGTGACCGCGCTTTATGAGGGTGTGTTGGTTAAAGACTCGCATTCGTAAAGCTGAAACTCGTTAGTGGAATAATTTTATAGCAGATTTAGAGCTATAACTTCTCCACTGGCTCAGCTATGTACAAAGGTCGATAAGATTGTTTACTCCGAGCTGTGGTTGAATGCTCGATTTGAAGGTCGTGTTACAAACGTTTTGTATTCGGTTCATTCAAATGATCCATATATTAGTAGCTTTGGAAACACATTGCAGTCTACCATGTGTCTTGGAACATGTTAGAGGAACATTACGCTATACGATTTATTTTTGCATTTTGTCACGACCATGTCATTACGTAGGGGCGGTGGGGTAGCCTAGTGGTTAAAGCGTTCGCTCGTCACGCTGAAGTCCCGGGTTCTATTCCCCGGGATACAATGTGTAATTTCTGCATGGTGTCCCCTGCCGTGCTGTTGCTGGAATATTGCTAATAGCGGCGTAAAACCATACTCACTCACTATTACGTATAATATATACCAATTTAGGCTAAAGGGAGAAACAGTTTACTCTTCATTTTGGGGGCCACGAATTGTATGTATCGGGTGGTGAGGCTTGCTGACTTGGTTGACACGTGTCATCGTATCCCAGTTGCTTAGATTGATGCTCATGCTGTTGATCACTGGATTGTCTGGTCCAGACTCGATTCTTTGCAGACCGCCTTCACACACACTTATATTTCCAGCACCACTTTCACATACAGCGAACTACGTTTACAACGAACACGCTTGTGACGAATTGGTGGATATAACGAACTGGTTTTCCCCCCAATCACTTGCTGTATAAATAAATCGAATCGCTTATAATGAACTACGGCCATTAGGTACTATAATCTTGTTGTAATCTTTGAGTTCGTTATAACCGTAGTTGACTACTCCAAACTAATCTATGGCGGTGGGGAAGCCTAGTGGTTAAGGCGTTCACTCAAGCGGAAGACCCTGGTTCGATTCTCAACATGAGTACAATGTGTGAAGCCCATTTCTGGTGTCCTCTGCCGTGATATTGCTGGAATATTTCTAAAAGCGGCGTAAAACTAAACTCACTCACTCAGTCCAATCTAATCTAGTTCATCACAGTCGACAATGTTCCAGCGAGATGGATTGGGTTGTGTGTGTACGTGTGTTGTACGTGTGCGTATGCGTGCGTGTGTTACGACAAGTCTGAACCAGACAATCCGGTGACTGACATAATGAGCATTGATCTACGCAATTAGGATACGTAGACTTACATCAACCAAGTCAACGAGTGAGAACAGCCAACCCCGTTAGTTGACTCACGCAAGCATGGGTTGCTGAAGACCAATTTTAACCTGGATTTCCACGAGGTTCCAAAGTGGTGCCGGGTGAATATGAAAATAGTCTACAACGGGCGTATAATGGTATTTAAACTACACGGCTCGGGGATCAAGTCACTGGACGTTTGTAAGGGAGCTGTTAATGAGACCTCCTATCTATCAAATTTGGTGCGGCACAATGTGTTATTTCCAAACACACACTGGTTCATTGTGTACTAGATTTGACAGCAGTTATATATGGGGCACGTGCCAAAATGGAGGATATGTTTGTGACTGGTGCCAGTGATTAGTATTCTGCTCAGTTCAGCGCGTGATAAAGTCAATGTTAAATACACGGACACATTGACTCGGACTATATCTATCCATGACATTGTATTCTTATCACGAATCTGAAATAGGTTTGTCGTTAAACAAGTTGTTTTTCTTTGAAGAAAATATTGGTATAAAGAAAACCCACGAATGCCATAAACAAAACACATAAGTATAAATATTTGTTTGTTTCGACTGAAATCGTTAAGACGAATATTTGACAACGGAGAAGAAATGAGAAATATAAATTTTAATGTCGATTAAACTTTATCATGATGCTAAAGTAATAATTAAGAAAATCTACCACAAAACACTGTATACATATGTCAATAAAATCATATGGACAGAGTCGAAAAGTAAAGTTCATTCTGTGTCACGATATTATTCAGTATTTATTAATGTTATTCATAATCTGCTGATTATCCCTCCATTGTTTATAGATATTATATCATAAACATTTATCAGTTTAATTCGTCGATTGAGAGGAAGTAGATAAAATGGCTTGATGTATATTCGATGATAGCGATCCAGTATCGTCCAATTCACCTATATTATTGGCAAACTTTAAAGAGAATACGATTCACCGGTATCACTGAAATCAATTACTTTATGGTTTTATATATGCTAATGGTAATAAAGCGATATTCTGCACCACAGCATAACCGATACGAATTCGCCAACCCTACACAAACCGAAACCCAATCAGCAAGCGCGCTCAAGTCACGTGACTCCAAAGGAAGCAGCTCTCGCCATGTTCACAAACCCGCATGATGGCGAAAGGAGTGTACTGACGGTAGTTGGGATTTTGCTGAGTTTTGACAGAACGTCATAATGTGCAGTTATGCGATCGACGATGGATATTTCAGGAGAACTTGTGTACATTGTGTCTAGTGCTGGATAATATTTCTAGTGGATTATACGAAGAGGGGCGGCCTATTTGTTAGTCTGATAGAGCACTCGTGCAACCTTCCATTCATTGTCAGGGTAGAAGATATCCTGTACTGAATCTTCAAATTTCAGACGAAAAGTCAGTGGAATAATTATCATCGCCCGGAAATTCTGTCACTACACAGAAGCTCACCATGGATGGAAATATAAGTGTTGAGAAAGACTGCAGTGCCCTTGGCGGTCTTTTCCAAGCGGTTATCAACGATATGAGGGTGAGTTAACTCAGACCTCGACAGCTGGGTCTTCTAACGCTACTGTCTCGCTCTACTGACTTGCGGTGTACTATTCAATAATACGTTATTGCATGTTGATTGCGGCAGGTTATTCGTATTGTTTATTTACTACCACAGTTTCAATCAACGATCTTAATTGCATGTTTTTTCCAGTTATAAAAGTGTTAATATTACAAACAAAGCGACCGTACCGGCTTCGAGCATTTCCTGTGATCACTTGCCAATTAACCCTTTGACCTCTGTTTATTGTACTAAAGGGTTAAATGGGAACGAAGCATGTTACAAGCATAGTATATAACCATAGGTGTTAAATACCGGGAGTGATTTCACACCGTCTAGATTGTTCAACGTTCAACGTGTAACACAATGTTGCATTTGTGACCAACAGAATTTGCTTTCGTTGGTACCCATGTGTGTGGTACGGATAATGAATTTATTTCATGCACAAGCTAGACATAGAAGACGCTGTGCAGTAATGACACCCTTCTCATCGAGAATGTGCACTACTATAACATTCCATGATGATTCTAAAACTACGAAATGAGAATTATACGTTTTTTGATCGAAGCCAGCAGAAGATGGCTGTCAAGAAAATGACAGCAACACACTTCCTCAGGGAAAGTCAGTTATTGACTTAAACATTTAACCAAGTCAGCTCCCTCTTATAGACACAGCTGTCTCGAACTATTTCCAAGCTAGACTAATGATATGTAGATGTGTATATAAATATATATATATATAATTTTGATAGAAACAAATAATTGCATTTATTCTGAAAAGTAGTCCCAGAGAGATTGGAGATTCAGAACCTGAGAAAATCTAGACTTGCTTCATGAAGATCCATAGTTGCAGAAAGGGCTGGGTGGAAGAGAAACTAATGTGGTTCAGTAACTGTGAGACAGACTCTCTCGAAGCCAACGATAAGCTTTCAGATTTAATCGGACGTAACACAGATAAAATTAATGTTAGAATTCATATACAAAAATGACACCTTGCACCTTTTGCAAAAAATGAATGAGTTTTTTTGTGCATATTTTAATGTGAAACGTAAAGCATCACAAGAAGTTCTTCGTACACTCTCCATTCATCTGTTAAGCTATGTACTAACTTATATTTGCATTATGGATACAACTTGAACAGCTTAGCTATATTTAGCGCCATTGATCATCTTCATTCACTATTAATGATAATGTGAAAGGATTTTTCTAAATTATTTAGTCAGAGGCCCGGGTTACAAGTGCTTATATAAACAGTTGCTAATTCCTTATCAATGTATTATCACAAACCTGGTACAGTAATAATAGAAATCTTATCCTTTGTAAGTAGAGTTACATAATGTCAGCACAACCTGGAAACAAGATGGGTTACTCATTGTGACATCATGGTCTATGTCTGACACATGTTCAGTACTCGTATCTTGAACATCCACAGCACTATCATGGCTGAAGATGATTTGATGTCATTTTGTTTTGAAAAGAGCTTTAGATAGCTTAAACATGATTTATCAAATTCATTACAGGATCAAGATGCCTGAATTGTATTAAAAGCAAACATTTACCCTAATAGCTGATTTGGTGTGTGATTTTATTTATAACCACGGTTGTATTTCAATTAGATGTGTGTGATTACGTCATCTGATATGAAGAGTCTGGTTTTGATGTCACAGGTTTTCTTTTCCAATAATCTTGATTTGTTGGTGTTTTTGAATGTACCAGATATCATTGACATTATGTCAGATTAAGATATGCAAGCTCAGATGGATGCATTTGGAATATGCTTGTTAATGTTACTATTAATTGTATTGATTTAAAATTAATTTGCTATGGCAATAGACTTGATATGCATCATTATAAATTTAGTATAATGGGTTTTGTTTAGGTCCTTTAGAGCTGTTCTACATGACTAGTTACACTGAGTGATTGGGTTTGAAGAAATAATGGCTATGTGAATTCTTTCATAATTGATTGTCAGTAAGCGTATACCCCAGTACAATACAATTGTTTCTTAAAGGATCAGTGCTTGTTTTGTGAATTCTCATTTAAAATGTTATTGATTGTTATATCAGTTTGATATTGTTGCCATATTGATTCAATGATTCCATTTAACATGCTTAAACAAATCTAATGCTGGGTTATTTAAATTACAGCAATTCAAGAGGGAATTTGGATAAAGCCTTGCATACTAGTGAATGATTGCATTTTGGCTTTTTTAAGAGCTCCCCAATATCCTTGATATCTAGTATTTGTTTCAGAACTCGAGTAAGAAAAGTTTTGATGTAGAGTTCACGTTTCTGTGGATGCTTGACTTCATCATGGTTTTGTCCAGCACAATCCCATTTTGAGTCCAGGGACTTTCCGTTATAGGTCTCTTAAGATCCGGGGTAGAATAGGTCTTCAGCAACCCACGCTTGCTACAAAAGGCGACTATGCTTGTCGTAAGAGGCGACTAACGGGATCGGGTGGTCAGGCTTGCTGACTTGGTTGACACAAGTCATCGGTTCCCAATTGCGCAGATCGATGCTCATGCAGTTGATCACTGTATTGTCTGGTTCAGACTCGATTATTTATAGACCCCCGCCATATAGCTGGAATATTGCTGAGTGCGGCGTAAAACTAAACTCACTCACTCACTCACTTTCCGTTATAAGCATGAAATTTTGTCTGGTAAAATGTGCTTGCTTGACTTAAAACAGTTTAAATGTATGTGCTTATTATAAGTGGTGATTTTAGCCTTACATTGTAGATGATCTATCACTGATACTTTGAGTATTGAGTGTATTTATTTCCAGAATAGGAATGCCAAATATGTGTGAAAATAAACCTGCAATGCATATTCTTTTCATAATTCAAAGAACCAAGCTGTTTTGAGTTTGCCAGGATCAAATATGTAAATCATGTTCATTTTATATTCTCTGTATCTTTGGGGTGGTGGGGTAGCCTAGTGGTTAAAGCGTTGGCTCACCATGCGGAAGACCCGGGTTCGAATCCCCGCATGGGTACAATGTGTGAAGCCCATTTCTGGTGTTCCCCGCCGTGATGTTGCTGGAATATTGCTAAAAGCGGCGTAAAACCAAACTCAGTCAGTCAGTCTTTGTATCTTTAATATGGTATAGGACACAGCACTTAGTGTCCAGCCAAACCCTGGTCAGGGGACTTGCACCACTACCAGTGACAATAATGAGTAATGTCAGGGATATAAGGCAAGGGGAACCAAATTACTAACAAATGGTGGTCATTTGTACCCCGAGGAGCGTCTGACACAACCCCCAGGCAGTCTGTTGTGACTGTGTGTCAGTCATTCACACTGGTATTTATGACATTGGGGTGAGTGCAGGGCTCCAGATAAGGGCCCTATGGGCGTATGTACGGATAAAAAATATGCACGATACGGTAGGAAATAATTTAGAAACAGTAGCAGACACGCAGCACAGCAATGGTGTACGGTCTTAGAATCATTTACAGACGTATTTATCTGAAAAAAGTATTGTTATATTGTTTCTTTACCTGTTTACACAAGAGTAGCAATGTTGTGGTGCATATATAAAAAGAAACACAAGATTATATTCTCCATTAAATTCCATTCAGTACTCCCAATGTACTCTTAAGTTTTTCCAGTACTCCTATATATATAAAATAAGGAGTACGTACTCCTCATGTTGAAAAATTATCTGGAGCCTTGTGAGTGAGTGAATGTGGTATTTCTGTGCAGTCAGCAGTAATCCAGCCATTTTGCAGCTGCCTATAGATAAACAGATAAGACAAGAGGCCTACCTTCAGCACCCTATGCTTGTTGTAAGAGGTCACTAATGGGATTGAGTGGTCAGGCTCCCTGACTTGCTGATGCATTTCGACATATCCCAAATGGGTGGATGTTGATGTATGCTCATGATGTCAATCATTGGTTTGTGTGCTCCAGATTCAGATATTTACAGACTGTTGTATACAGCTGAAATGTTATTGAGTGTGGTGGGGTAGTCTTGTGGTTAATGCTTTTGCTCGCTACCTAGTCTGTCTCACAGCCCCTGAAAGCGTCTGCCCTGAGAGCGGAAGGTCGCGGGTTCGATCCCCAATAACGTCATACCAAAAAGACGTTAAAATATGGTACTTGTTGGTCCCTGCCTGGCGCTCGGCATTAATGGGTACAACAAGGACTGGTCGGCTCGGGGTCAGTATAATGTGTCTGAGTGGGGTATTCATGCTTCACTGCGGCATGGTATCTCAGTGGGCTAGCACTATAAAACCAGCTTAAGTCTGGGCTAGTATAAGCAGCCGCACATACACATGCATGCACGTCGTCATATGAGCAAAATATTCTCAAGCAGGACGTTAAACCCAATTTCACCTCACCTCACCTCACAGTCCCTGAACCACATTATTTCCCCTACTGCCTTGCCCTCTCTACAGTGCTAAAGCCCTAAATAAAGCAAGTCAAGAGTTCCTCAGGTTCAGGAATCTCTAGTCTCCTTTTCAATTTAAATGGGCTTGTTTGTTACTATCAAACTTATATATATTCAGAGAATAAGCATTAGTCTACTCGCTACCCTGAAGACCTGGATTCAATTCCCCACATGGATTCAAAGTGTGAAGCCCATTTCTGGTGTCCCATGCCATCTTATTGCTGGAATATTGTGAGAAGTGGCATAGAACTAAACTCACTCACTCAGTATGTGTGGCATTTATGAATAAAATTACAATAATCCATATCACGGCCAAAGAAATGTATTTCTTTAAGACAAATGCAGGGGGAATGGTGGAAAACGTATGTGAGTCGTGACTGATCCTCATAGTATGTAGCTAGTCAGACTGGTGTGGCTTGTAACATCATCACAGCCTCGGGAACTGGAAAAGTGTTTAAGTTCTCAACTGTTACTGGCCATTAGGACCTTCTTTACAAGATATTTAATTGTCTTTAGCTCAATTTAGTAATTTTACTTTTAAAACACAATCTGCCAGGTCACTCAGACACTAGACTTGCACAAATCTCTAAGGTAATAATTATTAGTTTAAATGATAATTTTAAAAAATATAAATATTCCTCTAACACACTGGAGTCCTTACTGTGCCCTTATCTAGACTTGCCTTTTTAAAGGATGGAATTACTATACATCAATGGGCTCAGCATTCAGTACAGCCTTAGTGCAAGGCTAATCAGACACCTGATTACCTGATCAATTTGAATGTTTTTCAGACAGTTGTTTTGACAAGTAAAAGCTACTGGGGACCAGTCTTATTGACTATCTTGGGAACCTATCTTAGCTGCTATCACTATCAGGGTATTTCTTTGACTGGGGGGTTTCAGCTAAAACCCTGTACTTATGATAAAAATACACCGAGAATTCTGAAACCATTGATTTTCTCCAGCACAAGCTATATTAACAATATGTTTCCAGACCATATGCAGAAAGTGAGATTTATGACTGTGGAATTTTATTAAATGCAGAAGTAATCCTTTCACATTATTAACTCATGGTAAACTGATGGCCCTTTCAGAAACACCTTGAGACTTTAATCCTATAATGGGGGTCTTGACAGAGTCGGACATTGTACACAAAACAGGATATTAGCTTGGAGACAGAAAGTTTTATAGTGTACAACTTATCAGATGTTAAAATTCAAGAAATGCTTTTACTTATAGAAGAAAACAAAAATTCCACAGAAGATAATGGCTGTGTTCAAGATTTTAATACATCCTGGTTTAATGTGGGTGACAATTTAAATCAATTTCTGGAAAATGTTCTTTCGAAAGTTTTTAAAACATGAAAATGTCTTTCTTTTGTCACAAGGAATGTCAGTTCAGACACTTCAAGGACATTAATGTGTAACACTGTCCTATCTTACAAAGCAATAAACTAACTTCCTTCAACCATTCACAGAGCTCCAGATAAGATTTAGCTCATGTGGGTACTGTACCCACTGTATTTTTTGGAGTGGGTATTATGAATGTTGAGTGGGTATTTCAATTTCCGTTACCTACTGCTCTCAAATATGTGCGTATTTCAGTCATTTTACTCACCTTAGTATATGTCATTGAGTAAGTTTATTAAGCAGGTATGTTCTGCCTTATGTCATACCTAATCAAAACCAACTTTAATATAATGGAAATGATTTCATAAAAAATCACTCATCCTATACTGACAGTACAACACTTGTCCTATACTAACAGTACAACTATATAGCAATCGATGTCTTTTTCATTACGCAAGCGATTTTTATAAATATATTCCGTACGCATTTGTTTTAAACTTTTTTCGTATCTAAAATTTTAAATGCGTAATTGGTACGCAACAATTAGTTTTTCCATGCGTAATTGGAAATTTTCTATGCGTATTTTACCCGGATACGCAGCTTATCTGGGCCTCTCAACTACCTTCACAGGATCAGATCAGTAGTCAGAAATTCACATTAACGGATATCCTACCACCATCCCAAATCCCCACACCTCCAACCCCCAAAATTTAACAAATATGACCCTTCAATTTTACAAACTTTTAAAACTTCCAACAGCAACTTGACAAGCGATAACACAATGTTACACAATCAACCATGACCTCTAACCCAACCACGTGTACTGTTCCCCTAACAGCTGGCACACGCTCCAGAGCTACCTGGGTGACACCTACATGTTATAGAGGATGATGCATTCAATACATTGTTGAAATATACGCCGTTGTGTTGCATGATTACACTGTGACACAATGGGGACAGGTGCAACCAACACTCCCACCAGCAACGACAGGTGACAAGTGGGTAGGGTTGTTGGAAGGAGTGTATCTGGGAAAAAAATGCAGCGTAATCCTCCATGATATACTGACTGCCTCTTCTGCCGTGAAATTAATGAGGACACAAGCTTTTGTTGTTACGTTCTCACTCAGACCTTAGATTACCATACAGTTTTTTTTCTTGACCCAAATAACTTTGCTGAACATTGACCATGTAAAACATTAAATTTTCATTTCAAAGAATGAATGCAGAGGCCCAGATAAGCTGCGTATCCGGGTAAAATACACATAGAAAATTCCCATTTACGCATTGAAAAATAATTGTTGCATACCAATTACGCATTTAAAATGTTAGATACGCAAAAAGTTTAAAACAAATGCGTACAGAATATATTTATAAAAAACGCTTGCGTAATGAAAATGATATTGATTGCTATCAAGTTGTACTGTTAGTATAGGACAAGTGTTGTACTGTCAGTATAGGATGAGTGATTTTTTATGAAATCATTTCCATTATTGTATGACATAAGGCAGAACATACCTGCTTAGTAAACTTACTCAATGACATAATACTTAGGTGAGTAAAGTGACTGAAATACGCTCATAATTGAAAGCAGTGGGTAATGGAAAATGAAATACCCACTCAACATTCATAATACCCACTCCAAAAAAAAATACAGTGGGTACAGGTACGTAATGAATATCTACCAAAGGAAGTTAAAAATGTTCTACCTATGTGTATGTTCTGTTGCGGCAAAAATTTGCTTAGGCGTATGTATTGTGATAGTGTAAAAGACAGCATCAATTGTCCACGGGGTGTAACAATATCTTGAGAGTCTTTGTGTTAGGTCATTTTCCTTTGCCGATTTTTTATGACACACATGTGACATGTATTAACTCATGCAATGACATGATCATGTAATGTTTGCTCAAGGAAAGTGAATCTGAATGTGTTTTTGAAAAGCGACCCTGCACCTTACAATTCTGCTATTATACAAACTTGTATGCAGTAATAAAGGTTTGGGAAACCCGTTTCAACACTGAAATTCTTTAGATGTTTGAACTTGCAGTGAAAGTGCATTGGTAGGATTTTGAGAGCTGGCGGCTTGAATCGAAGAAATAGACGAAACTAGGTCAAACCATATTGATTTGTTTCATAATGAATATAATCTATTTCACCCAGGTACGTAGGTGTTATGACATTATTGCCTGACAAGGAAATATTGCCTGTATTATTTATTGATATATGTCGTCAAGCTTGACCTTGTTTGGTATTCATCAATATTGCTTGTTTTGTTCAGTTTCCATGAAGATTATAAATACTCCTTGATCGATGCTTTTTGCATCACATTATGGGAGAAACATGCCAAGAATTGTGTTGGCCTAACAAGGAGAGTGTTTATGTGATTATTTTTCGACAGGTTTGCTGTTGTTTTTAGTTTCAGTTTTAAATGAGGCGGTGGGATAGCCTAATGGTTAAAGTGTTCGCTTGTCACCGAGGCCCGGGTTCGATTCCCCAATTGGGTATAGTGTGATGTCCATTTCTGGTGTCCCCGCCGTGATATTGCTGGAATATTGCTAAAAGCGGCGTAAAACCCAACTCACTCACTTAATTCGGTTTTAAGTAAGGGGACAATATGCAATCATTTTCCTCGAGGTTAAGGATGCTGGGCTGTGATGAAGCAGATGGCGTTGTTACAGGATATTTGGGAAAGTGAGAGGAAGTTGTTTTATTTTCAGCCCTTGATTGAAATTCCATCTGGATGAAGATGAAAAGCACATGCATGAGCATGAAGCCTTTATCATATCCGGATATTTGCAATCACATTTACTACCTGGTAGACTAATCACAGGTTCAGATAAACAGTCTGATGTACGCAGAAATACATTAGTGAGGTTGAAAGCATGTATGTTTTAGGGATATCAGTGGACGGACTTGAGGAGGTGGAATCTCAACTTCCTGTCTGCATTGTTCACATAGATTCCTGAGAGAGACCCAGTTATGTTTTTCCAGCTGTGTCAGATTCCAACCCCCCTCAGCCCCTTCTGGTGCTCCAGCTCCCCTAGTTCCCCCTAGTATCACCCCCTCCCCTTAGAATTGTTCACTCATCTCTGGACCACATTCCCAACCCCTGGCTGGGCTTACTAGATTAGTCTCTGAATGCATATAATTTTGATTGTAACAAATAAACCCATTTAAATTGAAAATTAGCCCCAGTGAGAGGGGAAAATCTGACGAAATCTAGACTTGCTTTATTTAGGGCTTCAGCATTGCAGGTAGACTAAGGCTTAGTCTCTGAATATATATAATTTTGATAGTAACAAACAAGCCCATTTATATTGAAAAGGAGCCCTAGGGAGACCAGAGAACCTGAGGAAATCTAGACTTGCTTTATTTAGGGCTTTAGCACTGCAGAGAGGGCTTGGCAGTAGGGAAATTAATGTGGTTCAGGGACTGTGACTTGTGTGAGACAGAGTATAGGCTTACCTTCTTCACAGTATCATTAAGCTTCAGAGTCCTTTGATGCAGCTCCCAGAGTAGTTGAAAATTGAGTTATTATAAAAGTAGATGAATATTTAATTTTTTGAAATTAGACATGAAAGGGACTTTGTCCATGTTGTTAAAACCCTTGTGTTAAGAGGCCCAGATATCAGGGTCCATATTGAAGATATCGCTGACCTCTCTCCTTAGTGTTGGTCATGAAGATCCCAGGATTGTTTGGTCCAGACTCGATTATTTACAGACCACCATCATAGAGCTGAAATGTTGCTCAGTGCAGCATTATGCAACAAACCAAACAACCATCCTTTGTTCTGAACATTGCATATGCATCTGTCATTGAGAGAAAACGTTTTTCGTGCTGTGGCAGAATGTGTTCAGCATTGTCTGTAGGCATAAAGGGATGAAATTTGATGTTTCATGGCACACTGGGATGGTCTTCATCATTGTTTCCAGTCATTTTGTGAGGAGTTTCAATACTGTTTTGAGGCATGTAGGAATATTTAAAACTTCATGGATCATGTTTTATGGTGTGTAAATATTACTTAAATTCAACTTTCTCGAGGCGTATTTGAGTTCATGTAAGTATATATAACATTCCAAGCTGCCATGGTTCATAGAAGAATCACAGAGCCTGTTTGTTTCGGTGCAGGAAGACATGAGCTGTAGGTCTTGCTCCAGCTGTTCCGGGATGCTGCACTAGAGTGTTTTAGTAATATGCCTGTGGATGAGAGGGTGTGTTTTAATTGCTTGAATGTTGTTGAAGATGAAATACATGTACTTTTATTTTGTCCTTTATATCAGTCTATTACAAAATGTTTGCTGGATAAGTGCCAATTTCTAGACAGTAACTTTATAAATTGTACAAATGTGGAAAAGTTTTTGTTTATAATGTCTAGTCCTTTTTAAAGTAAATTAACAGCCAAGACCTGCTTTGATGTTTTAAAGGAACGACGACGCCTACTTTACCATTAGTCTGTTAACATATGTAAATTTTATTATATCATATATCATTATATTTATATTCTGTATAATTTTATGTTTAAATAGTCTCATAATCCTTTTAAGGATGGCTCATCTTATGTTTTTATTTTATATTGTTTTAATTTCTGTAAATGAGGTGAGACTTATAATAAACAATCTGTCTGTCTGTCCGTCTTTATTGGGAGAGTAGGGCTTATGAATGTGGGTGGGTCGTTATGTACGAATACAATGTACGAGTGTTGTTATCCTGTCCTTCTGTACTGGTCCACAGATAAGGAAAGTGTGCGACACATCAACATAACTGTTCATGAATAATATAGGACACAGATGGCCAAATCGTCAAGGACATCGCACTTCACTGCACAGAGTCGTCTCCCTTGAGCATGCCAGTAGCCTGTGATTGTTTGTTTGAATGCTGATTCTGCTTGATTCTTACTGTGCTTGGTGTCTCAGTGCCGGACCTGTTTTGCCGAATTAGCAAATGTTTGAGACCAGCATCACTTCGGGATTGGCTCCCACAATAAGCTAACATGATAGGATATAATTGGTATAATGTGCAAAACATCAACAATCAATAATAATGATAAAAGCGCTTGCCTCACTCACTCACTCACTCACTCACTCACTCCTAAGCAATAGTGTTGGGAATTGGTTGAAATCTCATAATTGATGATTGCTTCATTACCAACGAACAATCATCGATAAAAATTGGTTAGCGTCAGTTTTCAGATTTTCCTATCCAGGTTGTTATTGCAGATATGTATAACATGATGCAACTTGCTACTTTAAAGTGATGTTGATATATCATGAACATAAACCTTCTGGGGTCTTCAAGAAATATTCAGTCATGGCTTTTCAGTTAGTGAAGTGAGTTTTCTAAGAATTAAACAAGTTTTCAGGCCCTGACAACTTCAAAGTTATGTTCCATCGTCAAGTGTTTCAAAGACTAAAACAGCAGTTCCAAAATCGTTTGTGTTCGATTATGAGAAATGATTATGATCGATTGCTTGGTCGTTTGGTCACTTCGACCAATCTTCGATTATTTCAATTAATCGGACCACCACTCCTAAGCAACCTGGTCTTAAGAGGTGGTGAGACTTGCCGATTTCATCATGTGTCACTCATGTTTTCATTCACAGAATTGTAGGGTCCAGACTCAATTATTTACAGGCCGGCTGAAAAGTCTGGCGTTAAACAACAAACAAACAAATCCAATAAACAGAAAACAGATATCACGTCACATGGAGAGAGTGCTGTTGTCAGTCTGCACCATTCAAGCTGAATCATCACCAGTTGTAAAAAATCCAGTCCGTGCCAACCAGTGGTTGCTATTAGCAACGCTGCCGTCGTTGAGGTATGATGACGTGCAGTGAACCAAGCCAATTGCCTGACCACTAATCCCATTTAGTCTGTCCTCTCCACAAGCATGGGATCATAGGGATCTGTATCCCGGGATTCTCCATGGTGTTAATGTCACATGAACATTATGTGCAATTAATATACAGCAGTGATGAATTAATGATGGTCGTTTTATGACTGATCGTCACCATCTCTCTCTGACCTGCCCTGTCACTGAATTGACCACCTGTGTGGTCAGAAAGGGGATGTTTGATGGTTCCAACCCAAGCTTCATAATATGGAAAGAAGTTTTTGTTTGTGTTTGTCCCTTCATGTATATGCAATGTTCAAAACTATGGTTTGTTGTTTGGTTTGTTGCTTAATGCCACACTCAGAAATTTTCCAGCTACATAACTCTGTAAATAATCAAGTCTGGACCAGACAATCCAGTGATTGACATCACAAGCATCGATCTATGCAATAGGGAGATGATGACATGTGTCAACCAAGTCAGCATGCGATCCCGTTGGTCAACTCTTACCACAAGCATGGGTTGCTGCTAACTGATTCTGATCCAGATCTACACTGGTACCAAAAGAAGTTTAAAGATGTTCATTGATACCCTATAAGGTGCTTAGCAGTAGGGGAGCACAGTGGTGTAGTGGTCAAAGGTCTGGGTTCAAATCCCGGTGGAGACACCAAAATTTGTGACTTGGGTCTCAAACTGTGTTGTGTCCCTGGGCAAGCCACTTCGTCCACATTGCACTCAGTCCACCCAGCTGTTGAAAATGGGTACCTGAGAATTGGATGTATGGACATATATGGACAAAGCGCTTAGTAGCGGCTTTGAAAGTACAGTTCCGTCAGGGTAATAATGTAATGCCAGAGAGCAGCATCGTGTTGGATTCTAGGCGCAAAAATTAGCATTCTTCTTATTAATATTATAACAAGAACGACTTCGATTGGAGTCAATAAGTGTCCGAGGAGGGTATCCTTACTGAACTGTGGTGTTTCAGTGACTAGACACAAAATAACCAACATTAGCCCTATAATGGTACAATGTCTTAGTAGCGTATCACACACAAGCTTTGATGAAAGCTATTCCTTAAGAAGACGACGAAAACATTTTTTGGAAAATGAGAATGCTCTATTTCTGAATATCAGTGCTTTGTTTGGCTCAGAAAAGTTGGCAAGATAATAGCAAACTGCTTGTATAAACAACAACTTCCTTGTTTACTCATTGCAACTTGTCTTCCATAAAAACTGCTCTTAAATAGTTGATTTGTTTATCTGAATGTATAGTTGCTTGCAAGATAATAAAGTTAAGATTCACTACACTCTACCCTTTGTGTCCTGTGCACTGTAATGTAAACACTAACATGTCCTTGTCTGGCACAAAGCTGAATCGGATTACTTCAGTTCGGGGGATGACATGAAAATATTTGTACAAGGACCAGGAAGAAAAGGGTCAGTCTCTTGATGCGAGTAGATTTCAATCTAAGAGGAAGTCTCAATGCATGTCACAGTAGATTCTCCTGTGGTAAATCCCGTTAACTCTGTTTGAAAGATGCTATCAAGCAAGGTTGGTTCATTGTCTGGGGTATCTGCCTAATGGAACTGAGGTATGATCCTCGTTGAAGGCGACAGAGATGTTATCAAACCAACGACAAATCGATTATTGCAGGTAGTCTCTGGTAGTGTCATTGTGGTAATGGATCTACCCCATGGAGTTGACACAAAGGTGATGGGACCTGTGCTGCTTGGCATGTCATGGATCTCAAGTGATCTCGGGATCGTGGAGTTCTTAAGACCTGTCAGCATAACAACAGATTGGTTGGAGTTTGGAGGACTGAAGTTGTTAATAGAGTGAAGTAGAGAAATTGAAGTGAAAGTCGAAGAAACATTTTATTTCTTACGCAGTAACATGTTAGTGGAGTTTTCATGGATGTCAAGAGACTTAGCTATAATTCAATACAGTCTAAGCTATAATCCTAATATTTTAACTGAAAAAGGTGCCCAGGGTTGGAGATGGCGTGAACATTTGAGCTTAAGTACAATATTACCCCAAAAAGAATTTTGTAATTTGTAAGATATGTTTATTTTTGTGATTATGCTTGTGTGAAAATTATTAATTAAGGTATGATTTATTGATATATGTATAGTTCTGTCATTTAAACATTTACATTAATGTCACATGTTTTGTGATGTATAATTGAGGTTCAAGTAAGTTTATGATTTTCGTGTTAAAAGGCTATGTGTTATGTGTAATTAGTTCATTTGGAAGGGTTTATGACAGTCCCAATGACTAAATTATATAGAATATTCTGTGTACTTCAGCTGCAAATTTGTCATCAAATAGATGGAAAATGGCAACTGAGATCAGGTCATATTTTTCTGACAGGGGAGATAATTGGGTTAATTTATGAGATTTGCTAACGAGATAATCGTGTTGATGTTATAATGTGGTGTAGTCTGTCAGCCACATGGCTAATTACCTGTCACTACACTACAGGGATGTTGGTATAGTGTCAGTCGATAATGACTTAATGCTTCCGTTAGCTGCTGTTTATAAATGAAGGCAGCACATTTTATTGTTGATGCTGAGAAATATTAGGGAGTCACTATAAACAGCTGTAATTGGTTTGATGATGTCAGTTCCACTACACCGAAGACCCAGGTTTGATTCCCCACATGGTCACAATATTTGAAGCCATTTCTGGTGTCCCCCACTGTGATATTGCTGGAATATTGCTAAAAGTGGTGTAAAACTAAACTCACTCACTCACTCATTGCTCACCCCACAATCCCATATAATACTTAATTCAAATCTTAAAAGTATTGAGTAATGGGTAAATGGTAAAAAATCGCTGAACACCGAATATCTTCAGAAACGTGTGTACCCACAGTAGGGTTGGCAGCGTGGTTTATATATCGATATATTATTCTCCTGTCGGTTGCATGTGGGCAGTTAGTCGGCCAAATGTTATGTTTAAATTGTTGAAGATAATCATTTTATGATGTTTGGATTCATCTTAGTTTGGAAAAATGTGTGGAATTTTTATGATTTTGTTTTTACGTCGCTCAGCGACACCTCATCTATATGATAGTGGCAGTTCCGGACAAGACAGACTCGTGATTGAGATTATGAGCAACATCTCGCCCAGTAACTGCATGTTGACATCTCCACAAGGTGGATGTCCTCCTTGTCTACCCAACAACAGATATAATTTGCCATGGGTCATTGAGTAAGGCCAGTACTTGGTCCCCCACATATTGTTGGAATGTTGCTACAACCAGCTCCTGGTAAACATCTAGGCTAACGAATGGTCTCTGAATATGTAGAGTTTTGATAAAAATGAAAGTTAATTGAAATGGAGCCTCATTAAGATGGGAAATTAAAACAAAACCTGAAGAAACATGTGGTCTCACTTTAGGCAAGTGTGTTTGTTCAAAATTGCCTCTGTTCACCAAGCAGAAAATGGGTACCAGGTGGGATAAGTCACGTGTCTATTAACCTTATAGCGCCTCACAGGCAGCTTGGGCTATCCGGGGTAGAAATGTGCTGTGCTTTGATTGTTAGTGCTTTGATTGTTTGTGCTTTGATTGTTAGTGCTTTGATTGTTAGTTCTTTGATTGTTAGTTCTTTGATTGTTAGTGCTTTGATTGTTAGTGCTTTGATTGTTAGTGCTTTGATTGTTAGTTCTTTGATTGTTAGTTCTTTGATTGTTAGTGCTTTGATTGTTAGTGCTTTGATTGTTAGTGCTTTGATTGTTAGTTCTTTGATTGTTAGTGCTTTGATTGTTAGTGCTTTGATTGTTAGTGCTTTGATTGTTAGTTAGCTTTGATTGTTAGTGCTTTGATTGTTAGTGCTTTGATTGTTAGTGCTTTGATTGTTAGTGCTTTGATTGTTAGTGCTTTGATTGTTAGTTCTTTGATTGTTAGTGCTTTGATTGTTAGTGCTTTGATTGTTAGTGCTTTGATTGTTAGTGCTTTGATTGTTAGTGCTTTGATTGTTAGTGCTTTGATTGTTAGTTCTTTGATTGTTAGTGCTTTGATTGTTAGTGCTTTGATTGTTAGTGCTTTGATTGTTAGTGCTTTGATTGTTTGTGCTTTGAGTATTCACATTGTGAATGGAGTTTAGCACATTATAAATGCACTTATAAAAAAGAAAATCTTGACTTGTATCATTTAGGCTTTTGCATTGTAGAAAAGGCTGAGCAGAGTGGGAATTAATGTGGTTCAGGGATAGGGAGGCAGACTAGTAAATTTCCATCGTTCCTTTGTATGTATATACTCATATCAGTACGTGTGTATCATGACAATTTCAAGTTCAGACCATGCAAACTAATTGGATTGACTGCTATTGATTTTTGACACCTCAATTCCTTTGAGCTTTACTCATGCATAAGCTTACCTGATGAGATACGTGAAATGTAGTACTGTACAACAGGGGTGTAAACAATACCTGCCTTTTCTTCTCTGGCTCGATGTATTGCGTGCGACTTGACACTGGGGGTAGCTCGTGTCCTGAAATGGCCAGTGTCGCTAACGAGGCAAGTCTTTGTACAAGTCGGTCATAAATCCTGTCAGAGGGTTGTAAGGATTGGGTCGTTAACGGTTTGAGTCTATCTCAAGTGCAGAGTGACCGAGGTCCAGATTGGTGGACAGTACATGTATTCAGATGTTTGTCATACCCATTGTTGTGGGCTCAGAATATTTCTTTTGAGGATACTTCTGTAGAGTTACAAGTAGATTAGATTTTAGACAAGATTTATCAACCATTGGATGCACACAATTGGGATAATTTGTGTTACCACTGTTCTAAGTAGCAAAGCAATTTGTCCTGGTTACCATCCTAATTCTTAAGATTTAAGGGGCTTTGACTTTGAATGCTGTCTTGAAAACCTTAATGACGTTTGTTCATTATTAAGCTGATTTGAACCTGGTTACAGTGTATGTAGAGCAAGCACACTTACTGCTTGGCTATAACATCACTACCTAATAAGGAAACCGGACAGTCTGGATTGACTTGCAACAAGTAAGGAAAACAAAGTGTGGCCCAGTAGTCATGGTGTTTGCTCAGCATCTTGAAGGTCCTGGTGTGATTCCTGATGGGAAGAATATGTGAATTATTTTATAGTTCTTGACATCATCAGTAATGTTGATGACATTGCTTTGAAGGAAAAGGTACTTTACAAATAGATGGAATAGGTGAAAAGAGTAAGTATGTCTTGCCCTACCGATACACATCTGCCATTCAGAAAATTTCCCTCAAAATATCAGTAACAGTGTGGACAAGACATAAAATTTCCCTCAAAATATCAGTAACAGTGCGGACAAGACAGAAAATTTCCCTCAAAATATCAGTAACAGTGTGGTTTGTTGTTTGTACTCGGCAATATTCCAGCTATATGGAGGCTGTCTGTAAATAATCAGGCCTGGACCAGACAATCCAGTAATCAACAGCATGAGCAGCATTCTATGCAACTGGGATGCGATGACATGTGTCAACCTAGTCAGCGAACCTGACTACCCGATCCCGTTAGTCACCTCTTATGACATGCATGGGTTACTGAAGGCTAATTCCAACCCGGATCATCAGGGGTCTGGACAAGTAGAACTGCTAATAGTTCGATCATCAGCCATAATCATAGAGATGACGCACCGTCAGGCACAATGTCTAACCACCTGATGCAACTAGCCCCCTCTTGCTGCCAGCATCAGTCGCTAGGGACCAATTCTAACCAAGGAATCCCCACCTGGATTCTACTAATTGGCGTATATAGCACCAGATAGATGTATTCCTCATGGCAGTTATATTGATATTTTGTACACGTTCCCCATCAGCTGGACAATAACTGACAACCCAGTAGTTACTCAGAACATATCTTTGGGACCTATATTCACCTGGAATCTGTAGGGGTGATTTCTGAAAGGAACAAGAGCAGTGATATGGTTCCCCGTTACAAGTATATCATTACATTGAATATTTGGTTTATACTGGCTTCATGGTCCATGTGCCAGATCTTGTAGAGTTGTATGGGTTTGGAACAAGCATAATGTGAGTGTAATGATATATCATTATGGGTTTATTGGTAATTGTTAATATTGTGACGTCGACTCTAATTTAGTTAAATAGGTCCCAGGGAAACAATATGGGAAGTACGAGGCGGGTCATGTGAGTTGGTTGATAGTCTGTCATGGTACCATGGTGAGGTGGACGGTTGCTCATTATATCAATTATCAGATTGTCTTCTCCAAACTTGGTGTGGTAGGGTAGCATTGTGGTTAAAGAGTTCGCTTATTATGCCAAAGATCCAGTTTGATTTCCCACGTGTGCAATGTGCGAAGCCCATTTCTTGTAATGTTGCTGGAATATTGATAAAAGAGACTGCTCGCTCGCTCACTCGCTCTCACTCGCTCTCACTCACTCACTCACTCACTCACTCACTCACTCACTCACTCGCCCACTCACTCGCTCACTCACTCACTCACCAGTGTTCACGAATAGCGTCTGACCCTCTGACAAATCCAGCAGATTCGCCAACGGTCAGACAGAAGTCTACAACCCGCCGGCCCCAGTGTCTGACTGTATATTTCACAATAACTTTAACTGAAGTTGTTTTATGTGACATGTGACACTTGTTGCTGTTTATAAAGCTTATGTTTGTTAATAATTTCAATGACAATAATAGGAAATATTAAATCTGAAATGTGTGTATAATTTTATTCCATGGGTCCTGTGCATTTTCAATGGGTCAGACATCTGAAACTTACAGGACCCAATGTCCTGTGACTTTGAAACACCATTCGTGAACACTGGCTCACTCCAGCTTTGACAAGCAACATTCATACTGCTGCCTGCAGCATTGAACATTGCATAGACAAAACACTTCTCACTTCTCCTCTTTTTTAAACCGTCGATCAAAGTTTGATTATTTTGAAAGGGCACACATAGCTTCACAGATACAGTTCTTTTATTTCCTGAGTGCGGAGGGCACAATTACCTGCGGCCATGTGACTGACATTTGTTGGTAGTTCCCTAGTATTGGTTCATGTGGCAGTGCTGTGCCCCGGAGATTACAGGCAGTAGACACGCTAAGATTACATTCAGCCCGGGGAAATGTTTGATTCATCGTTTAAATGCCAAAGGGAATTTCTTTGTCTACATGAAACCTATGGCAGGTTAGATATTACATGAACCAGGGTGTTGCCGTAACCTGTACGATGTTTAATGTTTGTTATTGCAGTTTAACAGATGGTACAAGCAAGCAGCTCAGAATGGAGCCAGGATTAGGTCTCGTCTGTTAGTGTTACTTGCTGATGTTTGACAGTTCGGTTTGATGTTCCAGTGTGACTAGGGGCGGTGGGGTAGCCTAATGGTTAAAGTCTTGGCTCGTCACGCCGAAGACCCGGGTTCAAATCCCCACATGGGTACAATATGTGAAGCCCATTTCTGGTGTCCCCTTCCGTGATGTTGCTGTAATATTGCTAAAAGCGGCGTAAAACCAAAACTCAGTCAGTCAGTCAGTCCAGTGTGGAACCCTGAGGACAATGGTTGATTTGAGGATGATGTATGTGGAGGGTTTGCGAGGGGCCCCATTGAACAAAATGATCCCAGTGCTATGATCGTTTCCTGGAATGGGCCCAGGTTGTTCCACGTGTTCAGTCACAGTGCCTGGTTCAGTAGCCCACATAGGCATGTCCCACATGATACTGCGGGAATATTTGTTTGTTTCTAGAATTTAAGTAATATCTTTTTCACTTGCTCACTCACAAATTTCAGGTTAAATTTCCTGAAACATGTGAAAAACTACATTGAAATACAATTTTCATGAAAGGAATAAATTATAAGTATTTATTTTTTTTTATGTTGCATATATTTTATTTTTTAAAATAATTTTTTTATTTTTACAGTTGCACATGGGCTATATATATTTTTTGTTTTATATTTTGATCAAGGGGTTTCTCATCTGTAAAATAAGAAAGTAGTTTAGTCTTTCCTCATGAACGTTTCATTTCATACAAGTTGGACTTAAATAAAGGAGGTATCTTCAACGCTATCTTGACTTCTACATTTGAATGTGACCGTGAAGATCCAGGTTAGAATATTGATCTTCAGTAACCCAAGCTTGTTGTAAGAGGCGACTAACGGGATCGGGTGGTCAGATTCGCTGGCTTGGTTGACACGTCATTGGTTCCCAATTGCGCAGATCGATGCTCATGCTGTTGATCGCTGGCTTGTCTGGTCCAGACTCGATTATTAACAGACTGCAGCCATATAGCTGAAATATTGCAGAGCGCGGTGTAAAACTAAACTCACTCATTCACATTTGAATGTAATAACATTTGATTGATCCTGGTTAGATTGGGATTGTCATTGTAAACCCATCTTCTACAATGAGAACCTTCCCTCCAGGCACACGAGATACTCCCCTACCTGTTCAGCTGGGCCCGATGTAAGGGTTAATCACACCCTGAAGGACCATCCAGGACAAATGATCCTGATCAATGTCCTACCTGCTGCAGGCACTTTAATCCACCTGTTCCCTTGATGCATGTCATGGTGATGGATGTGCTTCAATCAAATTACCAGTCATTGTGATCCCAAACAATTCCACTGAACTGAATAATGAAATGCCATATGTATCTTTAGGCTGCCAGGGTATTAAAAAACAGGCCTGGATTTTTAACAGATTTAGAAATACCAGATCAAAACTGAAGTTATAAGTTACAATTGATGTATGTGTTTGAAGTGGTTTTAATGCAATTTTCACAGGATTTATGTAATTTTATGTTCAGTTGTCATGATGCGTAATTAAGCATAAAACTCAGGGAATCCTATTCTTCACCCAGATGTTGAAAGTGTACAATGGATGTCCTTTGACTCAGCTACTACAGAAATAACCTAGCCTCCAGGACAATTCATTGATTAAACATGATAGATATATTCCAACCCGTGATCTTCATCAACCCATGCTTTGTCGTAAGAGACGACTAACAGGATCGGTGGTCAGACTCGCTGACATGGTTGACATGTCAGTGTCCCAATTGCATAGATTACTGTTGATCACTGGATTTTCTGGACTAGTCCATTATTTACAGACTGCTGCCCTATTGCCAGAATATGCTAAGTGTGCATTTAGCAAAAAACATATATTCCAACCTGGTCTTTGTTCCTCAAAGTGACCTTGCATTGTGCGTAATCCCAGCGTTTCAGTACTGAAACGGTGTTGAGTATTGCACTGTAATGTTTAATAATTACTTTTTTATATTTATATTTCTTGTCAAGAATTTGGTACAGTGAATATTGTTGTGCATTCTAGGGATGCAATACATACTTTTGTCTGCATCCGTTCCATACATTTCTACATGCTGGATGGACGTGTTGCTTTTAACCTTATTATTTTTGTCATACTTTCTAAGCTTATTAAATCCAGTTCAACACTCATTACCTGTTTATTGAAACTCGGCTCTCTGTCATAGTATTGATGTCATCCATCAATATTATATTTATGTTGGTTGGTAGCCATTAGGCCATGGACAAGTGCAGTGAATCGATATAGTCGGATCTGTAGTTACCAGTGGCCCGTTCCTCAAAGCGGTTGTAGTTCCTTGTAACTCCCACACTTTTCCATAGATTTATGACTGTCGCCTTGAGTTTGATTAACGGGGCACCGTACTCAAAGGGCAGTGGGGTAGCCTAGTGGTTTAAGCGTTTGCTTGTCACACGGAAGACCTGGGTTCGATTCCCTACATGGGTACAATGTGTGAAGCTCATTTCTGGTGTCTTTTGCTGTGATCTTGAAAATTGTAAGCGACGTAAAACCAAACTCACTGACTCTCTCACCAGTACTCCCACCTAAGACGATGTCGAGTTGTAGAGCCCTTCCTTGACACATCCGTAAACCTGGACACGGCCTTATTTATTGGTGTGACCAGCAAAGGTGTGACCAAACACCAGCATGATCAAGGAACAATTTGGGCTATTTTGATCTCTGCGTCAATATTGGCTGATCTCGTCCAGGTGTTGTGTTATCTGACCTTTCACCTCACAGTCATAAGTTAAACACCCCCTGTTTGCAAACTGTTTTCCTATGCCGACTTTACGACTTATGGGTAGTGAAAAAATATTTCGACTATTGGAGGTAAATGATAGTGGATTATGGAAGCGACATTGCTGTTTAGGGAGTGAAGGATTTTTTGTCCCATGTGGCTTATCTGTTTGTTTAAAAAGTTGTTGTGTTGCTGATTATTTAGAAATATTAGCGGCCTTCCACAAAAGTAGGTTAGAGCTAAGACTGTCATAAGTCTATGTTAGTATGGTAGTTAGGATCACCTTAGCGGTAATATCACTTTGTGGAACGTGTCCGCGGATTCTAGATTGTTTTCTCTCACTGATTTGAAGGAAATGTTTTCTTGTGACCTTCAAAGGGGTGTTCTTGATGTGAACTGTTCAGTTTTGATGCTAGGTCTTTCAGTATCATACCCATTTTCGGTGATGTCACCAAAGATATTTATCTGAGAAATGCAACAATATAGGTTTTCCTCCACATTATGCTGACCCACTGTGATATTGTTTGAATATTGATCAAGTGGTGTTTGGCTCGCTGACTCACTCACTGTCGTAAGAGGCCACTAACAGGATCGGGTGGTCACTCTCGCTGGCTTGGTTGACACATGTCATCGGTTTCCAATTGCGCAGATCGATGGTCATGCTGTTGATCATTGGATTGTCTGGTCCAGACTCGATTATTTACAGACCGCCACCATATAGCTGGAATATTGCTGAGTGTGGCGTAAAACTAAACTAAACTAAAATCAACTCAACTCAACTCAACTAGTGATGATACCAGGTTTCCAGAAAGTAGTGTAGCCTGACTTCGTGGCAACGGTCACAAAGACTTCAGACCATGAACAGGATTAGACAACACTGTTAGCAGAGCTCCAGATAAGATTTAGCTCATGTGGGTACTGTGCCCATTGTATTTTTTTTTAAGTGGGTATTATGAATGTTGAGTGGGTATTTCATTTTCCATTACCCACTGCTTTCAAATATGTGTGTATTTCAGTCACTTTACTCACTTAAGTATTACGTCATTGAGTAAGTTACTAAGCAGGTATGTTCTGCCTTATGTCATACCTAATCAAAACCAACTTTAATATAATGGAATTTTTTTTCATAAAAAATCACTCATCCTATACTGACATTACAACACTTGTCCTATACTAACAGTACAACTTGATAGCAATCGATGTCTTTTTCATTACGCAAGCGATTTTTATAAATATATTCCATACGCATTTGTTTTAAACTTTTTGCGTATCTAAAATTTTAAATGTGTAATTGGTACGCAACAATTATTTTTCAATGCGTAATTCTATGCGTATTTTACCCGGATACGCAGCTTATCTGGGCCTCTGCTGTTAGAATGTCAACTGACTTAATATCAGACATTAAGCCAGTACAGCTGAACACATCAGTGGATTAAAATGTATTTATTGACTGGAAAGGGACAAAGATTCCTTATAACCCAAGTATTGTGGCCGGGGCTGCAGCTAATGAGGAGAAGGTGTACATTTGCCGCCTGACCAACTTCGTATACTGCAGGAAGAAGGACACCATTGAACCCGTTTACAGCCCTTTCATTTGAATTGTATATCAAACAGTAACCGGCATTTTAAGAATTTCCTGAACCTTTGACCCATGCAATGTTGGGTATGTTATTCTAGAAGTGAGTGCCCTCGTTGAACTGGTAGCAGATGATTTGATTTTTGAGTTCTATATAGCCACCTGATGATTGAAATGTTATGCTGTAGATGGTTTGTTTAGTGCAGGCGGTGACACGATGGCCAAATATGTTATGATAACTGTATGACAACCAACACCTGTTTGTCTGGATAAGATAATGGCTACGACCTGGTTACCTAACATAAGTGTGTGGTGGATCTATGTAACTGAAGATATTTTAGTGGCCTGGTAATCCGATTCTGCTTACCAGGTTTTACCAGTTTATGCAGAGTCATCTGAAAATTGGGCATGGCTGATACATGAATATGTGTGGTTTCACAGCTGTTTTCCCTTTCAGAGTAATGTGAGGAGTTTCTTCAACTTGTTATTGCTGTTAACTAGTTTAATGATCTATGAATCATTTAATAATATTTTCATATTTTATTTATAACTTTTATTGTCCCCCGCCGCAACGCGGTACGGGGGACTATGTATTCAGTGGCGTCCGTACGTCCGTCCTTTATACAGACACCAGTCATATCAGGCATCTTGTATGTGACCCAAAAATATAAAGTAGTAAATATAGATATTCCATTTTGGATTTTAAGGGTTACGACCATCTGACCATCCATATAATATATTGCAGAATTTTGTAGTTTGATACTTTTCAGAATGTAAATCATATGATAAATAACAATTTATGCATAATCAGTTATATTCAATATGTGATTCATTTGGTATATACAGAAATGTATATGCCTTATGGCGTATATATATGAGCGTCACTGTTAACATGAGATTATCACATGATCACAAGTAGGACCTTTGAGTACTTGCAGTGTCGACATGCTTGACGTGCCATCGAGGTCGTGTGTTCACCAATGTATTTATATAAACACCTCCTTACATTAAAGGGCTGGTCATGCTTATCTCGCTCAAACATTCGTACATGTTGTCAGCATTCCCATGATGCAACACTCATAAACACTTGTGACAGGATAATAAAGGTTGGCGTTGAGTGGACAGAGGTTGCTTGTCATTGTTTTGTTTTTTGAGTGGACAGCGGATGCTTGTCAGTTCTTGGTATATTAAGTTCACAAAGGTTGTATGTTAGGGCAACTGAGTCAGTCCATATATATCCCTACATTGTGATATGTATCATATTGCATGTATTGACCCTTGTATTATGATGCAAACCTTTTGTGTTGCTGTCGTAGTACATGATTAACACAACAATTCTATTGTGACAAGAATTCTTTTGTGATAACAATCTTATTTTTTATTTCCAAGATAAAAAACGTTGTCAAACCAGTTAAAGGGATGATTGAACCAGGTTTGACCTAAGTCACGGGTCCTGTTCTAAAATTGATTTTATTACTAAGATGTTTTAACTCCCACTCTTCAGCATGGACTTGGTGACAGTTTGAGCACTAAGAATTCTGTAGAAAATGTGCCATATCGTCTGATGAATATTACATGTCCCTTGAGAATATGATGCATTCAATTGAATATTCATAGCCAGACATCACATTTCATAGCCTGTTGCTGTTGTTTTATAGCTTGAATTTTGCTGACTACAGCATAAAACGTCATGTATTGCTTTCTTATTTTTAAATATTAAGCTACATGCATGCACATTTTATTTACAATTAATGCTATGGGGATTTCAAGATTTGATAAGATGGAGTCAAATGGAGTGTGGTCTTGGTCGATGATCCATGTTGATGTCATGGTGTCCTAACTGCATTAGTATATATGCTCATAACATCAGTCACTAGATTTCCTGGTCCGGATTTGATTGTCTACAAATAAAGCTGGAATGTTACTAAGTGTTACTAACAGACAATGACCACTGGACTTTATCATGTTTTTTTATTTCAGTGTTTAAAAATTAAAACATTTTGTCCCTGTAACTGTCAACATGTTAAATGCTTTCTTCTGTTGTTTCAGGGGAAGTTCGCCAATATGGGAGGATTTTACTTACAAGGCAACGAAAATGCATTCTTCTCTGAAGTAAGTTCAGCATTTGTCAACATAGCAAATATCCATTAATATTCATTTTCAAACTGAGCTCACTGAACTGGAAAGAAATGGTTAAGATTGCTGTGAAATGTTTCTTGAAGAACATCAGTTACCTTACAAACATATTTCATGTGAACACACCTAGTGTGCTGATGTCCTTTATGACGTCTGGTGGAAAGCAGACGCAGATCGAGTTTTAGCATATTTATCTGATGTACATCAGCACACAGCCATCAATTACCACAAGTATTGTAGCGGTAAATATTACAAAAATATCTTATGAAGCAAACAAATCTACTCCTTGATGTGGGGTACCATTAACCTACAAAACACTTTTTGTAAAGAAAATAGCAACTGGGTTTTAAATGGCGGCCATTGATGTGGAAGTTTTGACACTTGTCCCGAGTTACAGTCAGTGAACTCATCCAACTGTACCAGGCTTGATGTTGCTTTGATGGTCCCAGACAGTGTTTATATCCATCCTGTCCCCCTGAATGGTCCAGGGGCCTCAATGTTGTGCTGTGGTGTGACTCATCTCTATATTGTACTCACTGCTGTAGGCCTGCACAGTATACAGGGATCTACACTGTCTGTATTTGGGAGTAAACAGTCTGTAGGGATGTATAGTCTCGTATTGACCTAGATACAGTTATTGCTGAGGGCCTCAGAATTTAATTACTTGTTTATTGTTAGTTCTGAAAGGGTAATTGTTGCCTTGGAGAAATAGATCTAAAAATAAAGTTATGTGATATTTGGTTTATATTGATCAAAGAATAATGTACAAAATATAATCAGATGAATTATAGAATTCGTACATGCATGCAGATAGATAGATAGGAGTTTTACTTTCAGAGTCTGTATGAGAGACAGAGGATAATATCAGAGACGGTATAGAGCATTGATGTTTGATCGATTGGTGTCAGTGATATCTAGTCGATGGGTGTCAGTGATGTTTAGTAGATGGGTGTCATAGATGTTAGTAGATGGGTGTCTGTGATGTTTAGTAGATGGGTGTCTGTGATGTTTAGTAGATGGGTGTCTGTGATGTTTAGTAGATGGGTGGCAGTGATGTTTAGTAGATGGGTGTCTGTGATGTTTAGTAGATTGGTGTCTGTGATGTTTAGTAGATTGGTGTCATAGATATCAGTAGATGGGTGTCAGTGATGTTTAGTAGATGGGTGTCAGTGATGTTTAGTAGATTGGGGTCATAGATGTTAGTGGATGGGTGTCATAGATGTTAGTAGATGGGTGTCTGTGATGTTTAGTAGATTGGTGTCTGTGATGTTTAGTAGATTGGGGTCATAGATGGGTGTCAGTGATGTTTAGTAGATGGGTGTCAGTGATGTTTAGTAGATTGGGGTCATAGATGTTAGTGGATGGGTGTCATAGATGTTAGTAGATGGGTGTCTGTGATGTTTAGTAGATGGGTGTCAGTGATGTTTAGTAGATGGGTGTCTGTGATGTTTAGTAGATTGGTGTCTGTGATGTTTAGTAGATTGGTGTCATAGATATCAGTAGATGGGTGTCAGTGATGTTTAGTAGATGGGTGTCAGTGATGTTTAGTAGATTGGGGTCATAGATGTTAGTGGATGGGTGTCATAGATGTTAGTAGATGGGTGTCTGTGATGTTTAGTAGATTGGTGTCTGTGATGTTTAGTAGATTGGGGTCATAGATGGGTGTCAGTGATGTTTAGTAGATGGGTGTCAGTGATGTTTAGTAGATTGGGGTCATAGATGTTAGTGGATGGGTGTCATAGATGTTAGTAGATGGGTGTTAGTGATGTTTAGTAGATTGGTGTCTGTGATGTTTAGTAGATTGGGGTCATAGATGTTAGTAGATGGGTGTTAGTGATGTTTAGTAGATTGGGGTCATAGATGTTAGTAGATGGGTTTCATAGATTTTAGTAGATGGGTGTCTGTGATGTTTAGTAGATGGTGTCAGTGATGTTTAGTAGATTAGTTGCCTTGAAGTTTAGTAAATGAAAGTCAAGTAAATGAAAGTCTGTGATGTTTAGTAGATGGTGTGAGTGATATTAGTAGATTGGTTGCTTTGAAGTTAGAATATGAATGTCAGTGATGTTTAGTAGATAGTTTTGAGTTAGTGATATCTATTGGAAGATAGATGTGATCCTGACATGAAATGCTACAGTGTCAAGTTCGCTTAGTGGTGTGTAGAAGGTCGCTGTCGGTGATGTTTAAGAAATATCAGACAGCCATGTTCAGTTGTAGTGCTGTTCAGTAAGTTAGGACATAGCTCGATAGGACTCGCTGTGTACACTTTGAATCATGAACAGAGAATTTGTGTACACCCTGAATCGGGAAGAAAGAAGATGCTGTGGAATTCTGGGTCCACAACCTTCTTGTTACGGATGCCACGATGCATCGATACTTTTTCTAAGACAATACAATTATCGATACATTCAAAACTGTATCGATATTTAGTTTTGAAAGTATCGGTTTAAATATGTTTAGGTATCATTTACATTTTGCAATTGTATGATGTTTTTTTTATGTTATGAGTGTTATAAATGATTATTTTTCATGCACAAAGATGGGAAATTAGAACTTTTTAATCTCTGAGAATCAAAAACGGTGATCTTTTCATGGACAATTATAAAATATGAAATATTAATGTTCAAAATGTAACCAAATTTACACAATAATGCCACGAAAATAGGTATAGTGATACGTATCGAATCGTGACATGGGTATTGTGATACGTATCGATTCGTGAAACTTACGTATCGTGACATACCTACTACTTATGTAATATGCAGGAATATGAATTATTATTATTCATTATAGGATATTTATATAGCGCACATATCCACGCACTAGTGCATGTTCAAGGCGCTGGTATTGTTTCCCTCGATCATTGGATGTCAATCTCAACGGCACATCGCATTATCAATCTCAACTCCCTGGGGAATTGGACGGAGTGTGATTGTCTCATTGCAGCCCAAGGACATGGAACATTGCTCTAAATATCAATCATAGATTGGGCTGGTCAAGATTTGGTTATTGTTGCGGTCATGTAGCTGGAAAATTGCTGAGTGTCGCATAAAACAACAAACAAAACAATCGGTGGACTTGGAGGTCTTCAGGTTGAAGGAAACAACAAATATTGTGCTGGTATCTCAGATAGAAGAACTAGAATCAACATGTGACGATGAAGTTCGGAAGGAGTGTTTTCTTTGAAATATGAAGCGTTTTAAGTTATCAGGCATTGAGATATTAAGAGTCAGATGTACTGTGAAAGTGTGATTATTGAACACGTCTTGCTTAAGTTATGTTTTAACAGCTCAACCAAAATATACTTTGAGTGACTGCTTTTCAACGAATTGAACAGATGATTCACATCTTCTTGTTATTCATTGTAACAGAGCTCGATATGACCAAAAGATTTGTACAAAAAAATACAAAAACATGGCGATGAGACCAGAGCCTCATGTAAAGATAGCGTTTTGTGAATGTTGAGAGATGTGTTGGCCCACGTAACAGATTGTCGTAACAGATTGTCGTGTGCATGTGCGATGGAGTGAGTCATCCCCAGATATGCGAAAGGGGGAGAAAATGGGGGAATTTCCCAGGAATATACATGTCTTGTGCAATTCTACACCTCAACAAAATGATCTTTGCAGGGCAATGTGTGTGTCTCTTCTTTTTTGTTTGGTTGGTGTTGAGGATAGAATGATGGGCAGATGTGTTGCCACACTTTAAAACATGGCTGTTTTCCGCAGTGGAGTGTGTGCAGTGTTTGAGAGTCTAATTTATGGTTTTTTTTGAGACACCAGATTAATTTTTCGTGTTTTAAAATTTTATGGGTTTTTTGTTTTGTTGTTTTTTAATTTGTTCATTCTTTCTTTTCTGTTTGTTCATTTAGTCTTTTTTTTAGTCTTTCATTTCTGATTTGGTTTTAACTAGTTTGTTCATTCATGTTTACTTGTTTCAGTGTGTGTTTTTGATATGCACAATCTACAAGTTTAAAAAGTGTCATTGATTCAGACATTCCTACTTTTTTTACATCCCTTAGGACTAGCAGAATATGTTACTTGCATCCACTCCCAATTTGTCTCTGTATGGGACTGTGATGGGAAATGTTCACTCACTCACTCACTCACTCAACTCTCACTCCACTCACTCACTCACTCACCCACCCACCCACCCACCTCAAGTTGACAGGGTTAATGTCCCAACATGGTTTTCAGTGTGCACGTTTTCACTGCTGCCATCATTCTTGAAACTTGTTGAAGAACTCATGTTTACGCCAGTTTTACTTTGAAAAAGGAAATCCAGAGTCCATCATAAACAGGACACTCATCATGTCTGTGGAGCAACGTACAATTGTTTTGAATGTGATCCCCCTTAGAACTCGATCCATGACCTTGTGGGAAATATGATAGATTAGATCATGTTAGATAGTGGTCTTCCTTGTTGAACAGGTCATTGAGTATTCAGACAGTCCATTGTTTGCTGTTTAATGCCGCACTAAGCAATACATGGCCTGGTCTGTAAATAAGGAGTCTGGACCAGACACTCCAGTGATCAGCAGCATCAGCAGTGATCATCACCAATCTATACAATTGGGATATGATGACATGATTACCAAGTTGGCGAGATTGACTACCCGATCCCGTTAGTCAACTCTTGCAACAAGCGTGGGTTGCTGTAGATGAATTCTAACTCGGATCTTCACTGGTAGTATTCAGACAGAAGAACATATTGTCTGTAGAGATGAAGGTATCTGTAGAGATGTAGCAGACAGTTGGTGCCTTTTTGGGTTATCCCAAAAGACGTTGAAATATGGTACTTGTTGGTCCCTGCCTGGCTCTCGGCATTAATGGGTACAACAAGGACTGGTCGGATCGGAGTCAGTATAATGTGTCTGAGTGGGGTATTCATGCTTCATGGTATCTCAGTGGGCTAGCACTATAAAACCAGCTTAAGTCTGGGCTAGTACAAGCAGCCACACATACACAAGCATGCACGTCATTATATGAGCGAAATATTCTCAAGCACTACGTTAATCGCAATTTCACCTCACCTCACCTTTTTGCGTTATCATCTGTCAGAAGTATGATGTCTTCATCTTCTAGTAGGTGTGCTAATCTAGCGGTCAAAGTGTTTGCTCGTCATGCCGTAGACTTTGAATCGATTCCTGGTCTACACTGTATAAAATACACTGTATAAAGCCCATTTCTGGTGTCCCCTGCATTGATATTGCTGACATATTGCTAAAAGCAGCGAGAAAATGTTCTTAATCCTTAGTTTTTGCAAGACAAATCTCAATATTAACTGTTGAGTCCATTATCACCATAAGAATGAATAATGATCCGTCATTCATGGTTATTCATGATGATTTGTGTCTGCAAACACGTCATAGCATCGCATGATCACAAAGCTCAGTCACTGTGAGTAATTATATGTGTAACTGCTGGTATTACACAATAATGGTACACGACCATTGTCAATCATTCTTCCCCCATGATATTCAATCTGTAAACCCCGACAGACAGTGTGACAGTTCACTTACATTATGTAACAACACTCATACTACTCCCCCATTCGAAAAAAATCAATAAAAAAAATTCCCATTTATATTTCCATGCATACTCAGACTCAGCCGTACATAAACATTTAAACACTTGATTCCCAGCCTCAAGTAGTATTTGATTTGTGTAAGCTTTTAACCACCTGTTTATTTATGTCTGATTTACAGCTGTGTTCCACAAGATAACCACAGATTGTTTCTCCTTCAGATCCACCCTCATAGCGATCAGCGCCTTCCTGGATGCCTTTCAGAAAGTGGCAGATATGGCCACCAGCTCTCGAGGTGAGTGAGTTCAAGGTCATTGCTTGGAATGCTTACGCAAGTGAGTGTGATCACCTGCAGTGGAATGAGTTCTGGTGCTGAATAAAGACATTTTGTCCAGACAGTGACTTCAGTGATGGAATGCACTATTCAGGGTTCCAGGGACGGACTGGTAATCTGTGAATGCATCTGTTACCAGGACAACCACGACATGTTCTTTTTGTTCTATGAGAGAGGGACCGCCTCCGTGGTGTAGTGGTTAGAGCGTCCGCCCGCGGAGAGCGGAAGGTCGCGGGTTCGATCCCCGACCGCGTCATACCAAAAGACGTTAAAATATGGCACTTGTTGGTCCCTGCCTGGCGCTCGGCATTAATGGGTACAACAAGGACTGGTTGGCTCGGAGTCAGTATAATGTGTCTGAGTGGGGTATTCATGCTTCAATTCGGCATGGTATCTCAGTGGGCTAGCACTATAAAACCAGCCTTAGTCTGGGCTAGTACAAGCAGCCACACATACACATACACACACATGCACGTCGTCATATGAGGAAATATTCTCAAGCACGACGTTAAACCCAATTTTACCTCACCTCATCTATGAGAGAGGTTTTGGTAGTCGTGTAGCATAGCTGTTGACAACTCTGTTGGAGTTACACAGTAAATATTAGGCCAAGGGCTCATGTCCACGCACTGGACAACCACAACATGTTTTGGGTTTTATGAGAGAGGTTTTGGTAGTCATGGAGCATAGTGTTGACAACTTCCTCGAGTCAATCAGTCTGTCAGTATTAGGACATGGGCTCATGTCCATGACTGAACTCAACAAATTATTCCAAATTAATGTTTCCATAATGTAGTTACTATAAGCAACAAATAATCTCGAGTTACCAGATGTCACAAGAGCCATCAAATAGTCCGTATGTCATGATGGGGTGTATACTTCACATGTTTGTAGCCTTGACTCAGCAGGTGCAGGTCAGGCATATAGGAAGTGAAATTCATCTTCTGCATCCTGGTTACAAAGATTACAAAGTTTTAGATGACATGGCACAATTTCCCTTCAAAGTATTTCTTAGTATTCATTGCTGCATTCTAAAAAAGTATCCTGTTTCTTTTAATTTTACATTTTCAAGATAGTGTGTAATGTGACATGGTTCTTTGAGCGTGTACTACATGTCAACTTATTGTCAAGTGATGTCCATATTTGGATGGTGATCTCATTCTGCATTTGGGCAATCAGTGATCCTGTTCTTGACGTCCTCCATGGTAGTTCCTGCAATATAACCAAGGTTCACAACTTCATGATACAAACTCAAGAAAATCTCTTGGAATGTTGTTTTTCCCGTGTTTATATGACATTATAAAGTTTCAATTTATGCACACATTTTCCAGGTCTCTGCAGATGTGAGTTGAAAGTTTAAAATAGTTTTGAAATCATTTCATGAATGAGACTTGGTATGTGAACTGAAGTGACCCAAATAGCACTGTGCCTTTTTCATGGCTAAAGTGCAACACACTGTTCAAGTTCAAGCTTACAGGTTGACCAAAAACAATTTTGTATTTCGGAATGTTTTTGGCACAAACTTTGATATTTGCACCATCAATATGCTTGACATTCCGTGACATTGTGAGAACTATTTTTGTCAAGTCTGATCGCATGAATGACACTTTCCCAACAAACCCCTAATGCTATACTGAAAACAGATCCCATTGCTCAAATTAGCCCCAAATGTGTATTTACCCTGTGCACTTTGTTTGAGCTGCTGGGAAGGAATGCCAGGAGTATGTTTTTATTTCTCGGGTATTGAAGATATTTGTGCAGACAAAGAAACAAGGCATGCATCAAACATGTGTGTCAGACAGTTGTAGGATTAGCTGTTAGCAGCTTGGAACTCCCGGTAAACCATGATCGGGCTGATATTGGAACGTGTTGGAACCATTAGCCTTACACTTGCGAATTTGATTGTATGGCATCAATTTTATTTGTTCTGATTGTTTTGAGTGGTTTGTTTTGTATTGTTTCAAGGGAATTTCTGGATCTACTTGAGGAAGACATATTATTATTTGAATTTCTTTCCTGGAGGAATTTGTTTTAAACTGTTGAAATTTGGCCAATATTTGAAACTATGGTTATTTTGGGAAGAATTTGTGGCTTTGTTAATCTTCTGTCAGAGAGGCTGTGGTTTTGGTGAAATGTAAAATTTTCAAAATATAGCAGATCACGTTCAAGCAATTACTCAACTGCCAGCTTCACACCGACTCACATCAAACAGAAATTAAGAGCTCAAATGCATAATGTGTTTCTTTCATCCTGGCCATTGAAGGACGATGAGTGTTGGGTTGATGATGAATCATGTTTTCATGGTCGGCAATTTTAATGGCTGTCTGTGTTTGTTTCTGTGCATGTGCATGCTCCACATCTGTGGAAAAGAGAGTCCAAGATGGCCGCCCAAGCTGTCACTGACAGCAGATGTGATGACCAAATCTCATCTGAATCTCACGTGGCACCTGACCTATCCTATCTAGATCCTGAATCTTTGACTCAAGAGTTCTACTGTACAGATCATTCTCATACAAACAAATACACAGCTAGTCCTTATTAGGCCCATGCCTGAGCTGTGATTTTTGAAGGTCAACAGAAGCAGTGTCGTGAGTCAGATCATTCCGAAATTTGTGAAATTTGATAGGACTGTTTTCTGTCACTGGTCTTTGTCATAGTGAAAGGCCTGGGTTGAGCTATGACTCAGGGTGTGTGGAAGAAGGTGTTTATGGGCATCAGATGTGGTATTATGAATGCATGATTCTGCAGACGTAACCATTGCATGGACTGAGCCTCTTCAAATGGAATATTGACCCATGAGGTTGGGTCTCTTAAAGAAAACTACAGATTCCTATTTCCCTGTTTACAAGAAACTCAATCTTTTATCTGATTCAGTGAGGAAGTCGGCACATGTTCCTTCTGCAGATATGCTACTCAGATGCTAAAAAGTATACAAGAATAACAAACACAACCTATGTTGTTGCATCTGCGGAAATTACATCTTTAGATGCCCCAGAATAATTGTCTTTTTAAAAAAATGGAGAAATCTTTGAAAGACGTCAGTGTTCCATTTGAAGAAATGTTGACTTTATCAAACGGACCTCTGAACCATTAGCTTTCATATTTCCTTTCCTTGAAGTTGAAGTTCCAGGTGTCGTCGTCCTGTGTTTGGAAAATCCAGGAAACGAACATTCCTTTGTAACATTTCTCTTTGTCAAAAATTGTTGATAAATTTGATAATCCAATATTTGCTTCCTCCTCTGTTATAAGTGACAAAATTGGAAATAAGGTATTACTATAAATTCCATGTCAAAAGTAATGCCAGTGCACATCGTGTAAATAACCTGATTCTCTTTCCTCGTCCAACTGAGTGGCGAACGGCAACAGTTTAGAGATTAATCAATACACGCGAGGTGCAAAAACAGCATGTTGTCTTAGGAGGAGATCTCATCGACAAATCTTCAGTTGTCTGTTCAATGATTCCACAGCAGCTCTATTTGAAGCGCTGGGCCAAATCTTTACTCTTGGCGATTTCTATTGAAGCATTTCCCAAGATTTGTTTTTATGACTCGGAGGGAAGAATGAATCAGGTCTTGAGATCTTGGTCCTTCGGTTGGTTTGCTTGAGCCTCCAAGCATCAGCTTGTGTTTGAGATGTGAGCGCTGAAGTATATTGTTCTCTGTTAATGGGGCTGCAACAGCCAGAGTGAATTGGTGAAGATATGCGCAGAGTGTTTTACTAAAGGTTCATGACGTTGTGGTGCTCACTACCAATATAAAGCAGCACAAGTACATACTAGACTCAAATAAACCGGGGGCGGTGGGGTAGCCTAGTGGTTAAAGCATTCGCTCGTCATGCCTAAGATCCAGGTTCGATTCCGACATGGGTAAAATGTGTGAACCCCGCCATGATATTGCTGGAATATTGCTAAAACCATACTTGTTCTAAAACAGAACAAGTGAAGACAATGGAATTTGGGGTTTGTTTAAGGCTGTTGCATTAATTTAATGCATTTGTGAGTGATGGTAACATGTCCCTTAAATTCAGAACAAAGTAAGTTTTTTTCTGACAACTTTACTTGCCAAGGACACTTAGTTTTAAGTCCCAGATAAAGCTTGGATATGCATCATGACTTGAGTCATGGTTTGGTTATGATTTATGAATCGATGTATCAAAAGCATTTTCTTCTTTCAAAATGCCTGAAGCCTGTTACATGAAGAACAGTTCTCATTCAGTAACTTGGGTAAGCTTCTTGAGTCCTGAAACCGTGCCTAGTTTGATGGTTGTGTGATTGATGTTGTGACAAGATTATGTATGACTTCACCACACCGACATTCAATCATCTGAATTAGAAATAGATTTTCTGACATGTCGTCTGGATCAGCTTCCATGAACCAGACACCTCATGGAAGCCATTTTGAAATGTTTAAAGCCACACTCAATAAACTTTTAGCCGTAAAATGTCAGCCTGTAAAATATCAAGTCTACATCAGACTAATCAGTGATTGATATTGTGAGCAACAACCTAAGCTGTTTGGTCACGATGACACACAGCCAAGTACACACCTTTATGCCAGTTATGACAAGCATAGGTTGCAGGGACCCTTCTTAACCCAGAACAACAAGTTTACATCACAACCACTGATCAATGTTGTGAGCTATGATGTTGTGGGTTATGATGACACCCATTCAAATGAACACCTTTTGGTAGCAAGTTACCACAAGCATAGGTTGCAGGGATCCTTCCTTACCCAGAAAGGGGCGGTGGGGTATCCTAATGGTTAAAGCGTTGGCTCGTCACGTCGAAGACCCTGGTTCGAATCCCCACATGGGTACAATGCGTGAAGCCCATTTCTGGTGTCCCCCGCCGTGATGTTGCTGTAATATTGCTAAAAGCGGCGTAAAACCAAACTCAGTCAGTACTTACTGAGAACATCAAGTCTACATCAGACAACCAGTGAACGATGTAGTGAGCAACACTCTACACTTTTGGGTCATGATGACCCACGATCAACCCTTTGGCAATCCTTGGCAATTATGACTAGTATAGTTGGAAGGGACCCTTCTTTACCTATCTCCCCCATTCAAATATATACTTTAGTCATTGAGAAATATAGAATGTGAAAAAAGGTTTTCGGGCTGTGGGGTAGCCAAGTGGTTAAAGTGGTCACTTCCCTGGGTTCAATTCCCAACTGTGATGCAGTATGTGAAGCCCATTTTTAGTGTCCCCTGTTGTGATTTTGCTGAAATATTTTAAAAGTGGCAAAAAAACATATTCCCTTGCTGTTAAGTCTGTGAGTATTTGCTGAGGTTTGAATGTTGGATGTCATTACTGTCATTCAACATTTTTTACCCTTTTCTGACCCCGATGAAACTATTTGAGTCCTAATGGCTTCCTGTCCAGAAAAGCTGCAACATTTAACTTTCAAGCTTGATGGGGAAATGCAGCAAAAAAGAGCTTTCATAAAAAAATGAAGAAATATAGGCGATGTTTGCAGATGATGCGAATAATTTGTTTCATTTCCCTCGGCAAGTTTAAACCCCTTACTCCTGACCTTGAATCTCTTCCTCTGAATCAGCCTCAGCGAGATTGATTTCTCCTTTCACGCTAGAATCATCTTTGATAGAAAACTGTAAGAAAAAACAGCTGGTAGTATGAAGTTAAATGAGGGTACACTTAGTGTCCGCCAGGTCCGGTAGGGATGACTGTAATCTCTGTCATTAAGCTAGTGCCAGTCACGCTAATAAATGGCCAACAATTGCCTTGATACAGTTGATGGTGGAGTGAGTTGACTGCACTGACTTTGTGGTAAGCTGGAAGGATCATTAAGCTCAGATTTGTTGTCATATTGGTGAAATTTGTAGACCAAATTTTTGTAAGGGTTACAAATCCTGTCTGAGGCTGTTTTTCTTCTTTTCATGTTTTTTCATTGATTTTATTTGTCCAGGCCAAGTTATTTTCTATTTAATGGTAAAAATAGATTCCAGATTTGCAATTTTTAATCTTAATCCATCTCTTGGTGTATTGAACAAGGATATTCATGTAAGATGAATGAAATTGTTGTGGTTAAGAATTGGCAAACTAGCTTGTTCAGTATAAGAACTTGGAGATTTCGTCTCCTATTTCATTTAACATCCTTAATAATTTTCCATTTCTATCATGCAACAGATTTTTTATAAAAGAATGTGAATATCAAATAAAATGAAAGAGTCTAAAAGTTTTGTCGCCATCTCACTTGTGTTATTGCCGATACCATTACATGGAGGTTGTGATGGCAGTTGTGTCCGAAATTGATATCCATTGCAACAAAAGTTTAGAATGTCAGACTTGCTGAAAGATAATATATTTCTGCTGACACACATGTTCAATTTTCAAACACTGCATTTAAATTTCTTTTCCATTACTGCCAAGATGTCAAAAAATCAAGTTGACAGTGACATGTAAAGTTCCCATCTTTGGCATGTAATATTCTCTTTTGAAGGAACCGTGAATGTAAATGAATTCATGACAGCATCTGTTCCCAGCCTTGATGTGTTTGTTGTCTGTGACTCAGCGCCATGTTCCTGGGTAGAAATGTCAAAGACGGGATTCAGTGACGAGACTGTCAAGCACCTGTAACTTGAACTGTCGTCAAAATCCACAATCCATGAATTTGCTTCAGAAGCTGCAGTATTTGAGGATTATCTCGGTAACAGACTTGACAAAACTGGAAATAAAATCCTCTTGACCTGTTAGTGAAGCGAGATGACCCTGCCCTGTTTTCCTGACCTCTGTATTCAGCCTCCTTGTTCAGGTAATCAGGGGGATAATCGTCCTCTCCCTTTCTCACCTATCGTCTTGGTTACTGCAGATATCCTGATTGAGGAGAAAGATATTGTAGGGCAGTCTGATTCTATTTCTCATGATGACATTGCTGTTTTTCGTCATGAAAGTATTGTTTCTCCTCATGACAGTGTTGTGGTTCATGATAACAGTGTTGTGTCTCATGATAACAGTGTTGTGTCTCATGATAACAGTGTTGTGGTTCATGATAACAGTGTTGTGGTTCATGATAACAGTGTTGTGGTTCATGATAACAGTGTTGTGTCTCATGATAACAGTGTTGTGTCTCATGATAAGTGTTGTGGTTCATGATAACAGTGTTGTGTCTCATGATAAGTGTTGTGGTTCATGATAACAGTGTTGTGTCTCATGATAACAGTGTTGTGGTTCATGACTCATGAGTGTTGTGTCTGATGATGACAGTGTTGTGTCTGATGATGACTGTTGTGTCTGATGATGACAGTGTTGTGTCTCATGACAGTATTGCTTTTAAGATAGTGTTTCTCACTATGACAGTGTTGTGTCTGATGATGATAGTGGTGTGTCTGATGATGACAGCATTGTGTCTGATGATGACAGTGTTGTGTCTGATGACATTTTTGCTTTCAAGATAGTGTTTCTCACTATGACAGTGTTGTGTCTGATGATGACAGTGTTGTGTCTGATGATGACTGTATTGTGTCTCATGACGACAGTGTTGTGTCTCATGACAGTATTGCTTTCCAGATAGTGTTTCTCACTATGACAGTGTTGTGTCTGATGATGACAGTGTCATGTCTGATGATGACAGTGTCGTGTCCGATGATGACAGTGTTGTGTCTCATGACAGTATTGCTTTCAAGATAGTGTTTCTCACTATGACAGTGTTGTGTCTGATGATGACTGTGTTGTGTCTGATGATGACAGTGTTGTGTCTCATGCCAGTGTTGTGTGTGATGATGACAGTGTTGTGTCTGATGATGACAGTGTTGTTTCTCATGACAGTATTGCTTTCCAGATAGTGTTTCTCACTATGACAGTGTTGTCTGATGATGCCAGTGTTGTGTCTGATGATGACTGTGTTGTGTCTGATGATGACAGTGTTGTGTCTGATGGTGACAGTGTTGTGTCTGATGATGACAGTATTGTGTCTGATGATGACAGTGTTGTGTCTCATGACAGTATTGCTTTCCAGATAGTGTTTCTGACTATGACAGTGTTGTGTCTGATGTCTGTTTACGAGTGTTGTTGCTAGGTGCAACTGTTTTTTCTCATGATAAGATGAACCTGTGAAGTTCGGGTTAGAATTGATCTTCAGCAACCCATTCTTGTCGTAAGAGGCAACTAACGGGATTGGATGGTCAGACTCGCTGACTTGGTTGACACATGTCATCGGTTCCCAATTGCGTAGATCAATGCTCATGTTGATGCTCACTGGATTGTCTGGTCCAGACGTGATTATTTACAGACTGACGCCATATAGCTGGAATATTGCTGAGTGCAGCGTAATACTAAACTCACTCACTCGCGCATAAGATTATGTTTCATGATAAGGTTGTGTTCATGATAAGGTTGTGTTCATGATAAGGTCCCGCCGTGATGTTGCTGGAATATTGCTAAAAGCGGCGTAAAACCAAACTCAGTCAGTCAGGATAAGGTTGTGTTCAGGATAAGGTTGATTTTCATGATATGGATATGCTAACATGGTTGTTTCTCATTCCAACGAGGTTGAATATTTTCAAAACTGTTTTTCCTCATGTCATGGTAGTTTCTAACCATGACAGTGTTTCACATAATTATAGTGTTTTCTCAAATCACTCGCTGGATTTAAGGGACCAGTTAATTTAGTTCCACATTGCGATGATCTAGGTCAGGGAAGATTTATGAACAAGAACAATGTGTTCCTTGTTTTATGATTTGGTTTACCACATTCTTTTAGAGGACAGTGACCTTTGATGGTTTTGTTCCTTTTGTTATCATCCGTACATAGCCACATAGTAAATCTGTAATTGTTCTCAGAAATGCTCTTGATGTCAAGGGAATGGTTTTGTTTCATTATTTTTGTAATTGCTTGCCACTGTTGTTTACTCTCGTACCTTGTGTGACCGTAGATAGGCCGATCTCATTGATAAGTCTCTATCTTGACCTTTCAAGTCGGTATCAAAATGGTATGTTTGGTACATAAGTTGGACCACCAATCTATGTACATCTTCTCGATGTGGTCAGTTAATCCTGTTGTTGCACGATCTCGTAATAAAACAATCTTTGCATATCTGGACTTGTATTTGTAATCTAGTTTATTGATTGTACTCAAAATGTCATTCATTAATGTTTATATAAATTGCAGCAAAATTATGTGACCCTCCCATATTTACAGCCTCTTTTTACATCATTTACAGCCTCTGTGTACATCATTTACAGCCTCTGTGTACATCATTTACAGCCTCTGTGTACATCATTTACAGCATCCACTATCATACTGCCCCTACTCATACCTGCACTGTTTTTATGATCGCTGCGTCAAATTCATATCCGTTAAATTATTGGGTATGTGTGAACTGAATCACCTGTGGATGGGTGAAACGTGTGCTCAGCTGATTGCTATTTCCGGCTCAGTTTACAAGACAAATACACTCAGAAATTTAATCCCAGCGTATAATACAATGTCCAGCAAAAACTAATTAGAACTGAAAAGGTAAATCATCACGTCTAGTGATGTTTGCTTGCAAATTTTACATCTTTTTTCTCTTGTTCGCCTACACGAGGCAATGCGATGTCAGGCTTTAAAACCAGAAAAAATGTTTGGTTAAAGTGTAACCTTTAGATAAGCCGACCCCTTTCTACAGAATACTTCTTTTGGTCCTAAAAATTTGGCTTATCTGTGCTAATTTACGGTATATTTGTTGGTAACCATGTGGCAGTGTCTGTGTTGACTGTAGTCCCTAGATCCCATACTTCAGTACTTGGGTAGAGACCTTTGTTTGACTTGTACAAGCTGACGAACATGCACACACATGTGCGTTGAAACATGTATGCATTCACACACATGCACACACACATGCACGCACATACTGCCTGCCCAGCATGAGCTGATAGATGCTCAGACTCACGTTTAGTACATACCAGTAGTACTATAGCAGTCTAGTTCAAGTCAGCGCACACTTACGCACACATGCACGCACATACTGCCTGCCCAGCATGAGCTGATAGATGCTCAGACTCACGTTTAGTACATACAAGTCGTACTATAGCAGTCTAGTTCAAGTCAGCGCACACTTACGCACACATGCACGCACATACTGCCTGCCCAGCATGAGCTGATAGATGCTCAGACTCACGTTTAGTACATACAAGTAGTACTATAGCAGTCTAGTACAAGTCAGCGCACACATGAATGCACACAGTGCCTGCCCAGCATGAGCTGATAGATGCTCAGACTCACGTGTCACAATGTAAGTGCAGTAATCGCGAATGCAACTTTTTGACCTTACTCACACCTAGTTTGGCCTGTGGCTTGGCTAATGTCACTCGGTGAACAGCATCCCAGGTAGACACCACTTGCAAAGGTTGGTGGAGTTAATCAGTCTAATGGTAGCAGGCTAGCTCCATGCTGGGGAATAGTAATCAACTCCGAACTTACTGTCTCGTCTTGGAGTCACTTCATGGGCTAGGATTCCACATTCGGAGTTACTTTTGTGTGGAAATAATTGAAACAGTTTGCTGGGGGTTGATTTGTGTGTAAGAAGTGCTTCTAGGTTTGGGTTTGCTTTCAGGAACTGTCATTGTCTGACAGCTTCAGGAATAGTTCTCATCTTCAATGATGGTTTAAGAGCTTTTGAGGAGAGGGAAGATGGTATGTGAGAGTTGAGTGTTCGGAAGTGTGAATTTGGTCTGATGATATTCGACATGTTCAGTTCCTACCCTGTGGAGATATGTTAAACTTGTTTGTTGTGAAACGTTGCACTTAGCAATATTCAAGCCATGTGATGACAGTAAATAATCAAATGGATGTTATTGTTACCAAACATTCAGGTGTTTTTCTTTATTTGTTTAACACACTGAACTACATTCTATCTATATGGCGATCTGTAAATAACTGGTCCAGGCCAAACAACCCAGTGACTGACGTCATGAGCATTGACATTCGCAGTTGGGACAGGACAACATGCACCATCCAAGTCAGCAAGCCTGATCACATGATTCTGTTTGTAGCCTTTTACAACAAACGTGTTGCTCAAGACCAATTCTATACATGTCTCATGCTGAACTAAGTTTACAAAGATGCTATTAAGATAATTGATTTTGAATGAACTTGATCATTGATTTTGATTTTGATTGAACTAGCTGCCAAATTACTCTATCCAATAAAACCTGAATGTGTCAGGACTGGTGGAGCCCAGGGTTAAGACTGAGTAGCTGAACTGCTGAAGGCAGATCAGCAAAAGTAATGTAAAAACATCCTTCGACCTGTGAAGATCCGGGTAAGAATTGGTCTTCAGTAACCCATGCTTGTCGTAAGAGTTGATTTACGGGATCGGGTGGTCAGGCTTGCTGACTTGGTTGACACATGCCATCGTATGCTAATTGTGTAGATCAATCGTCATGAATTTGATCACATGATTGTCTGGTCCAGACTCGATTTATTTACAGACCGCCACCATTTTGCTGTAATATTATATCACAGAGTGCGGCGTTGAACAACAAGCCAACGAATCCTTCACATTTTTTTAGCAGCATGCATGTTCGTGGTATTTCTCAATCTGTTATGTCAGGGTTTATTGTCCACATGAGTAACTGCAGAAGATGAAAGCCATCATTCACTTTCTCCTATTTGTAAACCTGATGAGTCAACAAGCATGACCATCACCTTTGAAAGGTTGCCCCCCGAAAAATGTGAGCTTTGTACAAGCAGGAACCTGTTCCAGTGTGATGGCCTACCTGTCTTTACACCTGTAAATTACCTGTGCGACACTCGTAATGTTACATCTGCAGGTAATAAATCACCTGACTGCTGCTGTAGGTGACCACACATCATCTTAGGCTTGATGTATTGAGTGTCACCTCGCCTCCAGACGAGGACCGCTTTGTGTCGGGGCTTGTCCTTAAGGAAGGTCATCAGTTATTGGGCTATTTGTTTAAAGTTTACAGTGGGACATAAATTTATGTATATAGGTTTTTCTTTTTTGTATTTTTGCAGTGGAGATTTGTAGGTGATATTCTGATTCAGATAGTTCAACAGCTGTATGTTGATGGTGTGTGTACATAGGAGGGAGGGAGAGAAAGTAAGATTGAAAGAGATGTAGTGGAGAGAGAGGGGGAGAGAGAGAAAGAAAGATGTAGAGAGGGAGGGAGAGAGAAAGAAAGATGTAGTGGAGAGGGAGAGAGAAAGAAAGAGAAGAGAGAGGGAGAGAGACAGATGTAGTGGAGAGAGTAAGGAAGAGAGAGAATGGGAGAGAGAAAGAAAGAGATGTAGTGGGGAGAGGGGGGGAGGCAAGTGACTTTTCGAAATGTGAGCGAGAGAGTAAGTGAGTTACGATTTTAGGTCACTTAGGCTGTATTTCATCCATACCGTGACTAATACATGTTATGCAATCATGATACATAAAGTTCATTTTAAAGAGAGAGAATAGACATCTAACCAATTACTATCTACATCTATTTGGTAGTTGGAAAAAAGCTTCTTTTTTTTCTCTTTGGAAAGACATTATTGATCATACTTGGACCCATAAGAGATGACAATGACAAATCAGGGAGAAAGGATGTGCCTAACGGATGATTGCATTTCTGAACTGTGACTGCAATATTTTGTTGTTCATCCTGCCAATCACTGCTTTAGATGGCCCTGAGTTTATTAAACACAAGCTGCTACTTTATGGCTGGAATAAGCATAAAACAACATTCGCTCACTTAGTATTCTGTAAGGTTTATTACCATATATATTCACTTTATGGAAATTTGATATTTCATCCGGAGAGTGACACAAATGTCTGTAACAAAAGGTCAGTGATGAAGTAGAATCACCGGTGTGCTGAATCATCATTTTGTATTGTTAGCTGAATACATTGTCCTCATTTTCAAGAAAGTGTGTTTCGGTAATTCAGAGTTCTTACAGTTCAAGAACTTTTATTGAAAAATCTTATACTAGTGACAAATCTCTTATGTATTTATTGAGCCTGAAATGTTTGAAATATGTTCTGTTTAATTTGCTGTAAACTAGACAGCATTAGAAGTCAGGGGAGCTGAGGTGACTCAATGTTTATGGCTGGGGGAATCCTAAATATATGGTCCTCCGAAATTAACATTAGGGTCACGAAGAGGACCTCTTGACTTACATGGTTAAATCTGAGCACTGCCATTCATCTGGATAATAAGCCACACACACAAAGATTTATGGCTGTTGAAGGTAAACACTAGTTGGTCTGAAAGGCTTTCAGTGTCCTCTGTGAAGTCCAAAGCATCCTTAGGACCATGTTGGCAGTCATTGTCTAGAGGCCATATGTGGTACTGTCAAGCTTGGAGCTGTGTAAGCCAAATATCAGAAAACAGTTTTATGGCTAGGATACCTTGTGAGGACAGGTCACCGTAGGGTTAACTGAATAAAGACTAGAATGACCACTAATGAAGGTCGTAGGGCAGTTGTTATCACTGAAGACAAACATTTGGCATGGGTTTATGGTCATTTTGTCACAGGGTTATGAGATGGGGAATTAAGGATCTTTAACATTGCTGCCACTGTTTGACTTGGTCTTTAGGGATGAAGAGGACTTTATTGGTGATGAAGTGGCCCCTCCTGACATTTTGAAATGTGATGAAGTGGATGTATGTATACTTACTCCTTGAAAGAAGTTAATGGCTGCTTGATTCTTGACCTCTATTGAGTAGTATACAGACTGTATAAAGGTTTTTCAAAAACAATTTATCTTTGGATTTTGGAAAATGTTGGATATTCATTTCTATGTGAGATATATTCTTGAAAGATTTGATTTCGAAAATGAATGAGTGAGTCTAGTTTGACGCCACACTCAGCAATATTCCAGCTATATGTCGTCTGTAATTTAATAATCATGTCTGGACCAGACAATCCAGTAATCAACAGCATGAGCATCGATCTGCGCAATTGGGAACAGATGACATGTGTCAACCAAGTCAGCGAGCCTGCCCACCCGATCCAATTAGTTGCCTCTTACGACAAGCATGGGTTACTGAAGATGAATATTCTAATCCAGACCTTCACTGGTAGATTTCGAAAATGATTTGTCAGATGTCAAGAATATTGCTAACTGGGGAGTAAAACAAGGTTCACTCTGTCGACCACCAGTTTATCTGAGGTTTATCCAGCAGCTGCACTTCAGTGCGCAGAAGGACAGCTTAGGAGACATTCATTATCAACACTCACTTTCAATGCTGTTGATGTATCTATGATACAGAACCCATTCACTCACTCACACCAAGTCATCCTGAGGGTAATGACCTTTACAGAGGGCACCTGTTCTACTGCCCCTGGTGGAAAGCACTGCTGTAATGATGGCTGACAGAGGAGAGAGTATACGCTGGAGTAGACAGCCCCAGGCAGCTGAGGAGATGTTGGAGTGTTGAGACAATAGCTATAAACAGACAGTACACAGTGACAGATTTATCTCAGTGGATTCAGTCGGTCAGATGATATTAAGCACTGATGTTTGTTGAACAGAGTTCCACCCCATTGTTGTGTCAGAATCTTCTTCCAATCCATCTTCTGAAGCTAATCCATGAACCTTAAACACTGATGTTGAATGGATGGCTAGCTTAACTATGATAAACACTTGAAGTTTTCATTAAAGCTTTCAACGTGTTTCTAAAACATCAAGGGGCGATGTGGTAGCCTAATGGTTAAAGCGTTCGCTCGTCACACTGAAGACCCGGGTTTGATTCCCCACATGGGCACAATGTGTGAATCCCGTTTCTTGTGTCCCCCGCCGTGATATTGCTAGAATATTGCTAAAAGTGGCATTTACATAGTGGCATAAAACCACTCACTCACTCTACCACTCACTCAGTTTCTTACTGAAACATATAGATCAGTGGAAAGATTGTGAAAAAAGGATGTCGATAACTGTCTGTCACTTTAGCCATTTATCCAAAGCACAAGACATTTCCATGTAGCAACAAAAAAATATCTACTATAATGATGATAAAAACGATGTCTGAAATGGTAGACTCAGATCTCAATAAATAATGGAGCACCTGGTGTCTTTTTCACAGAGAGCAAAAAAACATGACTTAGGACTCAAGGATCTCATATATTAGTAGAGAGGTTTTCTATTTTCCAAAGAAATCATTTAAATTTTTTTCAGTCAGTAAGTCGATGAGCTCCTCCATGCACTGTTACTATCAATGAAGCTTTTTTTGGACAAAATGTAAAACACGAGCAAATTCTGTAACAGTATAACCCCAGAAGAGGTACACCATATTTGCCTCAAGTAAATAAACCATTCCCAGGAGAGTTCCCAATTGCTACCCATTAGTAATGATCAATGGATTTGCCCTTCCTCCAAGACCTCCAGGAATCCCCTTGGCAACCAATATAGATAAAACTGAAGACTTTGCACCCATTGAGCCTTTCAGATATCTTGTGGAGGTGTGAAGAAACCCACTGTTTGATTTGGCCAATCACTGGATTTTCATGGGTCATTTACAAACATAGGAGTGAGTGAGTGAGTATAGTTTAACGCCGCTTTCAGCAATATTCCAGCAACATCACGGCGGGGGACACCAGAAATGGGCTTCACACATAGTACCCATGTGGGGAATCGAACCCGGGTCTTCGCCGTGACGAGCCAACGCTTTAACCACTAGGCTACCCCACCGCCCCTACAAACATAGGAAAGCTGTAAGGGAAGTAATGTTCTTGTTGATGATAGATTGCCTGGAAAGCCAGGAGTTGGCACTGTGGTGTATGCTGGTATCTGGTCAGCTCGGGGTGATAACTGTTATATCGGTTGGCGCTGATAATGGCAACATCGGCTAGCGCTGATAACTGTAATGGAGAGAGGCAGTTTCATTGATGTTGTAACTATTTTTATTCAAGATTCCAAGGGTTGAGCAGTATTGATTAAAACGTTCATTTTTTTGTCTTCGAGCCAAAGTTTGTTAAATTTCTCAGGAGAGACAAAGTTCTTTTTGAATTGTGCAGGATTTCTTGTAGAACCTGAACCCAAATATTTTGCCCTTTGTTGTTCTTGTGGACAATCACCCTGGAGATTCTGGGCTAGAATGAATGTTTAGTTATTTGCTCTGGTTGGAAGAAGCTTCTTGGTGACTTGGTTGCTGCCAGCTGATCGTATGTTAACTGGTGGCATGGATGGTTGCTCATGATAGCGACCACTGGTTTGGCTTGTCAACTCTCTAAACTGTTATTTGAGTTGAATTATCATTAAGAAAAAAGTGAACTCTCTTGTGAGTGAAGTTAAACAAATCCTTGAATAATATTGTAGAGTATTTCAGTTATCGTATGGCAGTATGCTTAATGTGAAGCCCAAACTTTTACTTGTTGTCTGGCCTCCGGACTTGCAGTAGTCTCCAAGCCGATTATCATTATTTTAATCTTATTTCCTAGGTTATGTACATAATAAATACAATTGTCTCCATACAAGACTGGCCTCTTTGTCCTGATGGCCTCTGTAGCCTTGCCTGTTATTGGACAGAATTACTATACATTCAAGGACTAATTTATCATTCAGTACAGTGTCGGAGAGCAAGGCTATCAAGCTTCTGGTGAATCAGAAAACCAGGGAATCATGTTGAGCGACCATAATATGATCATCGTATCTTAATCATAATTTGTGTTAATTTAACGTTCTGATGTCGGATTGAAAGTTTTCGAGCTTTAACTGTTGGCATTGTTACATAAATTGTTATTACATTCGCAACCATTCATTTGCATCATCTTTTAACATCCTCACTCACAGTGCAGTAAATCCAATTACCTATGAGAACCTAGGTTACACGAGTTGCTCATTCATATGCTTGTATAACATAAATTTGGTTTGTGGTGACAATGAAACTAGCATTTGACTGCCTAAAAGGATATGCTTATCTCATGATACTATTTCTGTCACAATACGTCAAGAGTCTGTTGCACAGCATTGAAGGAATCGCTTCATTAAGTTTCTTAGGGACAGAGTCTATCTGTGGCTGTTTAGCAAGAGATATGGTGATTGCCTCAGCAAGGTCGTATATTTTGTCGGAGCCCTACATGACAAAGCTGCACTCTGTTGTGAACAGTCTACAGTCATTATTCATCTTGATATGACAAAGCTGTTTTTGATGATATGAATTAACAATTTTTAAACTTTGAGATCATGTGTTGTACAAGATTCATGGTTGTGGTTCCTTTGTTGTAGAATATGTCAGTCCCGAGTTTTGATTGATGTGTTATCAAGTCCATAGTCATTGGGCAAGTCTATAGTGCCTCAACTCTGAATATAGAATTGTTCTAGGCTCCATTTGGGTCTTTTATGAAAAATAGTGTATAGATATATTTTTTTAATAAGGTGACTTTATTTCTTGCAATGAATGCCATTCTAGTGCAACGATGAAAGGGATGGCCACCTGTCCGTATTTGACAACATGTAATGTTTTTCGTGCTGTGCTGATCACCTGTTGGTCATCACAGTTTAGCAGATGATGTTGGTAATGGTAGATGTCTGTGTGTATGTGCGTGTGTGCGTGTGCATGCGTGCATGCGTTCGTGTGTGTAGGTCCCAAAGAGAGATGGCTTTGGACCTCCATGGACATTAGGGGTGGGAGATCTGAGGGACGGAGGGTATTGGTTAGCAGGGAAATAAGGGGTAAAGTTATGAGGTATGAATTGATCTCTGGACGCTTCATATCAAAAGACATTAAATAAATACTTGTTGCTAGCCTGTATGGCACTCGGCTTCAAGATGATAAAATATGGAGTGGCCGGCTCATCAGTTTAATGTGTCTGATTGATGCATCCATGTTAAACTGCAGCCTGGTATCTCGGTACCTCATAAAACCAACATACATCTGGATTACTACAACCTTCCACACATCGCTACATGACTTCAGTAATCCTGAACATGATGCTAAACCCCATTTCACCCCAGCTCACCGAACAATGAAAGTATCTTCCACACAGCTAATTCCATGTTGTTAGATCTCAGATGATGGTTTTTCTGTCCATGATTGATGGCAACCAAAGAGATGTGAACAATGTAGCTTAAAACAAGAAAAAGAAATGGCAGAAACCTCTGGAACTTCATCAACTGAGTCAATATCCCCGCTCCTGTCTGACAGGCAGTTTAGCCATGGATGTTGCTCTGATCCCTGGAGCATTACCTGAGGGGAAGGTTATCTAGGTTGCCCAGTGTTGGTTAGCATTGATGGAGGACATCACGCATGCAGGAAACAAACTTCTGTTGTTTTGTGATTGAGTACGTATTATTTAAAACTTCCAGAGCCTTTGTTGTATGATATTGGGACTTAATATTTCTCGCCTTTCTTACTACACCCATTTTCATGTGTGTTTGCTGGTAAACAATTGCCTTGCCTTTGCATGTGGTTGTGATGTTTGCTTTCACCCAAATTCCTTGTATCATCAATATTTGATAATGATTCATAAACACATGAGCATAGTTTAGTACTATTTTATCAAACGGAATCTACTTTTAGTCCAGACAATTATTGAAATGTCTGAAGTTGCTTCTTATTTCAATAATGAGATTGGAATAAACAGTTATGTAGTTTTGAGGAATTCAAGTGCATCTTGTAAAGACAGGTGCTTTTATGTCTGGCTAATTTAGAAATGATTTGTTTTGTACTGAACTGTTCAAGTTTGCATGCAGTTCAATACAAATGAAAATTAGCTCCTTGTACAAAGTAATAGATCATTTTGGTTGATCGACTGATTGATTTATATATCCTGCGAGACATGTTGGGATTCTTGGTCAGACAAAGTTCAGTTGGATCATTTTCTGAAACTGTTCTTAGTGCTGTGAACAAATGTTAAGTATTGAGTTCTTACCACTGAGGGGCGGTGGGGTAGCCTAGTGGTTAAAGCGTTGGCTCATCACGCCGAAGACCTGGGTTCGAATCCCCACATGGGTACAATATGTGAAGCCCATTTCTGGTGTCCCCCCGCCATGATATTGCTGGAATATTGCTAAAAGCGGCGTAAAACCAAACTCAGTCAGTCAGTCTTACCACTGAGATGGCTTTGTGGGAAATGACCCAATACTGTATCCTGGTCATAAGAGCTGACTGAGAAGAAATTTCGCATTGTTATAAGTAATGGCCTTGTCAACATGGATTGGTGTTCATTCTATCAACCACTGGTTTGACGAGCTGCGTGGATGTTACTACTTGCAAGCTATAAACTTAGTTCACTACTATCATAGATGCTATAAAAAATAGGTCACAATTTGGCTTGCAGATAACTTTAAATGATCCATCTATTTTGATTTAAGCTTGAATAAAGTTTGAATTATGAGACCGAACTTTTAATGGATTACTTCTGATGTTGTCTTTAATGTTACTATTCAGCCTTAACCAGGTACTCAAAGAAGTTCGTCTGATACAGTTCTGAGAAAAATACTGCCATTAACCGGTTCAAGGGCCAGTTAGTCTAGCAGAAAATTGCATCCCAATATTGAAGTGTTAGTTTAGGCTGGATGTCAGTCTGAATAAGGATGGAGTTTGATTTGTGGCTGTAGAGTCAGGTCTGGCCGATCTATTGCGACCTGGAGTCCAGGTGTGCTGTTTTATGGCACCAGGGTGAAGTGGGAGGATGGTTGGGTTGAGGTACCGGTCAGGCATTCGTTGTTGCGGCCTGTCTGGTAGACATTGACACATTAACGTAGTGCTTACCTCCTGCAGGTGCCGCTGACCGATCGATGATCTGGTCTGCACATGTGAGGTGAAATTGGGTTCTTGGTTTTGATTCTTTGCTCAATACATATTCCTCAGTATTTATGGAAATTTGAACAGATTTATGTGTGGATTATCTGTCCATCTATGTTGTATGTATTCTGAGGTGAAAGTTTAGAATTGAGCCTGTTTATGACTATTCTTCACTCAATTTTTACATAGTTCCTGAGGAATTGGGAATATTGTTTAATTCTGGATGGGGCATTTGGTAGGCTTTATGGGTAGAGAATTCAGTTGTCATGGCATAGGTCTGGGTACCATTCCTGACATATGAGGCCTGTTTCTGGCATTCCTTGCTATAATGTTGCTGGAATATTGCTAAAAGTGGCGTAACACTCCACAGTTTCTGGTTTCCTGTGTTCTGCTTGTGAGTGATAAGTATCGGGAACAGACTGTTTTCTTTGGCTTGTAAGGATATTCTTAACCTGCAAAGTGGTTGGAGTAACATACATTTTGTTACGATGAAGACCAGATTTGGATTCCCTGCATGATGCACTATGTTAAACCAATTCTTGGTGACCCCTGTGATGATAAAGCTGTTTTATTGCTAGGAGTGACATGAAGCCCTACTTACTCACTCACTCAAACTGCAGCGTACCAAGGAACTGTTGCCAGAATGGTGTCCAGTATTCCGCTGGGCGCAATCAGTTCCCCAACATTCCTCACAGGCCATATGCTGGCCGTGGCTTGTTATGGATAACTCCAGGCATCTGCCCCAAACTCTCCAGCCCCTGTGTTTACAGGTGGCCATTTATGTGGTCAGAGCTGTGGGGAATTTGGCACATGCGTTTCATGTGATCATTATCAGGGTCTAACTGCCCTTCTGTCTGACCAGGGAGCTTGTGAGGTTTTCAACGGCCACAGAGCACTCCTGTGAAAATCCCAGAAAGGTGCTAATGTTTCATCACTCGTTGTCTTCAGCATGTAAGAAGTGACTGAAAGGACCAACTGGTTGGGATTGTTAGTTATTATTGCATGTCATTTTATCTCAGTTGTATAAATAGATATTCATAATGTTAATCACTTGATTGTCTTGTCCAAACTCGACTAGACTTTACTACTGTCATACATGTGGAATTTGCTGAGAGTAGCATAAACAACAAGTAGCTGTTCTTCCACCCACATCTCTGTCCAGTTTACAGCTGGTAATAGTCTTTCTGACAAGGGGCGATGGTTAAGGCAGTCGCTTGTCTCGACGAAGATTCGGGTTCAATTCCCCAGATGGGCACAATGTGTGAAGCCCATTTCTGGTGTTCCCCGCCGTGATATTGCTGGAATATTGCTAAGAGCGACATAAAACTTGACTCACTCACTCACTCACTCACTCACGCATGCACTCACGCATGTACGCACTCACTCAAGTCGATCTTGAACAGATTGTAGGCATTTTAAGGTCGTACAGAATGTTTATGATCAATTCAGTCCGGCAGAAAGGGAGGAGCTCAGGAATGTCTGACAGTGTGATCAGTTTTTTACTAAACAACATCCATCAAGAATGGAACATTTTCTGCAAAGTGCACTGGTGTAAGTTGATCCTGTGGGTGTCCAACTTTTTTTGTCTTCAAGGACAGAAGAGGCTACAGGCTGTCTGAGCATGACAGGAATACGATGCATAGGATTGCTGATATCGATGTAATGGGTGTGGTGGTGGCGTGGTCTTAAGATGGTGTTGTCGTATCATTGATCATGGAAGGATGTGAAAAGTATTGATCGATAGAAAACAGTATTATATATTCAGTCAGTATTAGTTTTACAGCCTCTGTCGATGTATTATGTTCAGGCTAAGTCACACCCAGTGAGATTATACAAGGGCTGACTGTTTTTCCTCTAAAATGATTTCTTGTGGGTGTAGTTGCTGCTATCTGCCCCTGAAAGTTGTCAGAACAAGCATGCTTTTATGGGCTAATTATTTTAGACATAAATCAAGTATTTCAAAAGCAAATGGTTAAAATCAGTTCTAATGAAAATATTTCATATCCACAGTGTTTAGTTAGGCCATGACAATTATTGTACATGGCATGTTTCATTTGTGTATTTTTCTGCCTTAAAGATAATTTTTGAAACCATCTCTCCATGGATGAAACAAATCCATTTCCCTGAATTTATTGGTTATTGCCAAGGAAACTAATGTATTTCGCCTGAGTACTGTTCCTTTTTATCTTCTCCTTTGATGTGGGTGGCCATGGTTAGTGTGACAGGAGAAATAATAAGCCCTCATCTTGGGACGGAGCTGAGAGGATAATGATCCCGATACTGACGTTCATACACTCTGCCAAGGGAATTACCTTGCCAATATCTCCTCCTGAATGAATACTATAGCTGGTGATGGTTTAGTCAACCTGGTTTTCCATTCCTCCTCCATTGGCCATGTCAAGCTAAACCTATTTGTCATCCCAGAAGAAAGACTTGGTGGTGTTGATGTACATACCAATATGATGCGACATTATTAGGGATTGCACTGACCACAAGAGACAGGGAATAGCAGAAGTGCAGCATTTTCTTAACGTCTGCCTCAAGAGACAGAGCTGGATAGTCGAGCAGACGGCAATTACTGGTGTTGGAGAGAAACCAGTCTTGATTACATAAGGGGTTTACCTTTGGTCCTGGTGCTGCTGAAGAGCCAGTCCTGACATTTGCAGACTTCACGACTGACCTCTGCAAAGCCTGTTGGGTAACCAGCCTGCACTGGTTCAAAGTCGGTGGTAGAGGCAGGAGTATTGGACAATGATGAGCAAGCAGAGGCCTTACAGTTGTTGACCTTTGAAAGGCCTTTCACAGGAGTGTGTTCAGATGTGGGATACAGAGTAATCACTAACATGTAGAAAGTGTTTACATGCCGGTTACGTAGTTCGACATGAAACGACCTAGAGGATGATATGACACAAGGGCAAGGGACCGTGATCGTGGAACATTATTTGAGCAGGGAATGCAGCTTGTAGGGAGAGTTTTGTGTAAGAAGTCTCAGCCTAAAAAATGGTTTCAAGTTTAATTAGTAGTGAATGCTTTATAATGTCAGAGGGATGACTATCTGATGTTGACTGGGTAATTCTAGCGTATGTTACTTTGAAATCGCAGACGGTACATCAGAATGCTTAGCTCTTGGATCACATAGTTCTAACATAGCTGGCGTAGATTGATGCTGATGATGTCAGTCACTTGATTGTCAGGTCAAGACTTGAATATTTGCAGACTGCTATTGGATTATTGCTGAGTGCAGTGTCTAATGTTTGCATCATTTCGCCAATCCCCAATGAATCTAAGGATATTTCTGTGAGGTGTTTATTAAGTATAAAGTGTACATAATGTACATTTTACTGTCAATAGTATCTTTGAAATTTGGAAGTTTTATGTTGATGAAATATATTCTTAATAAGTGAAAAATAATTAACAAGAAGCCTAAAGAAGGCTGTTACAAATAGGGATGGGTGGATGAAAATCCTGTAATTAATCTGTAGGCACTAAATGAACATTGATAAGGTTAATATAGTATTGTGTAGATACATATATATAATGTCAGATTATTGGAATGAGTCCAAAACCGGCAAGGAGCAGACGTCAAAGATTCTCCCCACACCCACTGATAGGATACATTCAACAGTGATGGGATTATTTACATATGAATAAACACCATCATTGTAGAGCTTTTATCTTTGTTTAGAGATGGTGCTTGATAAACCAACTACTGCTTCTGTTGTCAATTGGGCAATGTCGATGGTCTTTGCTGACTGCTCTCCACAGGGTTCTCATAATTTTCTTCATTCTTTGCCAGATACTAAGCAGGTGGTGTGTGTAATGGAAAGCCGGTGTATGGAGCTTGTAACATGTGATGTTGTACATAACATCCCCGTGAATCATGTTCAGTTTAACAAACATCACACTTGATGAGTGACGACAGCTAAACATCATGAGCTAAAGTTTTCCCCATTGGCGAAAGGACAGACGTACTTTGTATTGAAAACTAATGGCATGAAAATGCTTTGTATTAATTATTTATGTTTGTGGAATGTCAACATTATGAAATTTCAAGGACAATTTGAACTGAAAAAATGTTTATCTTACTGTGAGGAAAGAGCCTGTTTTGAACTGACACATTGTGGAGAAAATAGACGGAGTTTGCAATGCAACCTGAGATGACAAGTCAACATAGAATGGTTACAAACAGCCTCAGTGTGAGCCTGGACTGAGTCATGCCGATGCTCCTGCACTCATTGATAAGACTTGCAGCTTCTTAAGCTCCTGTGCAATGCAAGGTCGCCAAGGTCGTTTACGTTATAGCTGATACAGCTTTTTCTGCTGCAAGTGGTAATTCAAACAGATAAACTTCAACCTCACTCCAGCTCGCGATAAATCCGTATGCCAGACATATGTCAGTGTTGCCTCCTGCTCGGAGTGGAACTCTGCCGTTGCCTTCTGCTCCGAGTGGAACTCTGCCAAGGTTTAATTGATCTGAGAGTTACTCACACACACGACGTACGCATCGCACACTACAGGTACAACAGACTACTGTCTGTGAGGTGTGTAGCGTACTGGTTCCCATGGAAGGAACAGTGCAATGTGAATCACGAGCTCGTAGTCAGGGGGAAGTGATTTCAGTCCAGAACCATCCTTTATTGGACTGGCAGGGAGTTTTTTTGTGGTGTTTCAGGCTTGCTGAGGAGGCATGGGGTAGGCTGGTCGCTGGTCAGGCAGAAGCCTGCACAAATTGTCCTGGTGTTTATATTTCTGAGGGAATTGACCACATTTGTATTGAATGGGAAGCTTGTGGTTAGTAATCCCTTCCATGCTGTGTCTGTTACAAGGGATCTCAACATGTATTTACAATGTTCTATGTATTCTGTCAAAGGAGGGTTGGCTGTTTGGTCGAGATTTCAATCCAGCTTTTATTCCAAACACCTCTCACCTGGAACTGAAGGATTGACCCGTTTCTGGTGTCTCCTGCCGTGATGTTGCAGGAATATTGCTAAAAGCGGCATAAAACCAAACTCACACTGAAGGATTGATGGAATCCAATTGTTGCAATGTCTGACTGACTGAGTTTGTGGGGGCACATGGGCACAACACCAGTTTACTCAAAGACCTCCTTTATATGGCTGATACAGGGTTGGCTTGTGTGGAATATTGTTGCCAGATACATTTTGCAATATTCACTCATTCATTCTTGAAATTACAGAAGAATGCTTAACTTGGAAGGTGAAGGTCATATCTGACACATCACCGACAATCACTCATCTGAGTTTCAATTATCCCAATGTTTGATATGAGCATCAAGAAAAATTACTTATGACAAATTATGTGCGTTCCGTGTCATGGCTGCCCTGTCTATATTGCATCTGGAATATCCATCATGATACATCAGATCTCTTCTTATCAAGTATTGACTTAATATGCAAACGTGTCATGGCAGTCGTGAATTATTCCACATGACTGCTGATACTAACCTCGGTCTCAGGAATGGTATCTTTACTGCATTACCTGAAGGTCGGAAGGTCTTGGGCTAGTTGGGGTTGCCATGGTGATCATGAAACCTCTGGTTGCTTGGTGACCTGAAAAATTGGTTCTTTAGGAATTTGGGTATGATTCATATGAGTGATCACAGGCATGCCCCATGATGGCTCCCTCATGAATAATAAACAGTTGTGTGGAGTAATATATATATAGTGTTACTTTCCTGAAGACTTAAAGTAGTTGAGACCAGTATTAAGTTGGGAATCACAAAAAGATGGAAAATACATTGTTCATTGATTTTCACAAGATCAGGAAATAGAATAGTATTCAGAGTTGGCTCATGTTTCTCAGTATCTACACTCTTTAAGTTTAGGAAATAGTTTAACAGAACATGATAGCATTGCTAAGAATGTGTCTGGACAAAGCAGGAAAAATGCGACTACTACTCTGATAACACTATACTCTACAGAAACCTAAGACAGTCCTACTGCTACGAAGGCTTTGTGAAACAGGGCCTGTGCCATTCGCCTAATTGAATTCTTGAATTTTTCTACTAAGGCAATTTTCCCGTGAAAATAGACCTCCAAAACATTTTTCTAACCCCCTGTGTGAATATTGATTTCCGAGATCAATGATTCCACCATTCATATGCAGTCACTCTACACCGGAGTCTCTAGCAGCAGCCATTGATAAAGTTCCATATCGGAGGAGAATGACATTGATTTTGTCACAAGTGTTTTGATGGCCTGTAATTATCTTAATCCTCTTATAAAATGCAGAAGCTTTAGAAATAGTCCCTCCTTATTCATCGGTGAGGGTGAAGGGAAAACGAACAAATGCGAGTTTGGAACAGATTGGACAATATAGGAGGGTTTGAAACGAGACGGATGAACTTTTGACCAGATGGAATGCAACTTATTAAAACTGGGTGGATCAATAGAAAATCTGAGGAGACATGTGTTTATGGACATAATTGTTGGAGATAGCATGTCCTGCTCATTGCAAGCAGTGATGGAATTGCAGGTTTTAAAATGCGGCCATTTTGTTTAATTTGATGCATTATTTCAGCAATTGTTTCCTCAGCAGGACCTCGAGGAAGTATTGATGTTGTGAGGTTTAAAAGGATTAGACGTCTTTTATTGTCTGTCTTTGTGGGATATTTGAATCAAGTGGTTGAAATGGTTTCAAATTTGATTTGGCAGTATTGAATATTCAACTGGAGTGAATCCTGCTGTTGAGTGTTGGATGCTGATGAAGGAAGCGAATTAGTCGATGCTAGTGGAACATAATTGTTTTGTTTCTGGAGTGAGAGGAATGGCGAGTTATTGGGCTTTGTCATGGATCCTGATGCATTGGGGACAGTGATAATGCATTTGTTGTGTCAGAGATTTTGGTTTGTTTCTGCACCTGGATGTATTGAGTGAATAGTGCACCATCAAGCATGGTCATTCTGATGGTGTAGAGTGGAGCATGAAGCTTTGTTGTTAAGGCAGTTGTAATCCATGGCCAGTCACTTTGAAGGACTTGATGAATCAGAGAACCCTTATCAGGTATCAAGACTGGGTCACACTGAAGCGAGGGGCGGTGGCCTGATGGGTAAAGCGTTCGCTCGTCACGCCGAAGACCCGGGTTCAATTCCCCACATGGGTACAATGTGTGAAGCTCATTTCTGGTGTCCCCTGCCGTGATATTGCTGGAATATTGCTAAAAGTGGGGTAAAACCAAAGTCACTCACTCCACACTGATCCAAGTGATCACCACAATTGTGATAAGTCTGGATTCACACTAACTGTGAGCTACATACTTACTTGATGACTTTAGTCAACTGACTGAACGTACACGCCTCACATCCTTTTGTGGTACAAGATTGAAAAGGAAATTGCATTGTGAAATGAAACTTGACACAGCCCAGTTTAATTCTTAATGACCATATTAAGATGTGTCAATCCAGCAGACAGGATTCTTTGTCAAGTGGTTGTCAAGGAGGGGGATGAAGTTTCAGTGAGGGGGGAACCATGGTAATGGCATCCTGGATGACCTTGAACTGTTGACTGATACTCTTGATGAGCCATGGAGTCATTAGAAATAGCAATTGATAAAATGTCCTTGGGTCTGATATTATTCTGCTTCTATTAATTTGTATTCACTTGGAAAATGGGATGTGAATGAGCTGTAATTGCTTCTGTAATGATCCATTGGACTCTGTTCAGTCTTAGGTACGGTTGATTATTCCAGCAAGTCATAATATGTTCTATGGTTTTCGTTCTTGTCCAATATTCCACTTCGCCATGCTACCACCCCACCAACCCACTTCACCATCTTGTTACCCCTGCTGCTACCACCACACCACCACACTTCACCATATTGTCATCTCCCTCTGCCATCGCCCCAGTTCACCATCCTGTTGAGGCGGTGGGATGGCCTAGTGGTTAATGCATTCGATCATCACACCGAAGACTATGTTCGATTCCCCACATGGGTACAATTTCTGGTGTCACCCACAGTGATATTGCTGGAATGTTGCTAAAAATGGCATAAAACTAAACTTACACATACTCACTCACTCAGCTAACACTCAGCTTTATCATCCCGCTTCACCATCACACTTCACCGTCTCACTGCTCTCCCCACAACATCACCACCTCACACTGCTCAGTGTATCCCTTCCCAGACTTCCAACATAGGTGAATAAGACGAGAGCACATTACCTGGTTGGTAGGGTTTAGTCATGCCCAGACACTTCATCGCTGCTCATGCTCTCAGAGCTCCAGATAAGATTTAGCTCTTGTGGATACTGTACCCACTGTATTTTTGTGGAGTTGGTATTATGAATGTTGAGTGGGTATTTCAATTTCCGTTACCCACTGCTTTCAAATATATGTGCATATTTCAGTCATTTTACTCACCTAAGTACTAGTATTACGTCATTGAGTAAGTTTACTAAGCAGGTATGTTCTGCCTTATGTCATACAATAATGGAAATGATTTCATGAAAAAATCACTCATCCTATACTGACAGTACAACACTTGTCCTATACTAACAGTACAACTTGACCGCAATCGATGTCTTTTTCATTACACAAGCGATTTTTATAAATATATTCCGTACGGATTTGTTTTAAACTTTTTGTGCATCTAACATTTTAAATGCCTAATTGGTACACAACAATTATTTTTCAATGCGTAATTGGAAATTTTCTATGCATATTTTACCCGGATACGCAGCTTATCTGGGCCTCTGCTCTCAATCACTGTGATCAACATTTGAATGTACATATATTTACAGACGAGGTATACTAGGTATAGCATCACGCCCTCATTAGTCAAGAACGCTCACATTCAGTTATAATTATGATGTCCTTGGTCAAAAGAGCGAGATAAGGTTTCATACAAAAGAGCGAGGGTTCGTATCATGTTTATTCTTTTTCATCTGCGTTATTCATAATGTTCCTATTTCCTGCAGTGTTTTGAAGTGACTTCCGTATCATATTTAAGATGCATGTTGCGCACATTGCCTTTTGACAGGTCTTCTTTTGATGAAGTAAAGTGACTGACAGACCTCTACAATAATCTGCCCTTTCACTTTCACTCCTGTCCTGCTGTGTATTCCATCACTTTGAAACTCATGACAAAATCCCATTACACTGAAAAGGAATCATATTGATTTTGAAAGTTATTGCATTCACTTCATAATTCTGAATTTTGATTGTAGTCTGTCTGGGTTAAATATTGATTTCTCAAGCCAGCATCACTCGCATGCTCCCAAGCCACCAGTTAAAACCCTGTCAGTTGAGATGAAAGGGTGAAGTTATGTTTTTGTTTATGAAGGTTTTGCCAGTTCTCACTTTTCTGCATTTAATTCATGATTAGTTTCTTTAACCTGAAACTGTTCTTTTGAAATTGAAAGTCATTGTAAATGTGCAACCAGTGGTATAAAGGATGTTCATAAACAAAAAAACCATGTTCCTTCATAATGCCATCCTTGTCTTCTTGGAGAAGCAGGAGCTGGAACCGAGGCGCATTGTGTCGTGACACAAGACCTGACAAGCCTGGCGTAATTACTTGTGTCAGAAGCAGTGGATTCAGTGCAGTGTTTTATCGGAGGAGATCTGCATTGAGAGCAACATAAGAAGGCCTTGTTGTCTTTGACTTTAGATTAATACAGACGTTGCCGGAAGTGGATGAGCTCAAGGGTGTTATTATGCTTGACGGGACATGTTTGAGTTACATGGCCTTGCCAGCGCTGAAGGGTCCTTCCTGTTTATATTTGTATGAAGTTCGGAACTGGACAGAAATTGAGATGCCAGCTTTTGCTGTGAACATACAGTGCCCCGGGCAGTGTTTGAAGTTGTGGGTACCTAATAGCGAGAGCAATGAATGTCAAGCTTTTGCAATATTGTCGTATGTTCTTGATAAAGGTAGGGATTGTTAAGGACAGGAGTCATGCTGGACTCTGTGTGTGTGTGTGTGTGTGTGTGTGTTCAATTTTTGCTTAGCAAAAACTGATGATGCGTGTGCGTGCGTGCGTGCGTGTGCATGCATGTTTAACTGATGATGTTACTAAGATGAGACTTTCAAGGAGCCTTTGTGATTTGCTGGGCACAGTAGACTTAAGTACCCAGAGATGCAAGTGAGAATTCACTAACTGGATGGTTGTGTGGGAGTGATGTTTCACCTGGCTGATTTTGTCAGACGGCCTGAATAATACAAGTCTGGTTGACTCATATATTTACATCTGGCTGTCATTTGTGCTAACTACACCATAAAACAACATTCAGTCACACATCTGTTAGCAGAGGGTAGTGAAAACTTGTTTGAAATGTTGTTTTTCTGTTCATAAGGCAGCTTTTCTACATGTGCTTTATAATAAAAAGACCCGAGCATTAGTCATTGTTATGCATGTTTGGTAAATTCTCCATATTTCCTTGGTACAGAGAAGATGCAGTCACACTCACGCTCAACAATCCATGTTTTTCCTCATTAATCACCTGCAGGCCAATAGCTTTCACATATCCTATGGAATGCCAGTGCATGTTCAAAATAGTTATGGCATAATCTGTCATCAGAACATGAACAGTCCTGCAGGTTTTGTGCATTCAAACATGGAATTTTCTCAAACATTGTTTCTTCTCAAATTACCTTGGTGCTGAGTTTATCAGGTAAACACATGGCCGTTTTTGCTTCTGGAACCGATTAGCTCCCCATATCTGTTCGGTCTGCCTTGGAACCAGATACAGTCCCACCGTGGCCAGGTTCTGGAATGTGAGATCAGATGGATGAAAGGAAGAATGAATTGCATTTATGTGTGGAAATAGGTCCATGATATATCTGTGAGTTTCTTCCCGCCCACTCCATTACTGAACAGCGGACTCACCTAATGGCCTCATGTATCTATGGATGTAGAAAATCATACACATCTTGTCTTGTTGACGTTGTGAAAAACACCATAGGGATGAAATTTACCAAACATTCATTCTTAATGTGAATGCCATCTGAACAGATAATGTACATAGATGCCTTGTTAGAATATTAAAATCACATATCCCTGCATAATATTATTTTCTAAATTTGGATAAAAGGGGATAATTTATTGTAGCCTTAATGTCACTGAGAGAGAAATTTGTTTTATGACAGAAATACTCAATCTATATCATGATTAATGTCCTGAGTGAGCAAGTATAGCAATATTCCAGCAATATCATGGTGAGGAACACCAGAAATGGGCTTCACACATTGTACCCATGTGAGGAATCGAACCCGGGTCTTTGGCATGACGAGTGAACACTTTAACCACTAGGCTACCCCATAGCCCCGATATATGTCCTGCACCACAAAGTGCATGATGGCGCCCAGTCAGCCATGTTGACTATCAGGACATCCTCATCCATTCAACCCTGTGGCTCAGACTCCCCACAGAGATGGAATAAGTGAATCAGACAGATCATAGAGCAGGAGCTTGAGACAGTCCTTGTTTTACTGGATTGGTATGGATATATTAATCTGCCAGTGCTGACCACATGATCAGACGGCTCTGCAAGGACAAATATGGCCTACGACAAACCTGTCCTTTCCACAGTATTTCTTTTAAATCTTCATGATGAGATAGTCAGTACAATATTATGGAGTCTTGCTGAGTGAGGGAGTTAGTTTTGCGCTTGGTTTGTCAAAATTCGAGTAGTTTGACAACCAGGGTTGAGATTGATCGGTTTCCTACAAAGTATATTGTAACAATGCGAGGAAACCTTTCGACAAGATTGGATATTTTCACCATGTTAACCCCAGTTTCAAGTCGTGGAAAACACAGTTTCTGTGTACATTAGTAATAATACTGGAATCATTTGCAGGTTTGAGTTTATCATGCGTAATGCACCTGGCACCTGCTTTTTAATGGATTCTTTTCATTGATACATTGCACTATCTATTCATATACATCAGTGAATGTTCTAAACATGAACGACAACATCTGCCTGAATAGACAACCACTATAGATCAGCAGCAGCTGAGGAATCGCAGTATCTATCTTTCACGAATTTGCTGACTAATCACTTTAGCTTTGGGCTGTCATCAAAGAAGCTAGGAATAGCTTGGTATCTCCTTGTGGGGCTTTATCAGCCTCTTTGCTTGACCATCAGTATCCGCTGCTTATTCAGCCTTCACCTTGAAAGGGTGAAGGTCAGCGAGTCAGGAAGCAAGTGATACTGATTGGAGTTACATTTAGGTTGGTCAACATTCCTAGTGTTCAACAGTGTTGCCAACTAGAGTTGGAAGTATATCGCCTGACCAGCTAACAAGGTTGTATCCTTGTATCGCTTGCCAGGATCACGCTGGAGAAACATGATAACCGTACTTCTGTAATTACAGGGGTGTCCGTATATGAGACCCTCACTGTCATCAGTCATTGTAGTACATGACCGCTGGGGGTGGGGTGGGGGTGGGGGTTTCGGTTGCTGCACTGTGGGGGAGCCAGATGTAAGTATCCAGGTGTTCATAGCCAGGTGTGGAGGTGTGACAGTCCTGGAACCACATGTCATCTTTTTCAATGGTCATTATCGTCTCCTGTCGTGATATTGCTGAAATAATGCTAAAAGCTGCGTAAATCTGTGATCACTCACTCACTCTCTTTCAGTCTAACTTTCTTCGAGTTAAAACCTTCATAGAGCTTGTTGTTATGGTGCTAACACAAATATAAATGTCAAAGAATGATGAGTCAGATCATAGCACAAACATATTCATAGAACAAGGATGTATTCATGGAATCAAATGTATTCATAGAGCAAGTGTCTGGTGTCTGCTCAGAAAGACGGACAGATATTGACTGATATCCACCCAGGCCATCTTACCGCAATGGCTGTTGCAGGAATATGGCAAAATATCAGAGTAACATCATATTAGCGCCAAAATCGCTCTGTGGAACATGGGCGCTGAGTCTGTGTTGAAATCCAAAACATATTGTTCGCTGATTTTCTTCTGCTGTCAGTTTTGGTGTCTTATCAGCCAGTCAGGTTTTATTGGTGTAGATACCATGTGTGAGTGGGTTTTATCTGCATCGGAAGTGCCATTAATTTCCTTAGATGCTCCTGTTTACAAAGGGAAGGAGGCTGATCTTCAGGAAATGTCTAAAATGACACGCTCATCTTTCCAAAGACCATGTGTATGTTTGTGTAATGTATTGTTGGAGTGGATTCTTTGTGTAGAGTTTGAAGTGATGATACTGGCTGGTTGATGAACATATGCTGGGTGATCTCTCAGTGGAGTATCTAAGGAACATAGGAAAAGACTTAAAAACATACAAGTAGGGTTACACTGCTTTTGACAATATTCCAGCGATATAACAACAATGGACACTAGAAAGGGTATAAATACACAATGCCATTTTAGAAAGTGGTCAAATGTAGCATGTTATATTTTGTATTACACTTTCTCAGTAAAGTACAGATTGTAGTACTTTTGTTAGGTTGTGTCCCATTTGGGATTCGAACCCACACTCTCATAGTCAGACTCCTAATCGATAGCACGCAAAGACAGCCGTCTTACCCACACAGCCACCACATTGTTCTCATTTGAGGGACTGAGCCTCAATGGAAGAAGTCAATGCTTTAACCATTCTGCTACCCTGGACCCCTGCTGTGATAAAATCTGCATCAGGAAACCAACGACTGTCATTGTGTGAATATTGCACATAATTCCCTCACTTGGAATCAGAATAGCCCACCTATATTTTTGCTTGTATGAGCTGGGTAATGGGAATGTAGAAGGTAGTGTCACCTTGCTGATTGTGTGCCATTGCTCATACTATCAACCACTGGTTTGCCTTGTCCAATAATGCCATTTGTCGTACAGCTTGAATATTGCTGACTGCTGAATAAAATATAACCCACAGCTCCTGAATGTGGTTTTGATTTTCAAAAACGTCAATAAATATTCAGTTTTAGAAAATATTCTCTATATTTCTATGACAAAGGTCGACCAATTCAAGTGCAGACAATTCACTGTTGTTGAGTAATGGTGAAGATGCTCCATTTGAAAATGCTTATCGTATCCCAGTTGTGTAAATCGATGCTCATGATGTTGATCATTGGACTGTCTGGTCCAGACGCTATCATATACAGCTATATAGCTGGAATACTGCTGAGTGCGGCGTTAAACAACAAATCAACCAACTAACCATTTAGAAACGAGCAAGTCTATAATGTTGACATAAAGCCGGGGGTTTGTACCTGACCCTACAAACAGGGTCGCCTGGTTGGAACAGGTGTTCGCTGTTACCTGGCATATCTGTGACAAGGGGAGACTACACCTGTCTGTGATCACAAGGAGGTAGATAACTTTGTAACACAGTCACACTGAGAGATGCCTTCTGTGGGGTTCTAACTGGGGTCAGCGATCTCCTCACCTCTATGATGCTTGGTTGTGGTTTAAAATAGCTAAGGCCAGGTGAAATAATAGTTGTTTCCGGACCACTTTAGGTTGTTTTCTTAAATGAAATTATAAGTAATTTGGAGTTTCTTCAGTAAATGTCATTGAAACTTTCATAATATAATAGGGAAGAAATAATTTATTGTCAGGGTCTCCAAGTTGGGGTCATTTGACTTTAATGTTTTTATTGTCCTGTAAAAAAAATATATTCAGATGCATGAAAAAGAAACTAGACTGTCTGCACTTTGGTTTAGGTAACAAATATACTATCCACACAACTAGTTTAAACTTTTCTTTTTAGCTGCATACACTTAAGCGAAAGAGATGAATGTAAATGTTTTATGTTGTTAGGGTTGAACTTTGGCAACTGGTTGGTGGAGTAACCTGTAAACAAATATAGAAATTATTCTTGTAGGGGACATTTAGACGTGATTCTGCTGGTGTTTTTTTAAGAATGTCAGTCTATAGGCTTTAAATAGGCCCGAAGACAAGTAATACCCTTTTATTAGTTTTGTTTGTCTAGAAAATCTGTTGCAATCCATCCATCAAACATGTCTTTTGCTTTAGTTATCTCCCCTTTCTTTTGAAACCTCTAGTTAAGCCGAAGAGAATTACCCCCTATGAAGTGTGCCGTTACCTGTTAACGAGCAGTGGCTTGCCTTTATTGACACTAACCAGGTGTGCATTGATCACCTGTGTACAGACATAAACCAGTAGGTAAATAGATAGGTGTGTTTGATAGCACAGGTAAAAGATACGCTATCGTTGGCTGCGTTTGTTAACGAGGAGACCGGGTGAGCTGCCATTGTGTCTGTATTTGATATTGGTCAGGCGGAGGTCGAAGGTCAGCTGCTCAGACATTCATGATGTCTCGGGTGTTTGTACTGTTCTGTAGGGCAGTCACTGTTTGGTGATAGTGTTGCCCTCACATAGGTGGTTGTGGCTTCAAATGTATCATGTGACAAGAATGGTGGTGACAGGCGTGGATTTGTTAGATTTGCAGGATTTAAAATAAATTACAGTTGGTATGCAGATAGCTGGTATATGAAGAATGGAACTCTTGATTCTACAATTAACTTTGAAAGGTTCTATGTGTTTCGAACCAATATACCATGATGGACCTGATTAGTCTGTCAGGTTGATCCCAAGACTTATCCCAAGACTTATTCCGAGACTTACCCCCTAATCTCCCAAGCAGGTCTGCAATACCTTAGCAGGATAGGTTTCTTCAATTTTCTGAAAAGATTCTCTGGGCTTCTTTCAAATAGCTGTATTAAATAACACTTTATTTCATGAAGTCTTTATATGTTTTCATTATGGAGGCTTGACCAGATTTACCCGGTAATCATCCTTGTCCTGGCAACATTATACAAAAGCACCTGGTTCAGCTCACAGTGCAGAGTTACTTCCCTTGGGCCAGAAACTTGTTATCGAGGGTTTGAATCCTAGGTTGGCCTGATGATGATTTTGGGTTTGTTAGCACCATACCCTAGATCATGAGTTTCACTTGAGTGGTAAATATCACTCACTCACTCACTCACTCACTCACTCGACCCATGAAGATCCAGGTTAGAATTGATCTTCAGTAACCCATGATCTCACACTCACTCACACACTCACTTCATTGTGGACCGCCTCCGTGGTGTAGTGGTTAGAGCGTCCGCCCGGAAAGCGGAAGGTCGCGGGTTCGATCCTCGACCGCGTCATACCAAAAGACGTTAAAGTATGGTACTTGTTGGTCCCTGCCTGGCGCGCTCGGCATTAATAGGTACAACAAGGACTGGTCGGCTCAGAGTCAGTATAATGTGTCTGAGTGGGGTATTCCTGCTTCACTGTGGCATGGTATCTCAGTGGGCTAGCACTATAAAACCAGCTTCAGTCTGGGCAAGTACCAGCAGCCGCACATACACATACACACACACACACACACACACATGCACGTCGTCATATGAGATACATATTCTCAAGCACGACGTTAAACCCAATTTCACCTCACCTCACTTCATTGTGTGTCATTGTACACTGATGACGTAGGATCTGCATTTATCTGGTTTGTTTGGTCCAAATTCCAAGTTTTAAGAGTACAGCATGAAAAGAAAAGTAAACACAGCTGTTAAACCACAACCCTGTTTTCTTCTTGTCTTCCTTCATAAGCATGTACTGATAATCAAACAAATGATAAAATGATGCAATTACACAGTTTATGTCTTGTGTACAAACTCTCCACAAATACCACGTCCAGTCTGGCAGCACAAATGAACTCAGATTCCCAAGAACATGCAAATCTTTGGTCCAATGAGCAGATTCTATCTACAACTGTTTGTTCATTGTCTGTGATTTGGACTCATTCTACATAAACTGTGTAGAATTGCACACCTACTCCAGGTAATGTTCAGAACACCCATAATAAACCATGTACCTCGAGACAAGTGCTCAAAGCTATCAGCTAGACGATCTAAACGAGAACATGCTCACCACATTCTTTAGCCTGGGTTTACCTACTAAAATACATTTGACAATCAGGAACAAGGGACAAGAAGTAGATGTAATTTAACACCCATTTCACACTTAACTGCTCATTGGGACCAAATGTTTTGCAGCTTATTGTAGTTAGTTGTGAGGGGAATGTAATGTAGATCTCTGCTGTTCACAAACCTTGAAGGTTGGAAAGAGGCCTCATGTCCGGTGCAAGCAGGGCTGTAGAAATATATTCTGTGTAGTTTATAACAGCATGGTAATGTATCTGCTAATGTGACTGGAATATGTGGAAGTTTCACCTGAGTTGTTCCAACACTGTGCAACAGATGGTGAAAGGCCGAAAAAGAAAATTAATAAATTCTTGTTTCCCTGCAGATCCGTTCCGAAAAAAGCCCTTCCATTGCTCTCTTATTTCTTTAGTTGCACCATAGCTTTGATTTTATTTGCCTAGTGAAAAATTTGTCATGGCACACTATAGATAGGCATGTTATGATCTTTAGAACGGCGAAATTTAATTGTCATCTGAAGGTAATAATTGAAGGCTGGTTCCAATTGCGTACTGCCAATGTCTTTTGAATAGAACGTCAGCCCAAAGATCCTGATTTTTTAAAGATACTTTTTTGTTACCTTGCCTTAAGGATGTCATGACACATAAGTTTCATGAATCGATACGTATCACAATACCCATGTCACGATTCGATACGTATCATGATACCTATTTTCGCTGCATTATTGCGTAAATTTAGTTACATTTTGAACATTGATATGTCATAATTTATTATTGTCCATTAAAAGATCACCCTTTTTGATTCTCAGAGATTAAAAAGTTCTAATTTCCCGTCTTTGTGCATGAAAAATAATCATTTATAACTCTCATAACATCAAAAAACATGATACAATTGCAAAATGTAAACAATACCTAAACATATTTAAACCGATACTTTCAAAACTAAATATCGATACAGTTTTGAATGAATGAAAAAGTATCGCTGTATTGTGGCATCCCTACCTTGCCTTGCATTCAGCATCACGGCATCAACAATGATTCATTGGTTTATGTCAGTATCGTTTGTATCAATGTTAAACTGCACCATGGTATCTCAGTTGTTAGCACTGTAAAACTGGTAGAAGTTGAGACAATGCAGCGTTTCGTGACATGTTACCTCACCTCATTGCTATTACTGCTTAATCCAAAAGGGGGATAGTGGGTAGCCTAGTGGTAAAAGCATTCGCTCAGCATACCGAAGACCTAGGTTCCTTTCACTACATGGGTACAATACGTGAAGCCCATTTCTAGTGTCCCCCACCTTGAGGTGAGGTGAGGTGAGGTGAAATTGGGTTTTACGTCGTACTTGAGAATATTTCGCTCATATGACGACGTGCATGCGTGTGTATGTGTAGACTTTAGTTGGTTTCATGGTGCTAGCCTACTGAGATACCGTGAAGCATGAATACCCCACTCAGACACATACTGACTCCGAGCCGACCAGTCCTTGTTGTACCCATTAATGCCGAGCGCCAGGCAGGGACCAACAGGTACCATATTTTAACGTCTTTTGGTATGACGCGGTCAGGGATCGAACCCTCAACCTTCCGCTCTCCGGGCGGACGCTCTAACCACTACACCACGGAGGCGGTCCCCCCCCACCTTGATATTGCTGAACTTACTCACTCACTGCAATACATGAATAAGTATACTCATGAGTATAAACTGGTAGTTACAGAGCTGGGTCCGGTGAAACTGGGAAGTCATGGTGGTGTATTCTGGTCAGGTATCCCTTCGATCTTCCAGGCTTGTGTTGTCAGTTGGTGGTTTCCGGAAGGGCATTTGAAGGAAGCATTTCTCAACTAATGTTGATAGTGTATTAATTAGATGGACATACAGATGTATTCATGAGGTCTTTGACTCAACTGAAATTGAATTCTGTTTGTTTCTGGGTTATGTAAGATAGTGGCCCGTTTGTCCAACCATTGATCTGTGGAATACAGACATGATGTGAAGGGTCCCTGCCGATGGTCTATTCTATTGATGAAATGTGTGCAGCAATGGTCTGTTTCCTGACAAAATAAATCAACAATCCGCTGATGAAATAACTGTTGTTTTCAGCCTTTGGTGTGTAATTCCCTTGGATTGTGTAAATGTTGTTATTCAATCAGTTGATACTGTGATAGTAAATAGTGTTTGCTGACAACTGCTGTTATGGACAATTGTGGTGGGGTAGCCTAGTGGTTAAAGTGTTCACTTGTCACGCCGAAGCCCCGGGTTCAATTCCCAGCACGAGTACAATGTGTGAAGCCCATTTCTGGTGTCCCTCTGCTGTGATATTACTGGAGTATTGCTAAAAGCGGCGTAAAACTAAACTCATTTAAAAAACTGCAACTGTTTGTTACAAATGGTTTGACACATAAATTTAAGCACTGATACGTCTTTGAAACAGTATGCCCCTACAAGATCTATGTGCCAGGGGCCTGTGGGCAGGAGTTTGAACCCTGAACTGGAATCTCCATATGCATTCTATTGACAAACCTGTGATTGTTTCTACCAGATTCAGTGATTCCACAATAGGAACTGACAGCCTTTTGAATGGTCAAAGCAGCATGTTTGTATATTCTTGTCACTGAGCAAGTATTTTAATCATTCCTATTTACTAATGATTATTCTTTGTTTTGCAGGAGCAACCAAGGAGATTGGATCAGCTCTGACCCGACTGTGCATGAGACACAGAAGTATAGAAAGCAAACTCAAGTCATTCACAGGGTAAGCGTGCTGCTTCAGCATTGACGGAGACGTTAAAGATTTTAGGGAGTCTTGGGAGGATCCAGTGCAGTAAAGTGCGCTGACACAGTCACTGGTCAGCTTGACCTGAAATAACCCATTGCCCGACGCCTGAGTCCAGTGTTTTTTTTCTGTCGGGCAAGCAAATTTGGATATGACACTGTACCGGTGTCCAGTTGACTTTCCAATATTAATTATGTTGTTTATTTAAAAAATCAACAAGAAAACAGCCGGTATAGTGGAAAATTATCAGGGCAAGTGATTTTACATGTGCCACTGTTCCGGAGTACACTAGCAATTTTAAAGTTATTTCCACCCCTGGATAGTGGTTACAACATACATAGATTTCATGTCTTCTCCCAGATCTCGCCATACTGCATCAGGTCTGAAGTGACCTGTCGACAAATGATTACCTTGTGTTGTCCATTCGTGAGTCGTGTTTAAGGAGGGAGTAGGAGAAAATGAATGAATTAATTTCCAATTGAGGGAAGGGTGGGGTTGGCAAGGAAAGTGAGTTTTGGTGAGCAGGTGGTTTGATTGGTGGATGAGTGAGTAAATGTTCAATGCAGTGATATAACTGGAACACTGTTCAGTTAGTAATAGGGGTGGGTATTGCAGAGAATTTTCATATTGCGATATATTGCCAGAAGTTAATGCTTGATTTATAAAGCAAAAACACAACAAAATCACTATGCTTGATTAAGCTTTAATATAAACTTTTGATTTACTTTACCATTGCATATTTTACATACCGCGTTCCTCTTATCAATAGTTCCATCTACCGTGAACTTTTTCAACCCCAAATGCTGGCATACTGATGCCTTTGCCCTAGTATTGACACCACAATAAATTGTTCGTTGTTGGGGGTCGCCATTTTACAACAAACGCATGACTTCCGATATGAAAAACGGAAATATCCGAAGATTTCCAAGTGTTACAAAGTTTTCAGAATGCATGTTAAAATATCTGTTTTCGATCAACGTTTCGCAATACGTATTGTTTTCATATCTGAACCGGTATATACTGGTAAACTGGTTATATTGCGCAGCCCAAGTTAGTAAGCTTCATTAATGTCAATCACTCACACATTCTTTTACTCACAATGTTATGATTATAGTCAGGATGAGACTGAAGCAAAGGAAAAGGTGTGTGGACAGTTAGAGTTTGTTGTTTGATTAATATCCCAGTCAGCCATATGCCAGCAATACGACAGTGACGAACATCGTGATAACGTAAATATCACACGTGTTAGTATATGAGAGTTTATTTAGTTTACTCTTACTGGACATTGCATAATCCTGTATGTATGCCCCTACAGATGCATGCTGGATACCTTGGTCGCACCGATTCAGGACAAGCTGGAGGAATGGAAGAAGGTCGTAGCTCAACTGGATAAGGATCATGCTAAGGGTAGGTAACTCTTGTTTGTCATGCCAATGAGTTTTTTTCCTTTACAATACGTGGCTTACCTGGATTCTACCCGTGAAGGTCCGGGTTAGAATATTGGCCTTCAGTAACCCGTGCCTGTCGTAAGAGGCGACTAATGGGATCGGGTGGTCAGACTAGCTGACTTGGTTGACACATGTCATTGGTTCCCAATTGCACAGATCTATGCTCATGTTGTTGATCACTGGATTGTCTGGTTCAGACTCGATTATTTACAGACCGCCGCCATATAGCTGGAATATTGCTGTGTGTGGCGTAAAACACTCACTCACTTACTTGGATTCCTGGTCTTCTAGAAGTGACGTATGATGTTACGTTTGGTTCTCACTGAGCTAAAGCAAGAAGGATGATGTCAATGTTTAGTTGTTGTTGCGCTAAAACAAGAAGGATGATGTAAATGTTTCGATGTTGTTAGCTAGAATAAGCTGGATGATTTTAATGTTTAGTTATTATTAAACTGAAGTATGATTGATGATGTCAATGTTTCGATGTTGTTAGCTAGAATAAGCTGGATGATTTTAATGTTTAGTTATTAAACTGAAGTATGAAGGATGATGTCAATGTTTTGATGTTGTTAGCTAGAATAAGCTGGATGGTGCTTGTGTTTCAGAATATAAGAAAGCCAGACAAGAAATAAAGAAAGCAGCTTCAGACACAGTCAGATTACAGAAGAAAGTGAAGAAAGGTAAGTTTAGCTTGGATGGAATAAAACGAACGAAACATTTTTTACCACACTCATAATATATATATGTCCTCAGCCCAATCCAAGGCTGCCATCATACAGCTTGAATATTGCAATGCCATGACACAAACCACCTGACAGAAACTCTGAGGATATGTCCTTAAGCTCACCCGTCTAGATGAGTTGTTTTCCCTCTCTCCCTCTGTGTACCTTTCAGTGTCTTCTGTAACCATTCCTTGTTATTCCTCTTCACAACCAATAAGTAAAACATGCTATTTCTGAATATGTCCACTGGCATGGACCACAAAAGTGATAAGAAGAATTTATTGAATAGAGAGTCCAAATATTGACGCTCTGGAATGGAATTGCTCCCTAACCACAAGATCCATGGAAAGTGTCGGTACAGCTTCAATTAAGGTGGCAGCCATATTGACTTTCCAACACAGGATTACAGGGTTAACAGCTTGGATATCATTTAGAAGAGAAGGCTGGAATAGCAGAGTATTTACTCTCTACTAACAGACAGTATCCCAGTCCAGCTTTAACTGGCTTCATGTGTGTGGTAAGGGCTTGAAATGCTGTGATCTGCTACACTTGGCTGTTAATTCCTTCTCAGGCCCAGACCAGATCAGGGAACAGATTCTGGAGAGTTTTGTTTGGCAGAGTTCGTGACCTTGCAGGGTTCGACTTTAGAACTCTCACGAAATCTATATTTAGTTTTAAGGCATGATGGCTCACTCGGCTGGTGTGCTGTTATCTGCAGTGCAGAGTTATGTCCCTTATTCATGCCAGGATCTGCTGGTTGTGGACTTGAATGTTCAGTTCACCCTGTTACAATCGATGGACTGTCAGGAACAAAGCTGTAAATGTCTTTTAGGAACTTTGGTTCAATTCTTCTCCAATATTTATGGATATTGTTTGCAAACATTGTTATGCAAAGTTATTCAGACATTCAAGAAAGAAAATTGGATGCTCTATATTTCATGAACAGAAATTGTTCATTTTGTTCAGTTAGAACATGTTTGTTGACCTAACTGATCACTTGTCTGTCAATGACAACACACAATGGCACTGAGATAATGCTGAAATCAGCCTTAGAACAAACTCACTCGTGGAACTTAAAAAGGGAATGGTCTAATTCCATCATGATGATGGTATGCAGACACTGAACTGACATAGCCTACTAAATTCTGAAAACTATTTCATTAATTTCTATATTTTTATAGGGCCGGTGGGATAGCCCATGCTTAAAGTTTTTGCTTGTCATGCCAAAGACCAGGGTTCGGTTCCCCACATGAGCCCGTTTCTGACGTCCCCGCCATGATATTGCTGAAATATTGCTAAAAGCGGCATAAAACTAAGCTCACTCACTATATTTTTATAGTAAGATTTAACTGGTGTTAAAACAGAGTTAAGACTAATGTAGTTCCGTGTTAAAGCATGAGAAATATGACTGTCGGTTGTCTTGGTTAAAGCAATCTATATCTATGTTAAAGTATGGCGGATACCATTAGTTCGTTAACCACAGCATGAGCAACAACGTAAATACCGGTTTAAACTTTATCTTACCTTCATATCAGAATGTTGACATCTTATTGGTTTATACAATCTTGATAAAATAGTGCCCGAGAGGGAAATACATTTCTGAGTGGGTGAATAAATTCCTTTATTCCCTCCCACAAAGAAAACACCTTGCACATGGATTCCTAAGGAGAATAAATCTGATATACCCTACAAGGAAGGAAAACCATATGTTTTGAAGTCACTTGACACTTTACAAGTAACATAACCTCAAACAGCTTCTATCAAATTTTAATTTGTTTTAATTCTTTTACAGTGTCAGATTTAAACATGTCGGCAAGATCAATTGTTGTGAGTATCATGAGGATGTATGTATTTTTATGTGTCCTGCGTTTGGTTTTATACCGCTTACCTTGGCTCGTATAAAACCTGACGGGACTCATGAAACTACATAGAGCTCTCATGATGCTGTTAGAACTCGTACAACTTATATTAAGAGCTCACTTCCAGGATTAATGATGCTTGAGATGTATGAGGTGTTTAGTTTCGTGAACACTTTGTGGAGAAATCCAATTTCCCATTGTTTATATGATGTGAGAAGGTCGCTAAAAGGGAACATGCTGAATGAATAAACACCCTGCACCTTGCCTCGAGACTCCGTGATTAGTCTGCGGCCATTCATTCTCAGCCGAATCTGCACAGAGGAGATTGGAATAAAACCATCAGTCCTTGTGATGTTTTATCATGACGTTGTTTTTAAGAATTCTTTATAAATTTCACTTAAATTAAAATTTAAAATGTGAATTTGAATTTATTTTTTTATGAATGAAGTATTTGTAAAGTTGGAATTTATTTTGGGACAGAAGAGGTTTTCTTTATAATTGTCTGTTTATTTCTTTTGTGTGGTCTGATCATGAAGATATGACAGGTTAGAGCAGATTATAATAGATTTGGAACTTATCCTGTGGATGTGTTCTGTGTTCAGCTGATTAAAACCAGTGAAGGAAGCATTATTAGAACACCACAACACGAGAAAAGGACCTTGGACAACAGGATTCCTTCTGTGTTTAGGGTGGTAAGGTAGCCAAGTGGTTAAAGCATTTGCTCGTCACGCCAAAGCCCGGGTTTGAATCTCCACATAGATATAATGTATGGAGACCATTTCTTGGTCCCATGCAGTGATATTGCTGGAATATTGCTAAAAGCAGCGTCAACCCAACTCACTCACCCAATTGCTTTTAGATACATGATACAGGTTGTTATTATCCCCCGCAACGCGTTTTTCGGGGGGTATTAAAATGGACTCCGTCCGCCTGTCCGTCCGTTTGTCCAACCGTCCATCCGTGCACATTTGTCTTTTCTGGAGCAGAACTCTAAAAGCATTCAATATTTCTTCACCAAACTTGGCACATACATTGATCTGGTGGTGTACTGGTGCCTTTTGGCAGTTTTGGAATTCTGAATACAATGTTTTTGGCGTTTCCATGGCAACAAGTTCGACTTAGACTGAAATTGGTGGTAGTGCTCTTTTCCGGAGCAGAACTCTAAAAGCATTCAATATTTCTTCACCAAACTTGGCACATACATTGATCTGGTGGTGTACTGGTGCCTTTTGGCAGTTTTGGAATTCTGAATACAATGTTTTTGGCATTTCCATGGCAACAAGTTCGACTTAGACTGAAATTGGTGGTAGTGCTCTTTTCCGGAGCAGAACTCTAAAAGCATTCAATATTTCTTCACCAAACTTGGCACATACATTGATCTGGTGGTGTACTGGTGCCTTTTGGTAGTTTTGGAATTCTGAATAAAATATTTTTGGCGTTTCCATGGCAACAAGTTCGACTTAGACTGAAATTGATGGTAGTGCTCTTTTCCGGAGCAGAACTCTAAAACCGTTCACTATTTCTTCACCAAACTTGGCACATAGATTGGTCTGGTTGTGTACTGGTGCCTTTTGGTAGTTTTGGAATTCTGAATAAAATATTTTTGGCCTTTCCATGGCTGACTGAGACTGAAATTGGTGATAGTGCACCTTTCAATGCTCTCCTTCCACTTTTCTATATACACACCTAAATATTTGACATAATCATAACTCGTAGACATAATCATGAAGAGTATTTTGCCATTGCGGGGGATATTGATGACTTTGTCTTCTTGTTTCATGTTATAACTTGGCATTCCCATCTGTGTAATGTTGTGACAGGCAGCTGAAGACATCAGATAACATGTCTGCAGGGTATGATCAGGAGAAGCGAAAGAGCTCTTAGTGCATGGTTGACAGAAATGCTGTATGGAGGGAGATGTCTCTTGTCGCATACCCAGCTTGTTGATATCTTGTTGCAGAAGTGTACCTGTTGGGAGCTACTATTTCAAGTTCTTTTCAATATGGGTATGGGTGTAGCAGACTGTAATCCTAGTCATAGGTCTGAAACCAGTGGCAAGATTTCTTTCAGTCCAGTGACGTCTGCTGATACTATGATACTAATCCTGTGTCTGATCCGGGGGTTGTGGTTTAGACTAGGTCCTCGGCAACCTAACATGATTGCTACAGGCATAGAGTGGTTAGACTGAGTTGATTACATGTGTTCAGATTGTTGCTTGCTGCATCATACTCGGGGCGGTGGGGTAGCCTAGTGGTTAAAGCGTTGCCTCGTCACGCCGAAAACCCGGGGTCGAATCCCCACATGGGTACAATGTGTGAAGCCCATTTCTGGTGTCCCCCGCCGTGATGTTGCTGGAATATTGATAAAGGCGGCGTAAAACCAAACTCAGTCAGTCAGTACATCATACCCATGAAGCTCCTGTCTTCAGCAACCCATGCTTGTTGTAAAAGGCGACAACAAACCAACCAACCAAGCGTACTACATCGATCATTGGTCGATGATCTGACTTGATGCCTAATGACCACTCGATTAGTGCTGATTGTGGCTTTGAACAAACCAACAAATCTATGTCAGTGTGTATCAAACTGAAATCTCCTGAAAATAATTCGAAGTTCCATAATTGGGCTAGTAGTCTCAAAAGTCCCTGGTAGTAGTCTCAAAAGTCCCTAATCTTCCAAGCTTGCATAACACACTGGTCAATGCTCTAGTGACAGATAGAAGGTCAAGTCAGTGCACATTCCTCAGAAACCAGCACACACTGCCTACAGTTCATGGGCAACACAACTATCTCTCACTAAAATCTTAGCAGTGGAGGACTCCATTGTCCTTTACATAAAGCCTCTGACCTGAGAGTGGAGGAATTGTGGTTTGATGATATCAAAAGACATTAAATATGGCACTTGTTGTTACCCTGACTGATGCAGGGGAAGTGACAAGGACTGGTGGGCTTGGAGTCTGTATACTTGAGTGGGGCATCCATGATCAACTACAGCATGGTATCTCACTGTGCTAGCGTAATAAATCTGGCATCAGTCCAGATTAGTTCAACCAGACACACAGGCATGCAAATGACATTATTGTGAATGTGACGTTGAACCCAATGTCACCTCTACAGTGTGATAACCATGCATAACTCCAGTACCAGGTTACATTTGAGCACTCGTGACAGACTGGTGGTAGATGTGTCGTGATTTCCAGGCTGGTGGCTCCATTGTGGTTTGGTTTCCTCACTGTGTGTCCCATTGTAGCGTGACTGTGGACATCAGTGACAAATGACAGTCAGTAGAAGTACACGAAAGTACTTTGACATCCCCCACATGGGGACTATGTGTGAAACCCATTTCTGGTGTCCCCCCGCCATGATATTGCTGGAATATTGCAAAAAGTGGCGTAAAACTCACTCACTCACTCACTCACTCACTCACTCACTCACTCACTCACTCACTCTCACTCACTCACTCACTCACTCTCACTCACTCACTCACTCACTCACTCACTCACTCACTCACTCACTCACTCACTCACTCACTCACTCACTCACTCACTCACTTTGACATCCTTCCGTATTTGTCTGTGGAAGTCCCGAATGTACTCGAATGAATATGTACACACCTGATACATAATCTGTTTCAGAGCATCTACGAACAGTTAATTGAAATACAAATTCAAAACTAAATGTGAAAAAGGAAAAGAAAATATAGTTCTCCTTGTTTAGACACTTAAATAAACGAGCAGTTTTTTAAAAGTGGCATTGTGTGACTTCTTGCTGGGGCGACTTGTTTCCGCAACTTCCAATTAGCGGAGATGACTAATTAGTGGTTTGTGCCTGTGAACGGAAAGTGAACACTTCTCTCGTACCGCAGGCATTCCTTAATGTATTTCCCTTAAACTTCCCTTGGCCTTCGCTTAAATATACATACATATAGGTTTCAGATGTTCTCAAAATATTGCAAGGATTCATGTTGAAGTGATAATTAAAGATATAACTTGAAATCAATTTTCATATTCAGAGCTCTGGTAATAACAGTGTTAAATTGCAGAGCTCTTTAAATAACAATGTTGAACAGCAGAACACTGTAAAAAACAATGTGGAACAGCAAAGCCTTGTAGATATCAATGTGGAACAACGGAGCACTGTTATTTTCTATTTTGATCAGCCAAATACTGAATAATAATATGGAATAACAAAGCATGATAAAGAACAATATGGAATGCCAAAGCACTGTAGTTAATGATGTAGAACAGCATGGCACTAACTACCAATCCTGCACAGCATAGCGCTGATCATTAAGCAAGGGCACATGTCATTTATAGATAATAATCAGGCAGGACATCAAATGTTGAAGTATTATGTGTTCCCACTGATGAGTGTTGATAGCCTATGTCTAGAGATGTGTTGTGGTTAATTACACCGACTAATGAATGAAACTGACGCTGTAATTACTAGGGCTGCGCAATATAACCGGTTCAGACATGAAAACGATACGTATTGCGATATGTTGATCAAAAACCGGTATTTTCACATGCATTCGGAAAACTTCGTAACACTCGGAAATCTTCGGATATTTCCGTTTTTCACACAGGAAGTCTTGCGTTTGTTGTAAAATCTCGACCCCAACAACGAACAATATTTATTGTGGTGCCAAATACTAGGGCAAAGCTTCAGTATGGCAGCATTTTGGGTTGAAAAAGTTCACGTTAGATGGAACTATTGATAAGAGGAACGCGGTATGTAAAATATGCAATGGTAAAGTAAATTAACAGTTTTTATTAAAGCTTAATCAAGCGTAGTGATTTTGTTGTGTTTTTGCTTTATAAATCAAGCATTAACTTCTTGCAATATATTGCAATACATATCGCAATATATGCTTTCGCATCGCAATATATCGCAATATGAAAATTCTCTGCAATACCCACCCCTAGTAATTACTGACAGATGCAAGGTGTGACGTCTCAATCATAGTTACCATTGCTATATGGCTGAAATAATGTCCATTTGATGTTCATCATTATTTTAACCCATGGTAACCAGTGCCAGTCTGTTTGTGATTAAAGCTACTGACAGTCATATTCGTTGGAACTGTAACTTATCTTTCCAGACACTGTTCTCACAGACCCAATCACTCCATACCCTGTTGCAATTAAACAAAGCAATCTTGGTGTGTTGAAGATCATGACTACCATACTCTTTACACTGATTTAAGATAGTTGTAGCACTAGTGGGCTTATCTTTTCAAACACTTTCTCTTTATACACCCCTCTCTTCAGATCATGTCTTTCATAAAACCTGTCTCTCAAGATGATGTGTTTCCAGATATTTTTCAAGACCCACAGTCTAGAATCTCAAAATACTGAGAAAAAATATGATGAAGTTTTGGGTTTTTAATGTTGTGTGTTTCCTTTTCTTATGTGATGAATTGATTGATAATATTTACTGCTGATGCATAGGCTCCAAAAGATGAGTCATTGCTATAAGATCCATGGGTTCTGTTACGTCTGCTGCGCCTTGAATAACCCCAGCCTGTGACGTCTGCTTGCCACTCTGCAATATGAAACCTTGTTTTAAACAAGCAGTCTTGCAATGAGGCATCCTGCTGTTGCTTGTTGCTGGAGAAAACTAATTGTGAGGGATTTGTCTGAGGAACTGACCACAATTTCCCCAATGGGTCATGGAAAGGTTGTCTAACAACAGGTGACTGAGAATGATGAGAATGTGTACGTGGGAAATTTTTGAAAATCGAACTCAGTATTGTCCAGTTATAATTCAGCTGTCATTGAGCTCAGGACATGTATTATACTGATCAGGATAGAGATTATCAAATCCTGACCTCAGCTTGAATGAAAGCAATCCTGTAATCAATAATAATCAATCATTATATTGGTGTGATTCTGGTTGACGAAAAGATGAATTGTTATACATGAATTGATTGAGTATACAGATGAAAACAGTATCTTAGACTTTGTAATATTGGTATTACAAGTATTATAAATTACACTCTCATTTTAACATCCTACTGTTTCAAAGTAGTAAGACATACTACACTTTTCACAACTACCCTTCGAATTATACCATTTCTACATGTATTTGCATTCATTAGCAACAGCAGAATTGTACATCTCTGGCAGACCTATCCTCCAATGCTGGTTGATAAACTGGAGGCCATAGGTTGGTTCAACAGTGTTGGGGAAAAAATTGCTGGTCAGCAAAAAATGGTCAGCTTTTCAGTGAACCCCTCCAGATTTTTGTTCCGTTTTGATTATTGATTATCAGTGGATGCTGTGGGGTACGTACAGTTATAAATACATAATATTCCTTTGTATTCCATCAATGGATACGACTGAGTTCATTCTCTTATAAATATTTAATATATCTTGTATTCAAACAATCTCTTTGGACCAGCTCTTCCTGAGGTCTAGAATGAGGGACATATTTATTGATTAGACACCATTATGTAAATGAAGCACTCCGCGATGGCTATTTGCTGACATGCCTCATAAAGGGTTAATTGGTTGTGTCTAGGAGATAGCCTGGTTAACCCTAACTACATTAGCTGATTAGAGCAGCACTCTAGTGGTGCTGATTGATAATGCAGTGGCTATTTCCATGTTGGGCATGATGTGGAGATGCTCGTGTTCTAAGCATATCCTCACCCATGGGGAATGTGAATAAATCCACTTGAGTAGCCGTGGCGTGAAAATAGACAGAGTTTTAGCTATTAATTACTGAATGGCCTGGTGTGTGTTGCTTCGTGATGCAGGGACTGCCTCGGATGCTGCTTCATCAGTTACTTTTCTTTCCCAGAAGTGATAGTGTTGTCATCCTGCAAGGAAAATCCACAGCCCGACATGTGATCTGTATGAAGATGCATGTGTCTTTTCTGTGTCATCTCTGTGTAATGTCTGTCCTTTGGGCCCCGTAGGTGCTAGGATCTGCTGATCATGGGTTCACTCTGTCATTCTTGACCTAATGGTACCAAACCTGTGCCTGTTGGCTTTAACCAAGGATTCTGAAGTGAGTGAGTTAGTATGGTTTTACGCGATTTTAGCAATATTCCAGCAATATCATGGTGGGAGAGTCGCCAGAAATGGGCTTCACACATTGTACCCATGTGGTGAATCGAACCTGGGCCTTTGGAAAGTCTAGTAGTGTCACTTCAAATTTTTCTACCTACAAGTAACTGCTAACCAGTGATAGGAGCAGATTAATTAAAAGTGAAAAGTTTATTTGACCTAGTTTGTCGTACAGACCCTGAAGCAAATATATCCAAGAAAGCCCACGCAAGTCTAGAAAATTGGCAAGTTTAGATTTCCTAAATGAAGAAAGTCTCAGGGCTCCTTTTCATTATATTTTAATATTTTTTTTACTATGAACTTTTTTCAGTAAAATATGTTCATTTCAGAGACTAGTTGTTAGTCTATATTTGACCCTGCTCACCAACTTTCTTTGTCCTTAGATATTAGAATCAAACGGGGTTAAAAACAGCTCAAATTTAGAAAAATGAAGATTATGTTACTAACTTAACTTTTTTGCATAGTCATCAAAAATAGTTGTTAAAAACTGTCGATATTGAGCTTAAAGATTTGGTCCCCTCTTTGGATCAACACAGGAAGATGTAACAATTGCCACTTCTGTTCGATGTCTGCTCTCTCTGTGTGCTATAAAGCAGTGTCTTTGATAAGAGAGTTTATCTTTAAGATAAGATCTGGTGCATCCCATGATGGCAGCACTTCCTGTAACTGCTATTACTGTCACCTACGAGATAGATCTGCTGTCTGCCCTCCATATTGTTTTTTGTCGTCTGCATGTCACTGTGCCCCGAGAGCAGATGGCTGGGAACAGAAGTAAAGCAGACGTCATCTTCAGCACTGTTGCTAGTCAATGAATATTGTTCACTGATTACAGGACTGGTGCCAGAAGCATCAGCTTTGGTAGAAATAAGATTATCATGTTGTCATTGAGCAGACGTCATCTTCAGCACTGTTGCTAGTCAATGAATACTGTTCACTGATTACAGCACTGGTGCCAGAAGCATCAGCTTTGGTAGAAATATGATCATGTCATGAATAAGTTCTTTTTTTATCATGGTGTTCTGGAAAATCAATATCAATTTGCATTTAGTATCCTAACCCGTTTTCTATCATTTCTGTTGTGTTTGTTGCAGCATGGGCGTTTTATATTTAAGAAATATATTAATATTTTGATAGGTATTACCATGGAGTAAGTAAACAGGGTTATGGGTGCTTGCAGGGTCTGTCTATATTTGAGTGGCAAGTTCCTCTCAAGTGTAATTGAATATAGAAACATGGAATACCAGGCTGATGACATGTGGAATGTTTCAGTTGATTCCAGGAATTTTACCAATATCTTATTGCACGTGCTCAGACCTCCATTACAGGGGTTTGTGAAATTCAAATGGAAGTGTCACTTATATGTTGCATGCAGTCTACAATTTTGATTAGTTTTAACGAAATGTCAGTCTCTCTTGCATCAACAGAGATTGCAATGCGAACAGGACACAGGAGGGAAAACTTTTAGGGGTAGAGGATGACATGGTGGTCATGGTGGATGTTCCTTGGTGGTGGAGACTTTGGAGGATGAAGCCATTGAAAACTTGGGGGTGGAGGCCTTGTTTTATCTTGGTGGGGTGGGTTTCATTATTTTTCCTTATCCTGACTCATGCTCTTTTGCTTGTCCCCTTCCTCTTGCGAACATAGTGGAACACTTGTATCTCCTTAATTGAAGCTCCTTCAATGTAAAATCACTAATTGGTACTCACCCACGAGTTACCTCCCCTGCCGTGGCGCGGGAACAGGTGTCGCCACCCTCTGGCCTCATGCTTCACTCTCTCCTTCTTAAGCCCAGTGAGCAGGATGTGAGAGCGCCTGTGTCTCCTTACACACTATATCCTTTGGTTTTCTTAGTTAGTTACCTTTTATAGTTTACTATAAAGGTATAGCTAGTATCCTTCAGTTATTTGCGTTAATAATTAATCGTTATTTCTACTGTTTATTCCGTGAGTTAAGTGATTGTTCAGCTAGTTTTACATTGATGAAAAACTGTACTATTTGTAGATTACGTTTTTCGCTCTGCGGATCCGCATGTGGTATGCCCTAGTTGTACTACGCTTGTGCGTTTGACTCACGTTGCAGTTACTGCATAAATTTAACCAATTCTGCCTTTGATAAATACCATCTTTGCGTCTTGAGGCGTGTTGCAGATAGGTCCGCGCCAACTAGGTGTAGACATGGCCGATCGTCGGATTGCCCATCCAGTCAACTGCTGTCGAGTGATCCCCTCCGTCTGGTGTTCTGCTTGAGACCCCATCGGAAGAGGGGCGTGGGATGCAGTCCGTCACCTCTAAGAAGCGACCGGCCTCTCCAGACATCCAGTCATCGCAGACAAAGTCCAAGAGGGCCTCAACGTCTTCTCAACGCGCAGACTTCGTACCCCAGGGCAGCGTCTTCCTCCAAAGGGAAATCTCTGAAGTCATCGAGAACTTTCTCAGGCGAGATCGTTCCAGCAGCAGAATTGGGCCTCTACGATGACCAGCCGATCATCATACCCGACATGCATACAAGAAGCGACCAGTGACAGCGACAGTGGCGTCAGCAGAGATCAACAAGCAGCCTGATGCCTCTACACTGATGTCAGGCGAGATGGCTGAGGGCCCCACCGCTAACACAGCAGAAAGGGCACCATCTACTCGTCGCAGATCATCCCAAACGATCTTATGAAACAGATCATGATTATGATGGAAGGCCACTATAGACTGGAGAAGCAGCCATCCCAGGGTCCGAGCCTTGGCGAAGGCTCCAACGTGAGACAACACCCAGGGGCACCATCTGTCAACGTAGCAGCCCGCGACAATGCAGCCTTCGAGCGAAGGAAGTCACAGACCACCTCGACGAAGGACCCAGATGTACAGCCTTCGGCGAAGGCCTTGGCGGCGGGAAGAATCATCACCTTCTTCGGCGTCATACTCAGATATGGAATCTGATCACCAGACCACACGCAAGCCTTCGCGAAGGTCATATCATCGTTCCCCAGGACCGGACGCATACGAAGCTTCGCGAAGGCGTTCGCGAAGGACACCTGAACCCAGATCGTCTTCATCTAAAAGATCAGCAAGGGACTACACAAGAGCTTGCGAAGCTATCAGTCCCCTCATAGATCGCCAAGAAGGTCAACCTATCGATATAGATCACCAAGGCGATCACCTCGCCGATCACCACGTCGATCACCTCACAGGTCTGCACATAAGCCTACAACTAGATCTCCACAAGCGTCAAGCGATATAGAGATAGAGCCACACAGCCCTACATCAGAAGAGCAACAACCTCTTATCTATGATGATGGAATGGAAGATGATGGAGGAATTATTTTCTCAGATGCAGAGATAAGATATTGGATGGTCAATAATCTAGATCTCTCATCACCTTCAAGAGTGGCAATAAAGAGCAGACTTATCTGATGAAAGAAGATGGCGCAGATGCTATTACACTACCCCAATCGACCCGATTAGCGGTACCTCAGAACCTAGATACAGCATTTAACAAAGCCACAAAGGTTCAGGCGCCACATCTGCCAAATTTCAGCGCCAAGAAGTTCTCCACGCATAATATGGAACCCTTCTTCAAAGCGCCAAGACATCGATGAGAACTATAAGCTGATCTCGATGCCAGAACAAGTACTACAAGATTGATGATGGAAATTGGTTCAGATAGAAACCATGGCGAGTATGTTCTTCGGTCTAAATAGATCTAGAACAATAAATGAGACACTTATCTCCAGATTTGAACCGACGACCTCTGAAGATGACAGAATGATTTACTCGGCCCTACTGATGCAAAAGAAAGGACCAGCAGTTTTAACAGATCATCTGGCGTCTGTCTCAGCAGCACTGACCTTAGCTCGTCGTCAAGGCCTCCTAGCTTCCTGCAACTGGGGTGAGAACTTTACAGCTCCACTATATACAGCCCGTGGTCTTCCCCATCCATATTTGGCGGAGGAATAGACACAGTCTCCAAAGAAGTCACCAAGGATTCTAGAAAGTCCTGATGATTAAATCGATGGACCGCTAGCCAGTGTCATTCGACAGACTTCACAAAGATACTCAGGAGATCTAAATTCACGGGCCTACAAAGAGCTAGAGACAGGAAGATTGCCAGTTCAGGGAAGAGATTCTTTTAAATTAAGCCCATATGGCAACTATAGAGGAGGGTCAGGGCGAGGCAGGACACCCAGAGGTTCCCGCAACTATAAGCGCTGAAAGACAGGTTGGAGCGACTGGAGTCTTCCACCCCAGCCGTTCCAGTACAACCGTCACAAGTGGGTGGGCGTCTTCAACTACACTGGGAAAACTGGGGAATACTTCAAGACACCTATGTCTCCAACATTCTTCAGCGGTTTTAAGTATCCCACTACAGGCCAAGCCTCCACTAACAGTCAACCCTCACAAGTTCGAGGTAGAGGCACAACAACTACTAAAGTTAAGAGGTTACATTACTCCTAACCAAGCAGGCCATAGAAGTAATAGAGCAAGGAAACATCGAACCAGGTTTCTACTCCCCAGTTTTCCTAGTACCCAAGAAGAACTCCAAGGAGAAATACAGACTCATTTACAACATGAGCTTATTCAACAAGACTTACTTAAACAAACCACCCAGGTTCACTATGATACATCTACGCAGCTTCGGCAGATGATTAAGCCCCATGGACTACATGGGCAGTATAGATCTACAAGATGCTTATCTGCACATCCCAATACATCCCGAATCCAGGAAATACCTTCCGGTTTTACGCTAGGCGGGTTACATTACCAGTGGAAAGTACTCCCATTGAATAGCATCAGCCCCATGGTTATTCACGAGGATAGCGAAACCGATTGTTATCTATCTACATCGTCAAGGGCTACGCAGTGCGTTCTTCCTCGACGACGGGATACAAGTAGATCAAGATCCACAGCATCTCAAACTACAGTTAAACTACATCATAAAGCTACTAACACAGCTGGGATGGTTAGTAAACTTACACAAGTCGGACCTAGTACCATCGCCAAGATCTGCAATTCCTAGGAATCCGATTTATCACCAATCTCAACCGTATAGTAGTACCAGAAGACCGTTGGCTCAAGATCCAACAGATCATTCCACCAGCTCTACTGTCACGCTACCACTTCGACAATGGCAGAGCTTACTAGGTCTTCTAACATCAGCCCAAGACTTGACAGTCATAGGCAGATTACAGTTACGTCCGTTACAGGTCTTCGTCAATACACATCTCGACGACCTACAACCATTCAGTCTACCGATACATCTCAGACCTCATCTATTATGGTGGACAAAGAAATCGAATGTCTGCGAAGGGATTTGTTTAGCAGAGCAGGAATTCAAGACCCATCTATATGTAGGCGGCGTCGCTCCAAGGTTGGGGAGCTCATCTCTCCAACCGGGACGGCATCAGGGTTATGGACTCAGCTAGAAGCAAACTCCACATAAGCGCATTAGAGATGAAAGCTGTAATCAGCGCCATAAGACATTGGAGCAACATTCTACAGAATGCGCACCTGATGATACATACCGACAACTTCGACAGTGGCGTTTTATGTGAACAGACAAGGCTCAACGAGATCGCCGAACCTTTTGAATTTAACCTTTCAACTGTTGAATTAATCCAAGATCTAAATCTACATGTCAAAGCATGCCACATTCCGGAGCCAGGAATATACTAGCAGGCGCACTCTCGGCCCACATCTACCGTCGCCCGACAGAATGGATGCTCAATACAGAGATATTTGCACAGATAATCAAGCAAATAGGGCCGCTAGTAGATCTATTAAGCCACAAGGTTCAACAATCAACTACCGACATTACGTGTCACCAGTGCCAGACCCACAAGCATGGGCAACAGGCGCTCTAAGCATTTCATGGGAAGGCCTCAATGCGTCGCAGCGTTTCCGCCCCAGCAATAATACCTCTAGTATTACAGAAAATCAACCAAGCGCCAGAGCCTACAACTCACTTTGGTCGCCCTATTGGCCGGCCAGAGCGTGGTTTCCGCCTTAATACAAGATATCGGTCAACGGCACTAGAACTACCCAAGCGGCGCAAACCTGTTAATACATCCTCACACCAAACAGGTGCACAGAAACCCAGAAGTATTCAAACTTCACGTTATGGACTGTATTAAAATGTGTTTAAACAAGAGAGGATATTCTACCAGGGCTGCAAAAGCGGTCAAACTTGCCTTCACGATACTCAGCGTAACTTGTCGCGATGACAAGTGGCAAAGTTTGAAAAATTATGCAACAAACAAGGGTTTTACAGCGAGAGATGCTCGCGCATCCTCAAGTGGCAGACTATTTGTGTTACTTACGGCAAAACAAACATTTAAAAGGCTCGACATTGTCAACATATCTTGCGGCTTAGTTCTGTGATTTCTATGAGAGCGGGTGTTAAATTAACAAGAACACCAGAGTTACTGGCCTTACTACGTGCTTTCCGATTGGAGGACCAAAGCGGAAATTCCACGCCCAGCTTGGGATCTGAATGTAGTTTTCGACACCTCACAAGTGAGGATTACGAACCATTGGAATCGACAAGCGTTTGAATTTCTCTCACAGAAAACAGTCTTCCTGTTATCGCTAGCCACGGCAGCCAGAATATCTGAAATTCATGCTCTAGATTATGAGAGGATACAGTTTGATGAAAATCAAAGACAGCGCACCTGGGATTAAGATGGGATTTCATCGCTAAAATCAACTACCAGGTCAACCAGACAGGTTATTTCACATCCCTGCGCTATCCTCAATTCTTGGATCTCAAGATACATTGGACTTATCTCTATGCCCAGTCTGAGCTCTCATAATCTATTTACGTCGTTCCAAAACAAAACAAGAAGATCGCTCAGAAGATTGTTCATCCCGTTATAAGCCTACAAATCAGACAGAAGTCTCTCGTACCACCATATCAATATGGATAAGAACTGTCATTTCTGGCCCTATAAGGCAGCAGGACTGGACCCTCCAACAGCATCAAATCCCCATGAAATCAGGGCATTGGCATCCACCCTCGCCCTTCATGGTAACTGTTCATTGAATACAATTATGGAAGGATGCTTTTGGAAATCTAACATGGTGTTTGCTAATCACTATCTCAGAGATATCACCACCGAGGGCGTCTCTGGCATTCATCATTTCGGTCCTTTGGTCCTCGCTCAGCAATTGACAGTCCCTCGTGGCGTTAATATTCACCCCCACGAGATTATTAGATATATGATACATATATTCACTAGCTTATAACTCCATGGAGTTCTAGGGCTATGTACATATTTAGCTTAGGTTATTCAACCTTAAGCTCATACTGAGTTATATTCAGTGTACAGCTACGTTAGAGTAGCAGTTTATATATATATATTGATATATCAGTATATTAGTAAGGTAATACCCCACTTATAGTGTATATATCTATGGATTATTATAAGGAAATATCCTAAGTCTCAATGCCTTATGAAGTTCCATTGAAGTTATTACAATATCACTTACTTAAATCACTAATTAATCCAAAGTATTCTGTTTACCCACCACCTCTCCGATTGGATTCTACAAACAAAGAGCATGAGTCAGGATAAGGAAAAATATGTAATTTTCTGAGTAAAATTGATATTTTATACTTATCCTGACTCATGAGTGCTCCTCCATCCTCCCCACATAACACTTTGGATTTCCCTGTAAATTCAAGTGTTGGGCTCACAAAATCAGGAGAGAGTGAAGCATGAGGCCAGAGGGTGGCGACACCTGTTCACGCGCTTACGGCAGGGGAGGTAACTCGGGGGTGAGTACCAATTAGTGATTTTACATTGAAGGGAGCTTCAATTAAGGAGATACAAGTGTTCCACTATGTTCGCAAGAGGAAGGGGACAAGCAAAAGAGCATGAGTCAGGATAAGTATAAAATATCAATTTTACTCAGAAAATTACATATTTACATTTATATCTCAACTGAGTGGGATAGTGAACTACAGAAAGGCAAAAACCGAAACACATTTTATTTGGCTCTGATGGCAGTCTTGGAGTTCGCTGGGTCCTGTTCTGACCTGAACGTGATGTGTACATGTTACGTACACCATTCTTAAGAAAAATACAGATAATGGATGAGTTGGGTAAATAGTATTATGGCAGAATATTTCTAGAATTATGACGTGTGGTCAGTTCCTTCTTTGTCTTGTCTTCATTTCATGCAAGGTAGACATGCAGAAGGTGAAATTGTCAGTTGCCTGAATGGCCTCTCTTTTTGTCCAGGCAGTAGAAACATGCAGATGTCAGACAGTCCGTTCCCTAAGTCTCTTCTCTTTGTTTCAGGCAAGGGTGACATTCAGAGCAGACTGGACAACGCCATGCAGGATGTAAACGACAAGTACCTCCTTTTGGAGGAATCTGAAAAGAGCTGTGTGCGGACAGCCCTCATCGAGGAGCGGGCCAGATACTGTGTCTTCGTCAGTGCTCTCAAGCCGTTTGTTGTGAGTAGAGCCAGGACTGAATGCTGAACCCATAACAAGATTTGAACAGGGATTAATAGTTTCTAAAAATTGACTAGACTAACATGTAGTCCCAGAAATACAGTTATCTTTTTTAAAGATCTGTATCTTCAAAGTATACAATAAAACCTAAATGTGTCCAGAGCAATGATTTCCAAGAGCAGACGCAATCTAGACTTGCCAGTCGTTCTTGATGTTGGCTGGATTTATTTCTTAATGTGTTCTTTATGTTCTGGGAGACAGATAACTAACTAAAATCTCAACTTAACTTTTGACTTTTTCTGTTACTGAACAGCTTTATTTCAGACTGCATGGAGCTGCAAGGTTTCTGATACAGCTTTTAGCAATAATCACTCATCAGGCGTACCCAAACATTCTACTGTCCCAGATGATACTTTGGGGAAAATATGTGAATTGATTAAACAGATGTAATCTTATTTCAGTGAAATATCTTAATTTGGGTGATTTCAGTAATACTGTTGAATTGAACATTATTTTTCCTGAGTACAAATGTAGTAATGCCTGACTTTTGACAGTGTTATTCCTCCATGAATGTACACGCGTCTGTGTGTTTCAGGACAATGAGATCAGCCTCCTCACAGAGGTCACGCACCTCCAGGAGATCATCGACAGCTTGTGTAATCAGAGTTCCGACCCCAGTACACTGCCGCCATCTAGTGAGCAGGTGATCATGGACCTGAAGGGGGTCGACCACAGCGTGTGGAACTTTCAGGTAAAGGTAAAGACCGTCTGACAGGGAGTATTGTTTGATGTGGCTGTGGAGTCCCGTCTCAGTCAGGATGTATGGTATCAGTGGGAGGAGGACAAGTATCCAGACATTTCCACGCAAAAAGTCATTTATATATATATTGTTTCCAAATTTAAAAATGTTTTGGTCATTTTGGATGAGTCACTCCAAAAATAAGCCAGTAGACAAGAAAATAGTTCACTCTGACATTAACAGTGCCACATAGTGCAAGATTGATATGTACTCCTTTGCAAGGTAAAGATAGTGTGGAAGTGTAATTAATTCTATCTTCTTGTATCTCTAATTACCTTGTAAATATTTTGAAAAGCAACTATTGGGCCATCTCTTTGAATACCATGTCTATTCATGTCAGCTTGGCATGATATAAATGTGAAAGAATTTTTAAGAAATCTGGTAAGTTTGTCATTGATACTGTTATATAGAGATAAGTAGTATGTATTTGATCATCCTGGATGGGACATGTGTGGAGTTTTGTCTCACTTTGCAAGCTTTCTCTGCACTGTTTGATCTGTACCTGGTATTTTTCTCATTTTGATATGCCTGTCTGACTCACTTTAGTCATTAAATGCCTCTCTTCTCACCCAGCTCACTGGTTTGATACCTCTTGCTGAACCACTTAAGTCATTTGATACCCCTTTCTGACCTTTATATGCCTCTATTCCATTCCTTGTGATACCCCTCCTGACATACTTTAATGGTTTGATACCTTACTTTGGACCCAATGCTGTTATTACAAAGCAACCAACCCACTTCATCCCCACACACCCCAATCTGCCCATCCTTGGGTTTAAGACCTTGTTAGGGACCGAGATTGGTGAAGTACCACTTGATACCCCTTCTGACTGCTTCATTGGTTTGATACCTCTTTTCTGACCCAATTAGTGAATTGATACTCCCTTCTGATCCACTTCAGTTGTTTAATACCCTTTTCCTGTGTACCCACCATCTAGCCCTGTAAAGCAGCTACCACTCTGAGGATAGGGCTCCTGGAAGTGAAACCGTCTGTCATGTGTTCTAAAGGTTGACACAAAACTTTGAATGGCTGTACTGAGAATATTCACAGCCCATAAATTTCCATGTCAGTTTGAAAGAGTATGTATTAGGAGATAGACAAGCCATGTTTACAGTGCAGCACATTACATGGGGATTTGACTGAGCTGAAGAAATCTAGAACCATACATGGTTATATTTTGAGCCATGTTCTTCTCATTTGATACCTCTTACCAAAGACATGATATTATCCAGATTTTCAAGTTTTGTTTTTGTTTCTTCAGTAAATACTATTCATTTATTCTGGTGCGGTGGTGGGGAGTTAATGAGGGGGGTGGATGGGTGGGAGAGTGAGAGTGAATGCAAGGGATACTTGAAGATAATATTGACCAATGGTGGGGTTTAATCTGGTTGGTGAGTGAGTGACACTTGAAGATAATATTGACCAATGGTGGGGGTTTAATCTGGTTGATGAGTGAGTGACACTTGAAGATAATATTGACCAATGGTTGGGGTTTGATCTGGTGAGTGAGTGAGTGACACTTGAAGATAATATTGACAAATGGAATTACAGATGTAAACAACAACAACAACAACAACATAACAACTTGAAAAATGAAAAGGGACACCATGCATATCCAACCCCTAGATCTTTTGGACACTTGGTGTAATAGTGATATTTGATACAACTGTTCAGAGTGCAAGTATCACCATGACTCATAGACTAGCAAATCTGACACACTGTGTGTCGGCAGGAAGGAAGTACTTGTCATAGCGCCAAGCTGCTCAGTGAAAACGCTGTCTCTGATCCTTCTATCACTCTGTTCTGCTTCTTGTGTTCTTTGTTAACAGCTATTCCTGGGAAGAATCGACAATGGAGTTGTTAAGTGTATTATATATAGTATTCAAAAAAGGTTAAGAGACATCTGATTCTTTCATGTTACTACAGATAATCTGACCTGGCCACTTGAATAGACCACGATTTATTAATAGTCTCATTATGAAATATGTGTTTCTGAACAACTGCAGCCTTGCTGGGAATTTGGTTTTGAATTAAATAAAAAGACATTCTTTTCTTTTATCTTTAACTCCTGCGAATATGGAAATGATAATCATGATTATGGGGATAAATAATGTATATTATATATCTGCTTTAATATAATTCATTGCAAGAGAATATCAGAATTGTGCAAAGGGAGATAACTCTGTATAAATCTTTCAGTTTTCTTTGAGTTTTGAAAATCATAAACATCTGTTGATTGTTTTGCTGAAGGAGTTTGTGTGTCTTTCTTTTTTATTTTGCTTCTGAATATTTTGTCTGTTGGAAAATGACAACGTTTCTTTGTAGTCATGTAGATTGTTCTATTTTTCCAGCAGACGCCACCAAGTTCACCCAGCTCACTAGGATCGCGCAAGTCTAGCATGTGCAGCATCAGCAGCATTAACAGCTCCTCCAGCGGCTCCACGCAGTCGCACTCGCCCAGCCACCACAACGTGCGCAACCGCACAACTTCACAGGTACACCTCCAACGTTGTATTTGTCAGTGCTCGGTAGAAATTTGTCCTGTGAAATGTTTAACAATGTGATTAACTATACCATATCTTTGTTTGTTATACCATGGCGGGACTACTTTAAATTTGCATTATTCAATTCCGGTACTACACTGAAGTATATCTTGTCAGATGCGTCATTGCCGTACTGATTGCAGCAGCTGGTTTCTGACAATATTGAGAATGATGTTCGTGACATCAATCACTTGTTGGCTCGTTCAGGCTCAATTTTTTACATTCATATAACTCATGAGGTGTTAAGCAACAAACAAGCTCTATTGTACAGTAGAGAGAATAATCTTGGTTAGTCTTGTAATGTTTGATCTGTGCCTAATGGAAACCAGTCTGAATGCTTGGATCCCACCACTCCCCTACACTGTTACATGTAGTCTCTCTTACAGATCCCGAAGCATGGCTTTGATGAAATATTCATCCCAGGCTTTACTCACATCCCTGTTTGAGCTTTTCAGGAAGTTAAGATACTTGAAGGTTCCAATATAATATTGTTTATTTCAGAGACTATATTAATCTGTGTGATATGCTGTGATAACAGAGTACAATGAAACAATAACGTAACAGTCTATATTTCTGTATATATGGTAAATCATTGAGAGTTGTCACAATTTCTTATAAATATATACTAATATGATATCAGAGCAACCACTCTTGTCTTTTTGCTGTCATCAAACAATACGTTTTTTCAATGTTCAACCAAAATCCTCTTCACTGTCATTTACCCATTATCAGTTGTGCTCCTAATAGTACATTAGAATATAGGGTTGTTTACCCATTATGCCTTTTTGTAATCCCATGATCACTGTGTAGTCGAACGTTCTTATCGTAACAGACGTAAACGCTGTTATCTCCTCTTCCCATGATTCCCTCCATCACTCGATCAGTCTTTCCTGGCACTGCATATAACCTACATGATTGCTGCATGCCTTCATACCATCCAGTCAATGATCGTGTCCGCTGAATCGTGTCGCCAGCTGGGTCGATGTCCATTTATTTGCAGATGTTCATTATTTGAGCTACGACATTGAGCTACTGGTGCATGCTATATTGAATCATGTTTATGGTGTCTGCGGTTTGTGCATGTTGCAGTCAATCAAGACGCTTGCTGTATGCAGCGCTGCTGCTCATTAGGCCGTCACATCAGGAAATTTAACTTTCGTGAAATTATGGTTTCAGTTTTAAATTGAGTTTCTTGTCACTGACAGCTCTTGTAAATCTGAAATGCACAATCTTTATGACCCAATTGAAAAGGTTACATTAGCAATTTTCCACAGAAATTTAAGTCACATCTGATTCCTTGTAAGACGTGTGATTTTTACACAGTTTTTTCTTGAAGTCATTTGTCCGTTTAATATTTGGCATTTTGGGGCGATAATGGTAAGGTCCTGAGCTGTCTTGGCAATATTACCGGTTTGTACCAATTTTGGATATAAGGCGTATACGAGCAGCCGTTCTGAATACCCGACAACCATCATGCATTTGGGCATGTGTATGCTATTATTTTCTCTCTCCACACACACAGCAACCGACCGTGGGAACTCAACGCTTAATGAGCGTGTCATCACAGGACTCCGGCTTCACGTCCCAGGATACGCTGTTCTTGCGGCCCACCACTCCCCTATCCCTTAATCTGCCACAGGTAGGCTTTGTCCCCACACTTCGTCTAGACCGTACACGCCAACAGTCGGCAACTGCCTCTCAGCATCTAGACATTAGTCATAGATCTGCCTGGTTTTACCCTCGTCTTGACAGAAACCTCTCCTCCGTCAAAGTTTCACAAATGTTGAAGTTATGAATATTTGCCCCGAGTGGAGATTACCTCTTTGCAGCATGAAGAATGAAAACTGTATTTTACCTCATAAAATTGGAAATATGTTATACCGTCCATCCCTTTCCTTGAATGCCTTCACAAATGTTGAAGTAATGAATATTTGCCCCGAGGGGAGATTACCTCTTTGCAGCATGAAGAATGAAAACTGTATTTTACCTCATAAAATTGGAAATATGTTATACCGTCCATCCCTTTCCTTGAATGCCTTCACAAATGTTGAAGTAATGAATATTTGCCCCGAGGGGAGATTACCTCTTTGCAGCATGAAGAATGAAAACTGTATTTTACCTCATAAAATTGGAAATATGTTATACCGTCCATCCCTTTCCTTGAATGCATCTGGTGATATATTGATATGAATTACTGTTCGTCTGACCAGTGCCATTCAGGGCCAAACATCGTTTCCTGGTCAGCATGGCATTTCCTACAGTATATCCATGTTATCTCTGTAGAGTCAGTTAATCCCCCCCAATATTGTAAGCATGTACCTGATCATGCATGAGTAAGCACTATGGATGAATGAATGATCCCTTTGGGGTATACCGATCAGTGAAGAAAAGCAAAGAAATACTATTGTACACGCAATATGAGTCCGATGTTTCGTAGAATATATATTAATACTGCTCTTTATTGTTGTCGTACTACAATTTCAAAGCTGTATGTAAGTAGGTCTGACACAAAAACCAATCAGGTATTTCAAAACAGGAGGGGTGGTAGGGTAGCTTTGTGGTTAAAGTGTTTGCCCGTAATGCTGAAGACTTGTTTTCAATTTCCAACACGTGTGCACTGTGTGAAGCCCATTTCTGGTGTCTCCCGGTCATGATACTGCTGGAAAGCAGCGTAAAACCTTACTATCTGCAAAACATGAATTGAAATATTAGTGAAATGGAAGTAGAAACACTTGTCTCCATACAGACAGACAGTCCACATTCATGAAGCAATGTTTAATATTTCAATGTTATAAGAAGCTTCAGAACTATTTCCCTTTTCTTGCTTTCACAACATTTGTTCAACTTGCAACAATAATCATGTCATTCCATAGCATCGTCATGGCAACAGGTGCCCCTCAGATCGATCATGTCATATACTTAGTCAGATGTTAGGTCATTGCTTGCTGTGAAAAGTGCCTCAGTCATCTCAGTCATACCTACACTCATTGGTCATTTGGAAGAGTAGCTGAACTCTGGGAATGCCATGGTCACTGTCACAGACAATCGTTGAGTTGATCTCTTTTATGAGGAAAAAAATAAATACTTGTACTGTTTCTAGTGCAGGAGTGGCGGTGGAGTAGTCTAGTGGTTAAAGCGTTGGCTCGTCACGCCGAAGACCCGGGTTCGAATCCCCACATGGGTACAATGAGTGAAACCCATTTCTGCTGTCCCCCGCCGTGATATTGCTGGAATATTGCTAAAAGCGGCGTAAAACCAAACTCAGTCAGTCGGTCTAGTGCAGGATGTTTAGTTGTTTTGCACAATTGCAGACATATGTATTTATGAGGATCACATTAAGAATGACTCCTCAGCAATCCATGCTTGTCTTGAGAGGCGACTAACAGAAAAGGCGTGGTTGATGCTTGTCCTCACATCCTAGTTGAGTAGAAGGATGCTCATGATGTCAGTCACTGGATTGTCTGGTTCAGCCTCAGACATATACAGACAACTGTCATATAGCTGGAATAATGCTGAGTACAACGTTAAACAACAAACAACAGACTTTCCAAAAAAGACTTCCTCTTTAGCATTGACCACAGACTAAATATGCATTCGATAAGATGTTGCTCACAAACTATCTTTAGTCACATTTTTTTGTAATCTATCATAAAAGGAGCAATCAAACAAAATATATTGAACCAAGACTTATTCTGTTTTTGTTTATTGTGTCGGGGCGGTGGGGTAGCATAGTAGTTAAAGCGTTGGCTCGTCACGCCGAAGACCCGGGTTCGAATCTCCACACGGGTACATTGTGTGAAGCCCATTTCTGGTGTCCCCTGCCGTGATGTTGCTGGAATATTCCTAAAAGCGGCGTAAAACCAAACTCAGTCAGTCAGTCAGTTTATTGTGGCTTCTGAATGTAACTAAACATAAATAAGTTGCTGATCACCCCGGAGAGTAAAACCAGGTTTCTAGTGCATTTTACTCAGCTTCCAATAGAATGTTTTTAACTACGTAGACACTAGGCATTGGTATGTCAAATATGGCAGGACATGCAGTGTTTGAAATTTTGACAGGTCTTCGGGGGTCCTTGAAGTTTGCTCAGTAAGTGTTTGAATCTAGGGTCTTTTTGAGTTACGGCAAGGACCCTGGAATTTCATGTTTAATTTCGAACACTGTCTTGCATTGTCTAGGTGTATCAACAGTAAGCTTGCACACCATCACCGAACTATCAGATGATTTTGTGGGTGTAAGTGTTGTGTGTCCAGCTTGCATTTTACCATCACCTGCCCACCCTCAGTGTTGTGCCTTTTAACCTCTAATTGCAGCTTGCTGCTTCTTAATGCTTCAAGTACCTTGAATCTGTAACGTGCATCGAGTGCATTGAGACAGACAAACTGAGACAGACCTTGGTATTTGGTTGACGGATTTTGATTTACGGTCGAAAAAATTAGTCAAAAGTTTGATTTGATTTGGTTCCTTTACTTGATAAGAAAATAAAGAAAAATGATTTATGGTTGCAAATTTTTTACTTGCAATCACATAAATATCTCTGATAATTTTGGTAAAAGAAGTTTTTACAGTCATTTGACTGGGTTACATTTGCAGTGTGCATTCATATTCATATTTACAGTCATTTTTGAAAAAAAAAAAGCTTTTCATTCTGATATTTTCTGTCAGTTTTTAAGTTCAGTTAATCCGTAAACCAAGCCAAAAACGAATAATAAAACCTTGTGTTAAGATTAAGTTACAAATGTTGTGAGATGGTAATATATTGTTATTAGCTTACCTGGCTTTAACATCATACTCATATGTAACGTCACCCAGTCAGCTGAAGACAGCATCTCGCCTTAGGAGAATCAAAATATGGATCTGAAGTCTTGAGTCTTTTGTATTAAAACAATTATTACTTTTTCAAGTTTTGATATGTTTGTATATAGTTAATATTGTAATAATTTGTTGACAAGAAAGACAACTATTTTCAGAACTCGGACAAGGACAGTACTAGTACTGGTACCCCTGACGTTGACTCCACCCCAACCACACCCTCAGAACACTACCCCGCTACCCCGTCTGCCAGCTCCACATGGAACAACTGGCCTAATGCCCCCAACAGCGCGCTCAGAAGGGAGATGACTTCCGCCCACACACGATTTCGTCTGCCTATGAAAAGTCACATCACAATCGCCCAGCTCTGAAAGCGGAACTTTTCCAACCTCCAGCACCGGAGATGTTAGAGAAGCTGAAGGAGGCCGATTCCCGTGGAGCTCAGGGCGGAGCTAAACATGGACGTCCACACAGTACTGTGAGTGCGTCGCCATACTCGCGACCGTCTGCTACAATCAACAAGATGCAGCCAGTCCTCCCACCGCTTGGGCCCAAACCCAAACCCAAGGCTGTGCCACCTCCTATGGTGCCTCATACAGGTGAGTTTTGTAGGATGACTTCATTTGCCATATTGAGTTACGTCCTTTAGCCATGCCTGGGTTTGCTTGTTTGATGAATGCAGTCATAAGATAATTTGCAGTATTATTAGTTTCGTGGAAAACTTTTCAAGGAATAATTTAGATTTCTGTTTATTATAACCAAATTTATAAAGGTGAAATCTGCTTTAAAAAAGCAGGGGCAGTCGGGTAGCCTAGTGGTTAAACCGTTCATTCGTCACGCCGAAGACCTGTGTTCGATTCCTCACATTGGTACAATTTGTGAAGCCCATTTCTAGTGTCCCCTGACGTGATATTGCTTGAATATTTCTAAAAGCGGCGTAAAACTAAACTCACTCACTCATTCACTCACTCACTCAAAAAAGCAATGTTGATAAATGTATAAATATTTTGTTGTCATCAATAGTGTGGGTTGCTCTGTATACATATATTTTTGTAGGCTCTAAATTAGTGGAGTTTTCAATGTATGAATGTTTTGAATGCTTCACAAAGAGTGTGTGTTCGATGTACATGAGTGGTATGCTTCACGGAGCTGTGGTTCACAGGGTACTAATGTTTTGCTCTCTTCAATAGAGGGAGATGTGTGTGTGTGTCTGCACCAGTACTTGGATAATTGCGTGTGTTACATTATTTTGTGGGTATCCTGGTTTCAGTTTCCCAATCGCCGATCTACGCAAACGCCGCTGAGATAGCTCAGATGGCTGCTGATAAGAAGAAGGACGTGGAGCCAGTGATCGTCCACTCCCCCGACAGCGACACATCGTCCTCGCCCCCAACCCCATCTAATAATGCTGCTGCACAGGTAACGACAGGACTCCGGGGGCTCCAGCTGGCCATGTCATGGTCACATCATCACTCCTGTAGCTGACTCATACAAGACTTAACCACTGGGCTTCTGTGGACATCACCAAGGGGGACAACTCTTACAGTCTAAGGGCGATAACTCTTACAGTCTGAGGGGATAACTCTTACAGTCTGAGGGGATAACTCTTACAATCCAAGGGGGATAACTCTTACAGTCCAAGGGGGATAACTCTTACAATTCTGTTTTACTTGTCATCAAAGTTTCCATTTCATCCTGTGCTGTTATATATTGTTATCTTGGTGCTGTTTGTATCATAGATCCATGTTTGATAAAGGGAGATAAGATTTCTTAGAGATCTAATTGCAGCAGACTAAACCCAGGCCCCTTGTTCAACAAAGCCATCTTATGCCTGAAATAATTGTAATTCATATATTTTATCTCTATAGGTAATGTTATAGTTCTAAGATTGATTTTGGGACAGATCCCTGGATATATGACTGGGGAAAGAAAATTATTTGAGTTGAAATGTGTCAGTTGTTTCTGTCATATATTATGAACTGATATTTCAATTTCCTTTATTCAAAAACTAGAAACGTCTTGGAAGAACCCACAATATATTTTCTTGTTTTAAATTTAGTCAGTGTCAATATATTTGTTCAGTGTACACTTGTAATTGAATCCTAATAGGTAGGTAGATAAGGGTTTCGGCCGACTTTGGGCCTTAAAAGGCCTGTATGCGCCCTGAATCCTGATATGGTGTAACATATTGTTGTCTCCCTTGGTGACATTCACAACTCTATGAAACTGTCTCGCCATTATATGTGACTAATTCTTTAATGATTGACATGCTGATTGCTAACACTGAAACCAGTTGTAGAGCATGCTCTCTCAATCAAGCAAGCTGGAACTTTCCTCTTTGTTTGACATCATTTTCTTTCAAACTTTGCTCTTCTGGAAACAGCATTTGATGCTTGTTTGATCTACTTCTATATTCACATGCTACTAAGACAAAGATAAAAAGTTTGATTTTTTAAGATTATTTTTTAAAGAGATATGTTTTGAACATTGAGGTGGAGCTATTTACTATTACAAAAGGTGAATATGGAAGTGATCGGAGACATTATTTGGACCCTTTCCTTTATGCTGAAGTAGTACCAGGTCAAGTTCTTAACATTTTCTGATATTTGGCATTCCTGTTACATAAGTCTTCTCACTGATGATTTTTTCTCACTAATTATCAAAATTGGCAGAAACAAAGTATGAAAATTTAGAATTAAAAAGAGAAGTGTAAACATTGAGAAAGTTTTATCGTAATTGGTCTCCACCGGAAATTCTGTTCAAATGAATGCTTTGCTTATACTTAGTTGCAAGTCTTGTGTTTATGCTGTGTTTTAACAATTTATGTAGAGCCTATGACTGCTTAGAACGCTGGAACCCTGAAGCCAACCCAATCATAAATGGGAACTACTGATTAATTCAGACTTTGGCTGATTCTTTTGATCAGTATTCTCAACCAAAACTTGAGTGATTAGAGTCAGTGGGGGTAGTGCAGCGGTTAAAGTGTTCACTTGCGAACATTGGTTTGAATCCCTCTGTGGTTGTCTTCTTGCTCAAGGGTTTGTCCTCCTTTCTAAGCAGTAATATGTAGTCATACTTTCTTGTCGGACACACATCCCTGATTCACTTGATCCTAGGTCTCTCCTTCAGCCGTCTCTCGACATTTTAGCAATTGTGGTTGATTTCCTGGAAGATTACAGGGAAGCCATTAGTGTGAGAGTACAACTTGTAGTGTCTTCATAGCCTTGTTGTTGGACCCGTTACAACTTAAAGAACTTTAAGTTTCAACTTTGTCAGTATAAGTTAGGTGCCTTGATGAACGGAATAAATTATGTCTGCTGCCCGTGTTTTATCCGAAAATATGTTAAAAGATGGTACATATTTCATTGCATTTGGCTCAAGGGTATAAGTGATTGAGTTTAGTTTTACGCCGCACTCAGCAACATTCCAGCTATATGGCTGCAGTGTGTAAATAATTGAGTCTGGACTAGACAATCCATTGATCAATAGCATGAGCATTGATCTACGCAATTGGGATATGATGACTCCAAGGGATAAAACAAGGATTGCTTAGCTTAGAGTCAATATTGAAAGCCGATAGCTGCCATGGCAATATAAGTACACAAAAGCTGTCTTCTCAAACTAATCTTAACATCGTGTGATCTGGGACAATGTTCGCCAAATCAAAATTATTCAGGAGACCAATATATCTACTTCTTGGGATTGAAATACAAACAATTTTTGTTAATTCAATCACAGTGGGTGTCCGACAGCAAAGTTCTCTTTTTAACACACTCTCTATAGGTTGAACATGTCTATGTTGAATTACCAACATGTTTTAGTTTATTTTCGAGCTATCTTCTTGGTTTGACCTCTGACCTTTGACCTCTTGCTCCTCTGAACAGCCGTCCCTGACTCAATCAGATATGTTGGACCTTCAGGAGGCCATCAAGTCACTTGATAGCTGCACCGCAGCCTTAAATGTTGAATATGATAGCGACGAGGATGATGTACATAAGGCAAGATTGATTGACGTCTGTCGCCATCGCGTGTGAAAAGTGTGCGCTCCAGATAGATTTGCTTCTGTGGTGTCAAGGTTTTTGGATATTGCACTTTTTTCTGGCACTTTTGGATTCTTTGATTCGATTCAATTTGTAGTAAAAATTGTTTTAAATTGTTGTCTTTTTGTAACAGTCTGTGATAAATGGTTTCTGGATTAGAAAAGAATAACGAAGTATGTTAGTGCAGCATCTGTAGTATGTCTTGTGGAATTTTTGTGAATTGTGAAGTTTTCCGTATGTTAATTTCTTTAGACTACTTCTTCGTTGATCTTTAAAAAAAAAAAAAAAAATTATTGTTTCCTGATACTTGAAATAGAAGTTCTTTGAAAAGGGAGAAATTTTCAGTGTTTGTAGATGCCGAAGTATGGAAAGAAAACTTAAATTATTTCGTTTCTCCTTTAGACTAGAAACGGAAGCCCAGACAGCCTGGTAGGACATTTTTCACAATAAGATCAAGCAAAGATGCTTCTCTTCCATCTGCACCTGTTTTTCAAGAGTCACTATCTCAGAACCATCTGCCAAAAATTTACTAGTTCTATTTATTTACAATATTTATGGGCATCTTAAATTGTCACAGTTCAAGGAGTAAAGTAAATTATTGTCACTTTGGGCAGAGACCATATACCGGTATATGGTCTCTGCTTTGGGTGGTGTATCAATAATGTTCAACTATAAAATTATAAAACCATTTAATTTTTTATATCACAACATTCATATTATTATGAAGTATTTGTGTTTATACCTTTACTTGAAACAATTATCCTGCCTATTCAGTAATAGTGAGGACAAGTTAATGTAAATTGGAATACTTCCCCAATTACCTCCCCTGCTTTTACACCTTAACCCATTTTAAGTAAAGTTTGTTGTTTCCGGGCACAACATGAGAAATATGACACATGTTCACTCACGCTTTGATTGTGTAATGCTTTTTGCTTTTGTTTCTGCACAACACAGGGCCAAGCTTGTCAGTAATAATTGGAAAATAACAGGGAACTAATATAACTAATTAGATCCTCTTAGGAATAACTAAAACTTGTGTCTGTAGTGTTAATGGTCAATATTGTAGTTTCATTTTCATGTGCTAAGTTAGCAAATATTGTGTAGTTAAGAAAGTAACTAATGTTTGTCCAGTGTCAGTGAATTCTAGTTTCCTTGTTCAATCTTGTGCATCATGGTCTCAAAAGAATGTTGACATTTCGACAACTAACAATTTTCTTAAAGAATGTCTGTGTTTGTGCATGAACATGTTTATCAGTTCTTCATTGATACTGAAACAAAAGTCTAGATCAAGTAATTAACGTTTTAGATTTGTAAATGTGTCTTTGTAAAAAAATGTATCAAATGTATTTGTCCAACACTCTGTAAGTGCTTCATTTTATTCTTAAATATAAACTGAATCATATAAATTTCTTAAGTTTAGATAATTTAATGCTTGAAAAATTCGTAACAGATTTATTAAGTATTTTCCTGTTCACTGATAAATTACATGATATATGCATTAATAAATATTAATGGAAATAGTCAGTTTAAGTCATGAAATTAATGCAAATATGAAATTTGTATAATTAATAGGAATTCCCCTTCCGTTAATAAAGCCACAATGTCAGTTTAAAAGCAGTGCTTCTCATAAACTGTGTGCAATGACAAGCCAGTCAGTGGTTTGTGAGTTCACAGGAGCAAAAAACATTATATTTTAGAATGCATAAACACTTTAAGATGTTTATAGAAAAACATGTGCAACTGAAGTACAGAAGTGCTGACAATTTGACAAAAGTTCCTTCGTTTGATAATGATTTCTTTGAGATCAATGAAGCAACTGAAAAATTGAAGGTAGGGCTTTTCACATTCATTTCATGACTTTGCTGCTCTTAGCAGCCTCTCTAGCGTTAACTTGTGGCTCGTGACTGACTGTTTTCAGCTGTTGCTTTATTGTCGACTTGTATCTTCCAGCAACAAATGCAGCAGAATTCCCTGGAGTTAGCCGAGGCGATACGGGAATTGGAGGCGAGTACCGCAGCTCTGGAATGTACGTACGACACCCAGAGCCACACCAGCCACACATCGCTACAGTGCTCCAGTGGCTACGGCACCATGAACAGTACGCCGTCAGGATCAGAGGACACCATAGCCTCAGGAGGTAGGCAGTTGCCGTGGTTACAAAGTGATGTTGTCGGAGTGAAGTGATTAGCAAACTGTTACACTTTTTGATGAGATAAACATAAAGGTTTCATTTTACGAAATTTACCAAGTCATTCCTTTCAAAGGCATCTTTGGGTTTAGAATTCGAAATGTTTATAAAATGTTTTGATTATGATAATTTAATGTTCAGCAGGTGCTTTGTTTTTTAAATATATCATTTTACCAATTGGTCTGCAGTTCAGTTAAGCTATACAGAAAGTGTAACAACTTAGTACTGAGTTATCCCCCCTTGTTTTGAATATCAGTGTTCGGTCAATAGTTATCCCCATTTGCTTCAATGAGATTCCATTCTCATCCCTCGTGTTGAAGTTGTTGATTGACGTTCACTGTGCCATGTAGACAGAATGCATGTTGTGGGATGATCAAGTTTTTTTTATTGTTCATTTTCACGGATATGTCAAGCATATAGCATGTCTGCAAATATTTTGTTTCAAGGGAATATTATTTTTCTCATGAATGCCAGGTATGTCTGCATGCAGTTCACATTTTCATAAAAAAATATTCTCATTTTGGAAGACGTGGTTGTTATGGATCATAATTTTTGGCGTCCAGACACCGACTTCAAAACGTACTGAATGATTTTTAAAAAATGTGTTTCAAGAGAATGTTTCAACATATTTAAGGAGCTAGCTTATATCATTTTGCCATTGAAACAAATGGATTACTTAAACAAATATACTTGGATTTCAAAACTTCTTGTTTTAATGGTATAAAAGATAGGAAATAATATTTTTTGCATCAACATTGTTGGTTTTAAACATACTGATTGATTTTCAAAAACCTTGGTTTGAACAATGGTGTAATAAACACAAAAATTGCTTTAAAATATTGATAGATTTTCAAAACCTTTGGACCCCAAAAAGGTCTCAGAAACAAGTCAAAACAGTCAGTGTTAGATCAAAGGTCACCTTCCATGACTGGGATGATAAGTATGCAATATGCAAAAGGTTAAGTTCCTGTAAATAAATCTCCAGTTGGATACTCTCAGAAATATACTCCCTGCAGTTTATGAAACCTTGATCAACTGCCCTTGCATGTTTGACTGTTGTTTGATATTACTTGTAGCATGTGATTGTGATATTTATGAATGTATCCACATCAATTTTTTGGTCTTGCAGTGGTAGGCAACTGGAGTTTATTTTCTTGTCTCCGTGATAAGTTTGGTATGTGTTTTGTTTATTATAAATACACGATTATGCTGTGTTACTTGCTGAGAGAAGAATTAGACACTCCCAGGAATCTGGTATTGGGGTGCTTTTAAATTTGAAAGTTAGATATCACATGAAGAATGTGCACCTAGGTTGGTGTCCTATGATATGAGTATGGAGGAGATGGGTTTTGCCTAGTGATTAAAGCCTTTACCAAAGTCCCAGGTTCAATTCCTAACTACATGAAACCCCAGAATTTCTCAAGGATACTTGACTTAGTGTCTCTGGTAGGAATAATTTGTTTAAAATCAATATTTGTTCCAAAATAAAAAATTTCAAGTTCTTTTCTGAAATTTCAACGTTTTTTTAGATGGCATTAATGCGGAAATATACAACTAAGCTTTAATAACTGTTCTGTTGATAGGTCCTGTTATGAGTGAAATCCACAAAGCTGAAAAATTAGTGATAAGTTGTATGTATTAACATGAATTTAGAGTGAGTGAGTATGGTTCTATGCTGCTTTTAGCAATATTCCAGCAATATCACAGCGGGGGACGCTAGAAATGGGCTTCACACATTGTACCCATGTCTAGAATCGAATCCAGGCCCCGATTTCTCGAAACAAACTTAAGTTTTTACTCAAATTTCAATCTGTATTTTTAACTCAACTGCACTTATAAAATGAAAAAGCCCAAATAACTTAAGTAATCTATCCACAAAACTCAAATTGTCTACTATGTTTGAGTTTAATGTCGATTTCAGTTCATTCTGGAAAATGGATTTTTCTCAAATTTGAGTAAAAGCTCTAACTTAAGTCAAAACTCAGACTTAAGTTTGTTTCGAGCAATTGCGGCCAGGTCTTCAGTGTGACGAGGGAGCATGTTAATCACTAGGCTACCCCACCGCCCCACATGATTTCAGAAGTACTTTACTTGTGTATCCATGTTAAGATAGTCACCACAAACACTGGTTTCTTGGGATGTGTCGCTCTCTCAGCAAGTACTGCTACATTTCTTCACTGTTGCATCGTGCCTGTCTGTCATGTTTTGTTTTTTGCTATGTTTGCAGATTTTCAAATAGCTCCTACAGGCGTCGTGGAAACTGATCACGAGAAATATTACACGATTCCGCGCAGTCGGGACGTGTATACTGCCTATCGTAGTGTATTGCAACCCAAACGCCCTGCGTCAACAGCAGGTGTGTGTCATTGTAAAGGACCATATGTATACAATTCTAGCATGGAGCGGTCTGTAGTTCTGCTCCAAAATGCCCGTTGAGATTCGTGTAAGAATAGGTCCCAGTACAACATGCTATTGGAGTGACCACTGAGGATTGGGTGGTCACTATCATTTGGCTGAATGTGTGTCTTTGACCCAAAGGCCCTTGTGTCGTTGCTGTAATATTTCTGGATCAGTGAATAAAAATGCAAAGATATTTGTTTATCTGGAAATATTGAAGCAACATACCCTTGCCTGATGAAAGGCATGGATCTGTGATCATTATCTTGAGCATCAGTTTGCCTGCCCAAGATTTAAAAACCTGTGAAGATCCGGGTAAGAATTGGTTTTCAGTAACACAGTTCAATGCAATTGGGATATGATGACATGTGTCAATCAAGTCAGCGAGCCTGACCACCCGATCCTGTTGATTGCCTCTTATGACAAGCATGGGTTACTGAAGACCCATTCTAATCCGGATATTCACGGGTCACAAATGCTGAATATACTCCATGACCCGACTTAACAGTTCGTGTAACTTCGTGTTTCTAGAGGGCCAGTTAACAGAATTCAGATATGGCTGAATTGATGGCTGCTCGTCAGATAAAATTAATGCTTTGATAAGTCCTGTTTTTCATTTTTTGAGTGTCTCTGGTTTAAGCTTATATACTTTTGGAAGACTGAGAAAGTGGGAGGGGAATTCTGATGATAAATTTATTTATTGAGTTACCTCCCTTGGCACTTCCTGAAGCAGTGATCATTGGTTAATCGGCCCTGCTTGTTTCTTGGTTTGGATGCACCAAACTCATGTTCATGAGACTTAAGTGAGGTGGTAATATCAATCATCTGCATTGCTTTGGGCTGTAACGGTATTGACATCCTATGGCATGACTGAAATACTGTTGAAAGTTGCTTTAAACCCAAAATACTGTAAATACATGTACAAACTGAAGCTGATACCTTCCTGCCACTAACACCTCGAACCAGCATGCTTTGTGTCAACTAACATGGCCATTCCGTGCAGCTTGAGTCTAAACCTGACATCCCATCGTTCCTTCTGCTGCTTCCTGTGTAATGAGCATCCATGTTGTAACAGATGGATAATGTACTGATGTTGAATCACTTTTCACTTGTAATAAATAATTAAATTATTTGCGATTCTTTATTGCTTGTTCAGAATACTGTATCATTGAGATTGATAGTCGTAAGGTTTTTAATAATATTGTGATGTGTAACCTTTTTCTTCATCTGATTTTCTCCTTTCCGCTGCAGGCATCCCGACCCCAACAACCAACAACAGTCTTTCACGCCGCACACTTCTGCCAACAGCGCCAGGCCCCCTCCCCCTGTGAGGAGGACAGTATCTGTAACAGGCGCATCCCCAGCAGCCCAGAAGGTCCGTGCTTCGCCCCCAAGGAGATATCTGGGCCTCCTCAGGGCCCAGTTATGCAGCATAAGCGGATTCCCAGCGGGGATAAGCACTCTGATGGCCCGTATGCTGAACTGCAACTAATCCAGCAGAGTATACATGATACTAAATTGAGACAACAACAGCAACGACAAGGTCATCCTCATCCTCAAGGACACTCAAGTGGACACCCACAAGGTCATGGTCATCCTCAAGGTCATGGCCATCCTCAAGGTCATGGCCATCCTCAAGGTCACCCACAAGGCCATGGCCCAGGTCATCCACCAGGATATTCTCAAGGTCATGGCCCAGGGCAACATCAAGGACATGGTCCAGGGCAACATCAAGGACATCCTCAAGGTCATGGCCCAGGGCACCTTCAAGGACATCAAGGTCATGGACAAGGGCACCCGCAAGGACATCCTGCATCACCCCACAACCACCATCAACAGAGACGTATCCCACAACATCACCGGCCACAGCAGCAGGCGCCGCACCAACAGCACAGTGGAGGGTCAGCTTCGCCTAGCAGAGCGGCCCCAGGAAGTAGTCCCCACTATGCAGAGCCTCACATTATACTGGAGCAAACACACGGACATGCCAATGTTATACAAAGCCTGACACGCAAGTTTTCCGAGTCGGTGGCAGGGGCGCCGACCACAAACGATGACCTTCCGCTGCCTCCCACTGAGGAGGAGCTGCAGGAGATGGAGCAGATCTACAGTAAAGCCCCTCCTCCTCCCCGTGCACCTACTCAAGACTCACTTGTGTTAGAACTCAAACGAAGGGTTGCTGATAGTTCTGAAGTTTAATACATTGTGGCTTTTTGAAACTGTTGTTTTGCTGGAACCATTGCAGTTTGTTACTTTGATGAGTAATGTACGTGTGATTTGTCAGATGTTTTCTTGAGATGTACATTTGGGCTCTCTCAACGTTCTCAAGGTTTTGCAGGCGGTAGTTGGGTGCAGTTAAGCATGATGAGCTTTGGCTGTGTGACAATGCTTTGCATCTTGTGAAGCAGGATTTATTCAACACTGTGTCAAGATTGATGAAATGTTGCATGGAATTTTTACTTTTGAAACGAAGAAATATAACTGTTGACAAACAGGAAAAATGTAAGTGTTGGCATCAAAGAAGTGATGTTACCATGGTAACTAATTGCAGTGGAGTTAGCGCTATTTTCCCAAGAACTATTTCCACCAGCTGGTGAGCTCGTCTAGCAGCAGTTGTATGCAGTCTTTCAATGGATCTAGTGTTCCCTGGGTATAGGAGCGATAGCAGTTGTGGAGGTGGCCATTTTCCATGATCCTGCAGGTTTCCGTGGAATTACGCCAGTTTTGTCGATCTGGAGCAATATACTGCTTTCAAGACGAGGTTACCCATGGAGAAGATGTTCCAGGTCCTGTGATCAGTGTCTTTGCTGTACAGATGATTCTTACAAGTGTCAGATGTAGTAACGGAAGCAGTGTAACCTGCTGCTGCCTTGAAAATACTCTTGTGATATTCAAGGGGAACAATGCTGGGATGCTGAAGATGTTTTAGCGCAGTTATTTTAAATTTCAGATGACTTCTTATCGAATTTTACCATACTGCTTTTGTACAATGCTCTTACTCTTATCGCCAAGTCACTTTAGTTGATTTATTTGTTAACTTTTTTATTTAAGCAGATCTTTGTCCAGTTGTTGTAGAGGTTCTGTTATGTTTTAGAAGCATTTTTAATAAAGACCTATATGCACGTAGAGAATTATGCCGTTGTATTCAGGTTAAGATGACTATGTTCAATAGACAATTTATTTACGACTGGACTTGTGTTAATTGCAATAATCATGTGAATTGAGATTTCTCCTCCATCTTCTTCACCTGAATGATTCAGCATCTCCATCTGTATCAGTGGTACAGTAGTTATTTCATGTTATTTTCAAAGGTGCTTTTGAACGCAATATGTAGTCACGTGATCTCAATGTATCTTCGATAGTAGGAATCTTCTCGCATGGACTCAAGAACTGCTGTTTGTCAACTTCGCATGAAAGTGTTTATGCATGAAAAGTTGCAGACTTGTTTCTGAAGGAAATATTTTCGATCTCAATGTACTGGCGAAATCACATTAACTTTCTCAAATTGTGTTTTCTCAAGAGTGGAGAAATTTGACTTCTTTGATAAAAGCCAATTTATGATCATATGTATCAAAATAAGTTTGAAATTGTGATATGTATGTTTCAAAAAAGGCAAAATATGTTTTTGCTGCGTTGTTCTGGCTTGTCCTTCCTTCAGTGAAACTGCGATTCTGGTCTCCATGATCCCTTTGTAATATGACAGTACACACAACAGTATCAAGTCTACTATTCCAGTGTCTGCTCAGACGACCTTTATGTACATCGATCATGTGAAGCGGTGAATAATATGCAATAATTACTTGTAATAATACCAGCAATTATGCAAGTTTCAACACTGTGTTGATTTCCGTTTTTTTGCGGAATTTTCCAGAATTTGTTTCTTTTCCCCCAAAATGCTTGATACATTAAAAATAGCACAGGCTGCATAAACCAAATGAGATTATTAATGACTGGTTTTCATATATTGTAAAAATATAAAAATAGCAAATCTGTGCTGTCATAACTGTATGAATTTAAGAATATATCATTTCATCCCGACATAATTCGAAGGCAGAGAATTTATGCAGCTTGTACGTGCTATTTTTGCAGTGTCTGTCAGTTTGATTTTGTCAAATGATACGTTCATAATGTTTCCTGTTTTCATTTTGTGGTGTATTTTGTGCAGTTTGTTGTCAGTATATAGTGCTGTGTTTGAATTAAAATGTTTTCACGCAGTCTTATGTTCAGCTACCAGGATTTTCTGTTTAAATTAAAACTGTTTTCTCCACTTCACTTTCTTGTCATTGTAGGGCATTACTTCCCCAGTATAATGGCTGTTAAGGCTCCAATAAAATATGTATTTCCATATTCCAATCCATCCCAATAGTGCGTAGGTAGTTCAGGTTTCATTTTTTTTTCATCTTTATGAAATAATTTGGTGAATGTCCTGCTCCACTAACACTTTCTTAGTGTCCCCAAAGGTTTACTATGAAACTACTCCTATGCCTTAAACAGACTTGTGATAGTCAGAGTGCTACGATCATGTTGTGTATCAGATTTTTTTAATGTCTGTTGCCGTTGTGAAACAAACATATTTTTTTTTAAATTTCAGGCAATATAGTCGTGGAAAAACTCAACACAGTTTTATGGTCAGGGGTTCCTTGTCTGGGTTACTTGGAAAATGGAAACATATCAGCAGGAGCCTTAACAATTTACTAAGCAGAGTAATTAAACCAAATGTTTGTGTGAAAGTATTCTCAGAAACCAGACGCATTTTGTATCAGTTGCAGTCTCTGTACTACCAATCATGTGTGTAACTAACTAAATGGGAAAGGACTCTTGATAATCAGTTAAACATTTTAATCAGAAATTACAGGTAAATAATCACACACTTACTGATCTGTATACAACTATTAGAGGTGTTTACGTGATCAATTCATACTCAGATACCACTGGGAAGACAGCACTGCTCTGACACCTTTAATGTTTTAATTTCGTTTAGGAATGGAGAAGATCCGATCTCTGCAGTGACAATAAGGCACTTGATGCACTCCTTAATGTAAGCAAGAAATTTTGTAATTTTTCTGGATTTACATGTTTAAAGGCTGTTACGCTGTATAATTTGGAATTGATCCTTATTTGTCGTTTAGCAATGTCTCATGCAGTGTGGCACCAGAAGTATCAGGTTTATTTATTAATAATCAAAGAATCATGCAGATATACAGGTCAATGGCAGGTTTAGATTACCATTAAATATAATACACTGTGGAAAATGCAGGGATAGAAATTAGCTGAAGTCTGTAAATGTTAAAGGTATCCTTTATCAAGTATCGAGTTTCAAACATTTTGGGAGGTGTTGCTATAAATGTGAACTCTGTTTGAGCTGTTTCTTTGTTAATTTCTATCCCTGACTAAGGTGTTTTATATCCTGCTAGCTACAACTAATTACAAATGTATATTACTAACTTAAATAGATCAGTCTTACCATATTACAAGTTTGATAGGACAAATCCTGGCTTGGGCAGTGTTTTGTGTTGTCAGGACCAAGGAGATTTAATTCCAATAAGCTTTGAAAATGCCAACGCCATTCTACCTTAAACAGCTATGACATGTATTGTACTATATGACTGAGAATTTTGATTTTATCATATTTATGAACCTCGGGGGAATAGTTTCCCCCAATTCAACACCTACATCCATGATTATGGGTTATTTTGTAAATAATTATGACTCTTTTTCCCCTGTTGTAAATATGTGTATTTACTCCATGTTGTTCATGTGGCCACTTTTGATGATGGCGATGCTTGGATTTCTTAGAAGTAAGAGATGTATCTGCACTGTCACTGAACACGAAAATATTAAGCTGCAATTTTGAATTTGGAAATTAAATGTGAAAACGATGGTGGAATAATAGTTTGGTATTGTACAAAATTTTGCTATTTGTTCAATGGCAGTACAGAGTACATCTTCCAAGTTTTGGGCTAGTTTTCACAACCATACGCTTTGTACAAATTGCAGCCTGCCCTGAAGTTAAATGCATGATGTAGAGCTCAGGCTAGAAGCTGTAGCGAGCTATGTCAGCTCCATACAGGGTGCTCCTCAACAACTCCACACACAGCTGATAAGGATACCAATCGTTTAAGAGCAGGGTGTTACCAGTAATCACATTTGTTCAAATTGACATTTACACAGTTCAGAACTACTGCATTTATAAGTTTTGCATTGACTAGTTTGACACATGGTGTTGACAAACTGGTAAAAGAACTATTTAATAGCATGGTTTCATGAATTTGTATTGAATTCTTTACTTACACCTATTCATTTATCGCAAACTGTTACAGTGCACTGTAACCAAGTAACAGATTACTGTAACAGGCTTCCATAAATAACAGGATTTTTGTTTGCTCTTTAGTTTGACATGGAATAATATCTCCATCTCAACACAGATTGAACTAGATGAAAACTTGGTTCTCACACAATCAGATATACACTTGGAAAATATGTCAGCTGCCTGTTTTCTGAAGTAAAACATGGCACAGTCTTAATATTTTTGTTTTTTGTTTGTCAAGTAGCTAAGTATAATTCTTCAGTATAATGTTATTGAAGCATTTTCTCAGAACCAATTTTGTATAATCAAGTTTCAAACTGTTTTGTTTAAGCATCAAGTTTCAAACTAGTTTGTGTAGTACTCCGTAGCCTGTGTGGGGGTGTTAAGCGCTGCCCTAGTGCGTGCATGTACAATGTCGGTACCTGCAACAGTGCTGCACTAACCCTGGGGTTCACGCACTCACATGTTGTACAAGTTTTAAGATCATAATAAAAATCTGATGAGTGCTACTATGCATTAGGAGTTCTGTTGTTTTTATGTGTGATATTGTTGGACAAGATATGGAATACAAGTAATGACACTTAGATTGTGACTTTATGTAAGATACATCAGCTGGAATATCCATACAAGTCTGTCTTTGGTACATCAGTATGACAGTCTGTTACCCATGTGATCAGAAGTCTAATCCATGACATACAATCGAATAGAAAATAAATTCAAAGACTTGCTTTTCCTTTAACACAATGGCATCAAAGACTTCTTTTCCTTTTAATTAATACCATCAAAAACTCTTGTAAAAAACATGCAGAACATGGGAGTCATCTTAGAAAAAGAAGAAACGATCCATCAGTTGTCAGATGATAGTGTTGTGAACAAGCACACACTGAAACTACCGGAGAGCTGATGGTGAAATATTTCACAAACAGGTCGACTCGCATCAGTTGCTTTAAATTTACACCATGTTTACAAAATCTAAACATTTAAATAAAATAATTTCACATCACAGAATGTTCATGTTCCATACTTCATTATCCAGTAAGTATGTTGAGATAGTTTATCTGTTGTGCAGTCGTTAACTACAGTCTGCTTATTGGAATCTCTCGCACCATAGAACTCTTCCACAAAAGGACAATCCAACAAAACAGCAGTGTTAAGATGTTTAATTCACGTTTTGTTTATGTACATCCTAAACAACAGGCATCTCATCTATGAAGCCTCTCATGGATGAAACCAGTGTGAATGAAACTTTGACCACTAGAACTGGACACACATATTTACATAGAGCAGATTTCCTACTACAGAAAACGTCTCACTTCTCTGGTGCTGGGGCTTCTTTGATGGGAACTTCTTCCTTGTTGGCCTTGTTGAATGGTCCAAAGGTCTCCCAGGGGGTGGCGTATTCAAACTTCCTAAATTCCTGGGCCATCTCAATAGGTTCGATGACCACACGCTTTGCTTCATCATCGTAACGTACCTGTTGTGACAAGAGTGAGTGAGTGAAAAAGGTTTTATGACATTTTTCATATTTCAATGGGGCAACACCAGACATGGGATTCACACACTGTCGAGAATTGAGCCTGTGTTTTGGGAGTGACTCACACCACTAAACTGCCCCACTACCCCTACGTGTTGTGCCAAGAAGAGTGAGTGAGGTTTCATGCTGTGATTCAACTCTCTGCAAGAAAATTACATCTCCTCAGGCGACTCCACCAACGCCCCAAGTAAAGAAGAGTAAAATTTGGGTCAATGGAACAGAATGTTTCATTTTGAAATTTAGACTTCAACATGAATATTGATACAACTCTAATGTTGATGACATTGCATTTTCATGAAAAGGCTGAGAAATGGTGGTTCAGATGCTGAATTTCCCAACCTTGCATAGTCATGGCCCGCAGGAGTTTGGATATCTAGGTATTTCAGCAGAACTACAGATTGGCAATGATCATGTTTCTTCTTCATGTAGATCACTTGCCAGTACTCAAAGCTTTTCCATCCTTCTTTACATAGTTATTGAGTCAACTAAGGGAATGAGGTTTCACACTGTCCAGTGCCGTAGGCTGTGATATTTCATATCCGGGGACACCAGCAATGGGCTTCACACATTGTACCCATGTGGGGATTCCAACCCGGGTTTTCGGCATGACGAGCCAACGCTTTAACCACTAGGCTACCCCACCGCCCCTACACCCTGAAGAGGCCATTGTGAAACATAAGAATATTGTTCACACTCAGGAAATATCTCCCAACTCTTGATGTGATAAGAGTTGTCTTCCTTGGGCATACCAGAATTCAGTGATAGCATGTTCAGATCCTCGTTTCTAGATTTGCCAGCTCTATAAGCATACAGCTAAGACTGACTGAGTTTTGTTTTACGCCGCTTCTAGCAATATTCCAGCAACATCACGGCGGGAGACACCAGAAATGGGCTTCACATGTACGCATGTGGGGATTCGAACCCGGGTCTTCGGCGTGACGAGCGGACACTTTAGCCCTCTTCCTAATAATACGAAACTGTTGCAGATCTGATGGTAACTGATTCCCAACACTTATATTGTTTGAGGGACATATCCCACCTTCTGATTACAATTAATGGCTTACCTCTACATAGCCTGAAAGGGGGAAGTCCTTTCTGAAAGGATGGCCTTCAAAACCATAGTCGGTGAGGATACGTCTCAGGTCAGGATGGTTGGCGAAAAACACACCAAACATATCCCAGATCTGAAAAAAGCACAAATGTTTACAGGCTTACAATAACCTGAAAGTCAGAAATTGGACCCCAACACCTTAAAATATGTTCTCAAGTTCAAGTCCGAAGGTCAAGAAGGAAGAAATGTATGGTGTGAGATATTATCATTTTAATATGCCCTTTTCGTGCTTTACAAACCATAGAGGTACCAACACAAAGCAAAATGTGGGAAATACATGTACTATAAGCTTCATGAAATTGAACTCATTTAACACTACAGTGGGTAGCTGTTTTGACATGTATTGATGAGTTTGAGAATGAGTGAGTATGTTACTACTGACATGACAGCCTGGATCAGTAAAACCATGAAATCATGAGTCACAATCCATGCTATCAGGTGCAGTGGCATTCAATGTCACATAACCCACCCATCAAGATCTGTTCATTTGTCTTCTTGGCTTAGCTGCAGTGAGTGAGTGAATCAGGTGGTTTTATGTCGTTTTAGCAATATTCTAGCAATATGATGATGGAGGACACCTGTGGCCGTATGCATATGTCGGGTGTAAATTCTTGTCCGGGCATAAGTAAAATGTGCGCACGGGCGTAACGTCAAGCCGGTATGCATATCTTAGATGTAGCTAAAGTTATGCCAGGTGTAGCGCTCTATATTTACGCCACCTACTCAGCAGGCGTATCCCTGTATGGCGTATCCCTGTAATGTTGTATACCGATATCGCAGACAACAGTTCTACAGAAACTGTATATTTAGAGAAATGTCAAAACCTTTAGAAATATACGACGACCTTGATCTGTACAGAAGATTTAGATTCAGGAGAATTGACATTTTCAAGATAGTGGATACAATCAGAGGTGATAATGATTATGGCTCGTACCTCAGTTCCACCCTTATCCTGGAAATGCAGGTACTTGCAGCCTTATGGTTTAATACTACGGGATCATTTGTTTCGCGCCTTTTCCCATTGGTTGAAATTTGTGCGAAAATCTAAAAATAGCACACTTCACCCTGACGTAAATCCTAACCGATGTTGTGCATGACATGTAAGAGCAGGGCGCTGCTAAGCCCGACGTAGTGTGTTACGCCTGACGTTAGCTACGCCCGACATGTGCATACGGCCACAGAATGGATTTCACATATTGTTCGCAAGTTATAACCACTACGCTACCACACTGCCCCAGTCTCGATACAGAAGCAAGTTGATGCCAGATTGCTTCACCAGGCCAATCAACACTAAAAGCAAAAATGAAAGTGCAAATATTGGAAAGTTAATACACCCACTATTCTACCCTTAACATGCTGACTGCATGTTGTTTGGGTAATATTTACAAACCTTACTCTGAAACATTTTGTGGACACCTACCTCTCTCTCATACCAGTCTGAGCCTTTGTACACCTCGTAAGAGGAGTCGAGTGGGGACAGTTCATCTGTGTAGGTCTTCACTCTCACACGGGAATTGTAACGGAGTGACAGCAAGTTATATATAATCTGAAACCAAACCAACTCAGCATTTATCCTAACAACGAATGCTTCAAACATGTCCAGGTTAAATAATATCAACCTCATCTCACTCTGTGAACTGCGAAGCATCATATCGTGTTAGCCTTTCATTCAGTTTTACAGATTTTCACCCAAATATGATTGGCTGGTTCTACCGTAAATCAAGAGTGTGAGTATGGTTTTACATTGCTTTTAGTAATATTCCATTAATATCATGGCTAGTGACACAAGAAATGGGCATCACATATGTACGGACGTATGGAATTGAAACCTGGATTTTGCTGTGATGACTGAACAGTTAAACCACAGGTCTACTGAAGTAACACCCACAAATTAAGGCTTGACGTCAATGTAAACCTTTCTTAGAGTAAACACAAATATGACATTGACAACCAGGGACCAATTTCCCCAAGTGATCGTAGTACTATGGCTGTCGTGAGCCTATGTTACAGTATGTAATTTTTAGAGTAAAATTGATATTTTATACTTATCCTGACTCATGCTCTTTTGCTTGTCTTCTTCTTCTTGCGAACATAGTGGAACACTTGTATCTCCTTATTTGAAGCTCCCTTCAAAATAAAATCACTAATTGGTACTCACCACGAGTTGCTCCCCTTTGTCTCCCCTGGCGGGAAAAGGTGTCGCCACCCTCTGGCCATGTGCTCCACTCTCTCCTGATTTAGCGAGCCCAACACTTGAATTTACAGGGAAATCCAAAGTGTTATGTGGGGAGGATGGGAGGGCTAACCTCATGAGTCAGGATAAGTATAAAATATCAATTTTACTCTAAAAATTACATATTTTTCCTTATCCTGACTCATGCTCTTTTGCTTGTAGCATCCTCTGAGACGGAGGTGGGTAACAGAATACTTTGGATTTATAATTAGTGATTTTGTATAGATATACTGTAATATCCCCTCACGGGAACTTCATGAAGCCTTAGATTTAGGATGTTTCCTGTATAAAAACCATAGGTTATATAAAGCCATTAAAGGGGAATTACATTATGAATATATTGAACAATACATATAAATTATATATATATATATATAGGTGACTCTGATAGAGGCACTGAAATTGACTATATCCAAGTATATGCTTAAGGTAGAATACTTAAGCTGAACATATATACATAGCCCTAAAACTCCTTAGAGTTATAAGCTAGATGAGTATGTATAAAATACATATTAATCTTGTGAGGCTAATATTTTAAGCGCTCTGAGGGACTGTCAGTTGCTGGCGAGGACCAGTGGTCGAAATGGTGAATGCCAGAGACATCTTCTGTAGTGATGTCTCTTAGGTAGTGATTAGCAAATACCATGTTAGATTTCCAATAGCATCCTTCCATAATGGGTGTTCAAGGAACAGTTACCGTGTAGAGGCGGGGTAGAGGCCAGTGCCCTGATCTCATGTGGATTTGATGCTGTTGGTGGGTCCAAGCCTGCTGCCTTGTAGGCACGGAGAATGACAGTCCTTATCCAAATAGATATTGTGGTCCGTGACACTTCTGTTTGATTAAGTGGCGATAATGGGATGAATAAGCGTTTGAGAAATCTTCTCCTTGTTTTGGATGGTCGTAAATAAACTTTGGCTCTTACGGACACAGTGATAGGTCTTGTGTATCTTGTGATCGAGAATAGAGGATAAGCGCCGGGATGTGGAATAATCTGTCTGGTTGACCTGGCAGTTGATTCTTTGCAATGAAATCCCATCTTAATCCGAGGAGTGCTGTGTTATGATTGTCATCAAACTGTATCCTCTCGTAATCCAGAGCGTGAATTTCAGACATTCTTGCTGCTGTGGCTAGCGATAGCAGAAACAATGTTTTCTGTGAGAGAAATTCAAAGTTTGTCGATTCAAAGGGTTCATAGACCTCACTTTCGTGAGGTGTTGTAACACTACATTCAGATCCCAAGCTGGGGCGTGGAACTTCCGCTTTTGGTCCTCAATCGGAAAGCTTCGTAGTAAGGCCAGTAACTCTGGAGATCTTGTCAATTTGACACCCGTTCTCATGGTGATTACAGAGCTAAAGCGGCGGCAAGATATGTTGATATCGTTGAACCTTTTAAATGTTTGTTTTGGCGTAGGTAACACAAATAGTCTGCCACTTGAGGTTGTGAAGCCTCTCTTGCTGTAAACCCTTTCTTTGTTGCATAATTTTGAAACTGTGCCACTTGTCGTGTACAAGTTACGAGTTGAGTAACGTAAAGCAAAGCGTGACTGCTTTTGCAGCCCTGGCAGAATATCCTCTCTTGTTTAAACACATTTGTATACAGTCCATACGTGTAGTTGGAACATTGCTGGTTTTCCGTGCACTTGTTTGGTGTGAGGATGAATTAACAGGTTTCTTGGCGGCAGGTAGCTCCAGTGTTGGTTGACCGATTTCTTGAATTAGTATGGGAAACCACGTTCTGGCCGACCAGTAGAGCGACCAAAGTGAGTTGTAGGCTCTGTGTTTGTCTGATTTTCTGTAATACTTGAGGTATTATTGCTGGCGGCGAAGCGCGTGCGCATTGAGGCCTTCCATGATAGACTTAAATCCGTTGCCCAAGCTTGGGGATCTGGGACTGGTGACCACGAATGTCGGTAGCTGATTGTTGAATCGGCGTGGCGAATAGGTCTATTAGCTGGCTCTCTAATTGCTTGATTATCTGTGCAAAATTTCCGGTTGATCATCCACTCTGTCGGTGATGGTAGATGAGGCCGAGAGAGGCGTCTGCTAGTATATTTCTGGCTCGAGGAATGTGCACTGCTCTGACATGTAGATTTAGATCTTGTATTAAATCGAACAGTTGAAAGCTTAGGTTCAAAAGGTTCATCGATCTCGTTGAGCCTTGCTTGTTTATGTAGAACGCCACTGTCGAATTGTCTGTATGGATCATTAGGCGCGCATTTTGTAGAAATGTGCTCCAATGTAGAATGGCGTTGATTACAGCTTTCATTTCTAGACTGTTTATATGGAGTTTGCATTCTTGCTGATTCCATAACCCTGATATCGTGTGGTTGGTGAGATGAGCTCCCCAACCTTGGAGTAACGGCGATCTACATACAGATGGGTTTTGTATTCCTGCTCTGCTAAACAAATCCCTTCGCAGACATTCGATTTCTTGGTCCACCATAGTAGATGTGGTCTGAGATGTTTTGGTAGACTGAATGGTTGTACATCGTTGAGATGTGCGTTGATGAGGACCTGTAGGGGACGTAACTGTAATCTGCCTGTGACAGTCATGTCTTGGGCTGATGTGAGAAGACCTAGTAGGCTCTGCCATTGTCGCAGTGGTAGCGGAGAGAGTAGAGCTGGTGGAATGGTCTGTTGTATCTTGAGCCAACGGTCTTCTGGTACCATAATACGGTTCGCGATTTGTGATGAATCGAATACCTAGGAACTGTAGGTCTTGCGATGGTACTAGGTCCGACTTGCGTAAGTTTACTAACCAACCTAGTTGTGTTAGTAGCTTTATGATGTAATTTAACTGTAGTTTGAGGCGCAGTGGATCTTGATCTACTTGTATCCCGTCGTCGAGGTAAAAGCGCACTCATGTAGCCCTTGACGATGTAGAAATTTGATAATCGGTTTTCGTTATCCTCGTGAATAGCCAGGGGATGATGATATTCGAATGGAATTACTTTCCACTGGTAATGTAGCCCTTCTAGAGTAAATCGTAGGTATTTCCTGGAATCGGGATGAATGGGGATGTGCAAGTAGGCATCCTGTAGATCTATGCTGCCCATGTAGTCCATAGGGGCCGAATCATCTGGCGTAACTGAGGTAAATGTATCATCTTGAAACTTCGATTGGTTTGGCGTAGATAGTTCTTGTTGAAAAAGCTCATGTTGTAGATGAGTCTGTATTTCTCCGTGGAGTTTTCTTGGGAACTAGGAAAACTGGGGAGTAGAAACCTGGTTCGACATTTGCTTGATCTATTACTTCTATGGCCTGTTTGGATAGGAGTGATGAGACAGCCTCTTTTATCTTTGGTAGTTGTTGGCTTATGTAAATCGAACTTGGGGGTTTGATTGTCAGCGGAGGCTTGTCCTGTAGAGGGATCTGAAATCCGTGTTGAATAATGTTGGAGGCGTAAGGATCTTGCAGTATTCCCCAGTTTTCCCAGTGTAGTTGGCGTCCACCCACTTGAGCTGGTTGTACTGGAACGGCTGGGGGTGGAAGACTCCAGTGGTTCGAACCTGTGTTTCAGCGTCTATAATTCGCGGAACCTCTGGGTGTCCTGCCTCTTCCTGATCCCCTCTATAGTTGCCATATGGGCTTAATGAAAAGAATCTTTACCTCTAGAGCTGGCTATCTTCCTGTCTCTTGCTCTTTGTAGGCCCGTGAACTTAGATCTGCCTGAGTATCTTTGTGAAGTCTGACGAATGGCGGCTGGCTAGTGTGTCCATCGATCTAATCATAAGGACTTCCCTGGAATCCTTAGAGACTTCCTTGGCGACCTTGTCGATTTCTCCGTCAAAGATGGATGTTGTCGACCACGGGGCTGTATAAAGTGGGGCTGTAAAGTTCTCCCCCCAATTACAGGAGGCGAGGAGGCCTTGACGACGAGCTAAGGTCAGTGCTGCTGAAACAGATGTAAGATGATCCGTTAAAAACTGCTGATCTTTCTTTTGCATAAGTAAGGCAGAATAAATCATTCTATCATCTTCCGTCGTGGAATCCCGGAATCTAGTAATAAGAGTCTCATTGATCGTCCTAGATCTATTTAACCCAAAGAACATACGTCTCGTCATGGTTTCTATATGAGCCAACTGCGATCATCCATCTTGTAAATCTTGTTCTTTACATGGCTGATGATCTTCTAGTTCTCATCGATGTCCTGGGCCTTGTAGAAGGAGTCCATGTTATGCGTGGAGAACTTCTTGGCTTGAAAGTTGGGTAGATGTGGTATCTGAACTTTCGTAGCTTTCTGGAAAGCTGCATCTAGATTCTGTGGCACTGCCATGTCGGGTCGATCGGGGTAGAGTGATTGCATCTGGATCATCTTCCTTCATCAAATCGTCTGAGCTGTATTGCCACTTTTAGATGGTGATGTGAGATCTAGGTTATTGACCATCCAATACCGTATCTCTGCATCAGAAAATATGATTCCTCCATCATCCTCAAAACCATCATCATTAATAAATTGTAGATGCTCTTGGGGACTGCGTGTAGCTGTCTGTATATCTGATGAGGTTTGTGGCGATCTAGTTGACTTGTCAGCGCTCTATGTGGAGATCTGATTGGTGATCGACCTGGTGATGAGCAGTGGAGATCGTCTATGGGATGATCTTCTCGGAGACTTGTGAGGTGAATGTTGATAGCTTCGCGAAGCTCTTCGGCAGTCCCTCGATGTTCTTCTAGACGATGAAGATCTGGAATCATATGTCCTTCGCGAATGCCTTCGCGAAGCTTCATTTGCGTCCGGTCCGGGGGATCGATGATATGACCTTCGCGAAGGCTTCCGTGATGTCTGATGGTCTGAGTCCATATCTAGAGATGAAATCGAAGATGGTGATGATCTCTCCCGCCTTCGCGAAGGCCTTCGCGAAGGCTGTACATCTAGGTCCTTCGTCAAGGTGGTGCGGGACTTCCTTCGCGAAGGTGACATCGTCTTGGCTGCTACGTTGACGGGGGGTGCCTCTGGGGTGCTGTCTACGTTGGAGCCTTCGCTGGCTTTCGGACCCTGCTTGCGCGCAGTTTGTAGTGGTCCTCCATGATGTTCATAATCTGCCGCATCATGTCTTCTGGGATGATCTGTGGCGAAGTCGTCGGCGTCTTTTCTGCGATGGGGTTCACATCAATGGCGTCTGGCGTCGGTGTAGAGGCATCAAGCTGCATGGAGATCTCTGCAGAAGTCACAGTCGCTGACACCGGTCGCTTCTTCTGCCGTAAGTCGGGATGATTATCGGCTGATCATCGTAGAGGCCCAACTCTGCTGCTGGAGCGATCTCGGCTGAGAAAGTTCTTGCTGTCTTAAATGAGATTTCCCTTTGGAAGTCTGCGCTGCCCTGGGTGTCCTCAATCTGCGTTGAGGCGGCGATGAGGCCCTCTTAGACTTAGTCTGCAATGGCGGGATGTCTGGGGAGGCGGTCGTTTCTTCGAGGTAACGGACTCGTCCCACGTTCCTCTGCCGCGGGGTCTCTAGCAGAACACCAGGCGGAGAGAGGGTCGATCGCTAGCAGCTGACTGGAAGGAATATCTGGACTCTCTGCCATGTTTTGCCCTTGTTTGCGTGATCTATCTGCAGCACGTCTTAAGACGCGCTAAAGATGATATTTATTAAATGCAGAATGAGATAAATTAATGCAGTAACTGCAACGTGAATTAAACGCGACACGCAGCGTAGAACAACTAGGGCATATTACATGTGGATCGGAGGCAGAAAAACGTAATCTACAAATCGTACAGATTTTCATGAGCGTAAAGCTAGCTGAACAATCACGAATACACGTGAATAAACAGTAGAAATCGATAATTAATCAATACAAATAGTAAAGGATACTAGCTATACCTCTATAGTAACCTATGAGAGGTAAAAACTAAGAGATTATCAAAGGATATGTGTGTAAGGAGACACAAGGCGCTCTCACATCCTGCTCACTGGGCGAAGAAGGAGAGAGTGAAGCACATGGCCAGAGGGTGGCGACACCTTTTCCCGCCAGGGGAGACAAAGGGGAGCAACTCGTGGTGAGTACCAATTAGTGATTTTATTTTGAAGGGAGCTTCAAATAAGGAGATACAAGTGTTCCACTATGTTCGCAAGAAGAAGAAGACAAGCAAAAGAGCATGAGTCAGGATAAGGAAAAATATTGGAGTTACGAGTTTTAGTGCTACAATCACTTTCATGGACAGGGCCCAGTACAGTAAGGTTAACACAAGTCTTAAAATATATAAAAATAAAATTTCTAAGGCAGTAAATGCACATGTCGTGAGCCTATGTTACAGTTTTGGAGTTACGACAGTTTTAGTGCTACAATCACTTTCATGGACAGGGCCCAGTACAGTAAGATTAACACAAGTCTTAAAATATAAAAAATACAATTTCTAAGGCAGTAAATGCAGAGAAGGTTGGTGCATACGAGTGCTGGACCTACCTCGAACCTGTACTCTCTCGTGGGAACGTCCATGCCAGCAACGTCTGCGATGTTTAGGTACTGTGCGTTGGTGTGGTCCCGGAGGAAGGTGAGGACAGGGATAACCCCTTCCGGGTGGATCATGATGTCCAGCTCATCCCCGTTGGTCACTTCCACTCGCTGGACATACTTGGGAATACATTCAGCAACACACTGACCGAAGTCCTTCAAGTGTTGCTGAACCACAGCGTTTGTCGGACGTATCGTAGCTGTGGAAACAACATATATATATATTCTTCAGTCATAAAACATAAGCAGTGGCTGCAGAAATAGATCATATGATGAATGGGATCTTCTCATGGAAAATGCAGATTTGATATTAACATTATTTTGCGAACAGCTATCATGATAATGCATAATTACCTACCACTATTTCTTTTATTTATGCCAATGAAAAACTGGCCTAAAATCTGGATTTTTCCTGTTTTTAGGTCCACAAGCCTAATTTAAGATTTTTTATTAAATTGTTGGGAGTGATGTCCCTTGGTAAATGCACATGGTGAACATCAGTATTTACAATGTTCACAGTGTTCAATGTTCTGTGGTGTAGTTGTTAGAGTGTTCGCCCGGAGAGCCGAAAGTCGTTGGGTCGATTCCCAGCCGTGTCTTACCAAACAATGTTAAAATATTATGGTCCTTGTTGATTCCTGCCTGGCGCTCGGCATTGATGGGTACAACAATGACTAGTTGGCTCGGAGTCAGTATAATGTTTCTGAGTAACTGTGGCCTGGTATCTCAGTGAGTTAGCACAATAAAACCAGCTTAAGTCTGGGCTAGTACAAGCAGCCACACATACACACACATGCACATTGTCATATAAGCGAAATATTCTCAAGTACGACGTTAAAGTTAAACCCCATTTTCCCTCACCTCACCCATGTGTAGAAGACTCACTGGGGTCCAGAGACATGAAACATTTGAAAGTGCTATATAAGGGTGAAGGGATGTCAAAGCCCTGTCCTTCAGATTGTTAGACTGACAGATAACTGACTGTGAGCAACATCCACACTGTTATGTTACGTGTAATTTTTTCTAGTCAAACCTGAGATGAATGAAATGGGTTGAACAGGTCCCCTTATAAGGAGACAATACTCTACCATAAGTGATGGAAGATTGTAAGTTTAAATCAGATATAGAATTCGAACAGGTCCACTTATAAGGAGACAATACTCTACCATAAGTGATGGAAGATTGTAAGTTTAAATCAGATATAGAATTCGAACAGGTCCACTTATAAGGAGACAATACTCTACCATAAGTGATGGAAGATTGTAAGTTTAAATCAGATATAGAATTGAACAGGTCCACTTATAAGGAGACAATTCTCTACCATAAGTGATGGAAGATTGTAAGTTTAAATCAGATATAGAATTCGAACAGGTCCACTTATAAGGAGACAATTCTCTACCATAAGTGAAGGAAGATTATAAGTTTAAATCAGATATAGAATTCGAACAGGTCCACTTATAAGGAGACAATACTCTACCATAAGTGATGGAAGATTGTAAGTTTAAATCAGATATAGAATTCGAACAGGTCCACTTATAAGGAGACAATTCTCTACCATAAGTGAAGGAAGATTATAAGTTTAAATCAGATATAGAATTCGAACAGGTCCACTTATAAGGAGACAATTCTCTACCATAAGTGATGGAAGATTGTAAGTTTAAATCAGATATAGAATTCGAACAGGTCCACTTATAAGGAGACAATTCTCTACCATAAGTGATGGAAGATTGTAGGGTTAAACATGATGATTCAGATATTGATTTTCCAAATTGAAACAAATCTACTGTCACAAGTCCTGGCACAAGAAAATTGAAGCGCAATAAACCCTAAACTTTCTGCTTTAAACATGTTAAATGTTTATACATACAGTGGAAACCTGATAAGTAAAATTTCAAGGGACTTGCCAAAATTGTTTACTTATCAGGTATTTTACATATCCAAACTTATAAAAACCTGCAAATGACAACCATATGCATGTATATGTATGCATATGTAACAATGAACAACATCAGGGCTGGCAGTGTATTGTCAACTGCTTGACGCCAGCGAGCTGTAAGTAGGATGTTTGTTTGACTGGAGACTGACACGACTGCCCCTCATGTCGGATTATGTGGTGATTTAGTTATCCAGTCTCTTTTGTTAAGTAATTTACTTCCATGGACCGTGAGAAGACGTTTAGTTCAGCGGTACTGTTTCTTTATCCGAGTTTAGTTAACCAGACTCTAATAGTGATAATTAATGAAGAAAGTTGCCGGGATCAAAGAAAAGTGTTTACTTATCAGGTCTGTTTAGTTAAGCGGTCTTTACTTAGGCGGTTTCTACTGTACATGATTCAGGACTTAATAATATCTACAGCTCTGGAACATTCACTGTCATCTGTGTGAAAATCTTCAACAATGTTCTGCACATAATCTTATACTTATATGGCAGGTATAAATGGTAAGAGAAATCACAATATTCACTTACGACTTGTTTCTTTGACGTCACTACTCATCCATCGTGAAGATGCTACAACCGCTGGTCGGGAGATGGCTGAAAACATACCAGTATCACTGTTAATGTGGTTGTCAGGTATATCATGTATTCTTCTGCTCAAGTGGAGCATGCAATGCGAACAGCCCTTTTGAAGGCTTAGAAACAAAGGTTTATGAGGTCCAGGTGCAACACTAGATTTCAAGGCATGGCAAGCTCTTAAAGTACTGGGAGTTTGAAGGTATGTTATTCATTGGCATCTTTGCCAGAAAGATTTCCGTCTGTAAACCTCGGTTTTATTGGGTTTTCAGTAGAATGCACTTTACCGGGCGCAGCCCTCGCTGCATGCTGCGGGGCAATTATCACGCTGTCCCAAGCGCTGTCTTGCTATATCGTGGTAATTGCTCCGTCTCCCTTCACTTGCAACTTAGGGTTTAGGGTTAGCAGGGATTGGGAAAGGCAGGGGCCATGGGCCATTTTGCACATTAGAATAAAACATGGCCCATTAAATTTTGAAGTTTACTATTGAAAGAAGGGCCGCGGCCCATTCTAACTTCAGAAAATGGCTCATAATCCTGAAAATGGCCCATTGTCAAAGTTCTCTATCCCAATCCCTGGGGTTAGGCGCCCTTTACGATCCTTAGGGTTAGGTTAGGGGTTAGGGTTTGGGAACCTTTACGATCCTTATGGTTTACTATAGGTTAGCACCCTTTCCGATCCTTAGGGTTAGGGGTTAGGGTATGGCACCCTTTCCGATCCTTAGGGTTATGGTTGGGAGAGGAGTAGGGTTAGGGACCCTTTCCAAATTCTTATTTAGGGTTTGACTTTACCTTAGGGCAGTATAATCCTATTATATCCAATTAAACACTTTTCGATCCATCCGGTACTTGTCAGTCCAGTCCAAGAAACATAGGCGCGAAAAAAAAATGAATGGGAAGTGCATGGCGTGGCACAGTGAGGCGGAAGTGCGAGAAATGTAAACAAACACCAAAATGGTTTGTTTCATTTCTCGTGCTTCCGCCTCACTTCTGTGCAAATGACCCGTTAAACGAGCACTCATTAACTGTGATGGTGCTCGTGGTCCCGAGGTAGAGCGTCTGCCAATTACATCACTAATTAACGAAGTCACTAATCCGCTGAAGAGCGTTCGAGCTCCAGCAGCGCTAATTAATCTGAAAAAGTGCGCCCGGTAAAGTGCAGTACTCATAGTAGCATTCTATGGCGAAGAATTGATATTTGTTATAAAAAAACTAACCCTAAGGACCAACCCAATCACTAACCCTAAACCCTAAACCTAACCTTAAATATCTTAATAAACATAATACAATTCAAGCGGGGGTTACGGGTCACGTGCAACTCTTCCCCCCAAATATATGGACAGAGTGAGTGCAGGTTTTGTGGAAAATAATGATTGTAACTGTTTCATTGGTATTACAAAATGACATCTCTTAACACCGCAAAATTGAAAATGCTCAACGCTGACTCTAGTTCATAGTAGTTGCATGAAGCCTAATAAATAAATGAATAAATAATACGATTCATGCATTGCAACTATTTCTCTGCTAGCTGTAGACAAAGGAGATGAGAACATGACGAAAAGAAGCATTCAAACTATTTACCATGATTCCGTATCAAAGTTGTTGCGATAGGTCGCAAGGATCTCCACAACCTTGACGCCATTTTGTTGACCGAATGTTTTCACGGATTGTTATTACCGGGAGGTGAAAATTAACACCAATATGTGCATCCAATACGCCGTTCTGTTTCCTCAATAATGTAGCAATTTACATAAGTCTTTATCAAGTACCAGAGAGTTTCATATCTGGTCACAAGAAGTTATGATTCTCTGCATGTGAGTAAAGACAATGTAGTATTTGCCCGGATTTTAACTTTACAATCTCCTATCATAAAAGAGTTAGTAGTCTATGTACGATAAAGGTACTTTTACACTTACCAAAGTTGTTTAATATCGGTATGTGTCTGTTTATCAAATTACACTTGCAGTGACTATGTTCGTTTCAGGTTTCAGGTGCATCTTTTTGGCTCAAGGTTCAAAAAGAAGCATTTTAACTGTATCGAAAGAAGCATTTTAATAACTGTATCGAGTAATGTGAAAATATTTTACTAACGTGACTTGTCTGAGTCAACCATATATTTATTCATTCTTTATATTTTCTGCAAGGGGAGAAATGTTTCAACGATGCCATGGAGTAATCTAGAAATCAAACAGACGAAAGTTAGGCCTAGATCTTCATGAGAAATCATGTCCGAAGGTTCATATAGAAGGAGCACGAGTCAAGAGAAGCCAGCCTTGTACTCCATCTTGACAGGAGAATGGATGGAGTTATCTGATGCTGCCAGGGTAAGCTCTAGAGGTGTGACGGAATATCAGTCTTCCATGGAACCTTATAAAAGCCACCCATTGGGTACCATCCCAGATAGCATTAAGACGTTGGGCCAACGGATGAATGCTATCTGGGATGGTATTATGATCTGAAATGGTTGGAGTTTCAGATGCTTCATCAACACTCAATGTTTGCAATAAAATATGTAATGACTGTTGGAAAGAATAAACAACTGGTATTTTCTCTAACCGGTGAAGATCAGTGTTAGAGTTGGTCTTCAGCAACCCATGTTTGTTGTATGCGATGACAAACGGGATAAGGTGGTCAGAGTTGCTGACGTGATTGACTATCAGTGGGGTATCATGACTTAAAGGGCCACTGATCCACAGCAATTTCCGTGGACTGGTTGTTGCTTTTGTTATTGTTTTTCTCCCATGTGTAACCGGATGATATCCAAGAATTCTTGACTGGTTCGTGACTTCTGCTGCGCTACCTGCAAGTGCAATTGATAGTATAAGCATAGATTGATCAACAAAGAGGAAATCTCTTTTACTCGATAATGTTTCCATCTTCATTAATTTGATAACAAATGAAAACATTTTGAAGTTTAACCATCTGCCAGTGGTGAAAAATGTTAGGACAGAAAAATAACGAAGTCAATGTACGTCTTTATATTTTGTCTTAGAATCCTAATTAGTTTATTATCATATTTGTATGCATTTTGAAACCTAATAAAATGCACACGATCTGCTTATACTTATTGTGAATTTATAACATGACTGTAATATATAGACATTTTACAGATTGCCAACGTTGATTATGTATTATTTCACACACACGCCCCAAATGCAACCTAGTATATGTTGTCTGTCTCACTACACTTCACAGCGAAAAAAATGATTCTGTGATGCTACAACATAAAACAAAATGCAAATATTAAAATGAAAACAGACTAAAGTTACAGCAACAATGTCAGGCTATCCTACCTTGTTCGAGGAATATATCCATTAATATCCACATAAAGGAAAGACATGCCATTCACCTTCACCTGACAAAGAATCCTGCTCCATGTCATGTGTCTTGTAACAGTCTAATATGCGAAAAAGTGATATAACGTTGCAGATTTTTCACGTTGGTGTAGAGTAGAGTCTGGCAACTAATTGCATGATGTCCGCCATTCTTTAACGAAGTAATTTAGTTAGCCAATAATGAGTAATCAATCAATGTATTGGCAAATAATCCTTTGAAGGAAGGATGTTGTTTTTACAGAGGCACTCTACGACAGGGTGTATTCAGTATAGATTAGTAAATCTACATACATAAACACTACCTTTTGACAAATCCACTGTGCAAGATAAAGGCAAATAATCAATCAGCGTGTTATCGGTTATACCTTTGATCGATGTTTGTTTTTGAAACTCAGCTGATAATTCCTCTTGCTGCACTACCATGTGCATATTACATAAGATGTAATACATTAGCCACATCAGACCTCAATTTATAAAGATGAGTATTTACTCCAGACACGAGAAATGCCAAATGGGAACCTTTGTCGGGTAATCTGAGGGTGTTACCACTAATTATGCATGTTATAAATTCATTAACTGACCATCAAGTGAATGATGACAAATAATGTGTAGGTATACCACCAAACACGGGTTACAGAAAGGGATTAGTAATCGCTGTATTGCATACAATTTTGATAGATTGACAAAAAACTTATAGGCCGGCACTGTTGTGAGGATACGAACGGAACTGCATTTTTGCGTAAGAAATACATATACGCATTTGCTGTATATACCTATTTACCTAACTAAATTTTAAGATTTTTCTAGCAATGGCAAGGTGGGGTTGTTTAGTTTACGGATTCAAATACATCAAATGTGTGTTTTTAATATCATAGCATAGGTAATAAACATCATATTTTTACATGACATGATGGAATATCGAGGTAAAAAGCACAGAATTAGGATCAAATTGGATCAGTCTTTATACCATCCAGGCATTAGAAAATCTGAAAATGTTTACATTGCTCGGATTCTTTATTACAGTCAAACAATAAGTACTGGGAATATTTTGAAATAACGGGCATCCACACTTCCAAATATCCCACTGTTTAGGTTGAAGAAATTCTGCCAAGGTGGACAGTAGTCCAGTCCCCGTGCCCGTCACGGTTGAGCGAGCAGGTACCGACCAGCCTGCAGCTTGGTTTCGTAATTATACTGTTGGCGAGAAACATATCTCTCTGGATAAGTGGCCCTTTAAGTGTAGTTTCATGTGAGATAGGCATATCTGGACACCACCCTACTATTAACTGTAGTAGATCTCGATACCTCAGTACTGTGGTAACATCACCAGAGGAATATAGACCAGTACATCACTCAGTCATTCAAATAATTTGTGGCATTTCATTTACATACGAGAGGTGGGGTAACCTAGTGGTTAAAGCGTGCGCTCGTCACGCCGAATACCCGGGCTTGATTCCCCGCATGGGTGCAATGTGTGAAGCCCATTTCTGGTGTCCCCCGCAGTGATATTGCTGGAATATTGCTAAAAGCGGCGTTAAAGTACATTCACTCACTCACTCATTAAATATGAACCTGTTCCTTTGTTTCAGCTTGGGAAGTCTCGACCTGTCACCGACTTTGAAAAGCTGAATCGTGTGGGAGAAGGCACCTATGGCATCGTTTGTATGTTTACAGAGTGTTCTCATTGTTATGACCGATGAATTAAATAAAAATATGTTGATGGTGAGGAAAACATTTTTGGCAAGTTTCAAAAGGACCCAGAATTCAGAATATACTTCATTATTGAACACAACTAATTAAGATCCAAAATACACATACAGTCAAATCCCAATGAGTCGAATGCCGGTGTCTCGAATATTATGCATAACTCGAAATACCTGTCGGTCCCAACCATTCCCTATTATAGCTGTCATCATTTGAATACCGGTTACACGAATTCGTCTCATAAATACACACGATGACTCGAGAAGAAAATTTGGTCCCATGAGATTCAAACCACAGCAATATTGTATACATAAGCTGAAGTCAGTCAATGAGAAGTTGATTGGTGTAGCAAACTGATCCAATTAACAAACCAGCGTGGCTCACACCTTTCCGCCATTGACAGTTGAGTTCAAAAGGCAGATTAGTGATTATACGGAAATCACTGTCTGTGCTAGTCAGACTGGAACTGATAAGGTGTCCCTATTAGTGATATGGAAATCATTAGGTAAACAAATGCTTAGGCGGAGGAATTAGGACTGGATCATCTTTTTTTCTACCCTCATAGACATACCTATGTCTCGAATACATCGATAAGTCGAATTTATTACTTGGTCCCCAGCGATTCGACTCATCGGGATTTGACTGTACATCTTTTGTAATGAGCAACATACTTTGTTTGAAATATGTAAGGCCAATGATTATTTACAATGCCACCTTAATCATTTGTTTCACTAACACCAGTGGTTGGGGTTTAGTTTTGTAATGGTGGAAAGCAAAAATTGATTTTGTTTTGATGTTTGCATTATCTCTGTATTATGTATATATATGTATGCCTATGCCTAAATTTCAGATTAAAGTTTCAGACCTCAGGTCAATAACCATACCCTGAAGTTCAAAACACAGAAGTTAGAATGTATAAAATTGTCTTTGCTTTTCTGTTCATTAATTTCTTCATTCCAACTTTTGTGGCACCCAGATCGGGCCAGAGATACGAGAAGTAACAGAATTGTGGCATTGAAGAAAATGAGAATGGAGAAAGAAAAAGATGGTAAGTATTTGCCAATCTTGTGCTCAAATCTATCTATCTATCTATCTATCTATCTATCTATCTATCTATCTATCTATCTATCTATCTATCTATCTATCTATCATAATAATTATAGTTCCATTTATATAGCGCTTTTCCACACATCAATGCACGCTCAAAGAGCTTTCTTTCTATCTGTCTGTTTGTCTATAAAAATATTTGTAGAGCTGTTGAAAAACTTGTTAAGGGTTCCTCTTGAGGAACATTGTATGCCTTTCCGAAGAAATAGGTCTTTAGATTTGCTTTGAACGCTGACAGTTCATGATGTGACCTCAGGCTGAATGGCAGACTGTTCCACAGAGTAGGTCTGGATATGTCAAAACATGTCTCCAGATGTTCTGCTTTTGTTTTTGCATCGAATGATTTTATACAGTATTGATGCATCTTATAAAAATATACTGAACCAATTCAAATACTTGTTCTGGACAATTTCTTGGGAAGCTGCAGGGTATAGTTGTATACAACATAAATAAATACAAAGTTAACAAATGCAATGTGAGGTTAATTATTTAAAAATAAATAAATAAAATCAATTAAAAAATATTTATTGCTGATACCTTTTTCGTTTTCTTAAAAATATGTATCTGGTTGTAATTTGTGCAAGTAAAATGTGTGCCATCAAATTGATCAAGAGGCACAGTATGTACATTCGTACAGAGTTGCGCCCCTTAGTTGTACCAGAATTTAATGATCATGGGTACACAGTTCAGATTCACATTACTAATGATCCTTAGTTTGTGGACCCATGAAGATCCGGGTTAGAATTGATCTCTGTCACATGTCATCTGATCCCAATTGCTTAGCTCAATGTTCATGCTGTTGATCACTGGATTGTCTGGTCCAGACTCGATTATTTACAGACCTCTGCCATATAGCTGGAATACTGCTGAGTGCGGCGTAAAACTAAACTCACTCACTCACTTGGTTTGTGAGCACCACACCTTGCTTGTGACTTTCACTTAGGTTTCCACCATCATTAATCCTCTCAATGCTGCTGTCAAACCCATTTGACAGAGCAGTAGCATAATGACATCCCTAAATATAACTTGCAATAACTATTTAGGCCAGACCAATTATATTTCTTGTTTTACAGATCCGCCGGTCGTATTTTTTCAAAATAAGAAAACAACTAAAAATTAATTTTGCCCTTTCAAAAAATAAAATCCTAATGTTTTTATTGACCAAAAATGTAAACTTACCTAAAAAATGTTTGGGTTGTTTTTTTACCCATATACGCTTCATAAATTGACAAAAGTAAAATGTTTTTAGTATTTAAAAGGAATATTACTTTGACTGGTGATTTAAAAAAAAAAAAAGTCCCTCCTGCCTTTAGGTTTTCTGACGACAAATATCTGTAAAACAAGAAATAAAATTGGTCTGGCCTTACCAACTGTTTGAAATTACCCACCCTCTTTACAACGCCTAATGCTGAAATTAATGCAGTATTCTAAAGGTTAAACTGACATACTGTAAAATGTTGAAATACTGGTCAAAGCAGAAAATATTTAATACAGGTTAACCAGTACCGGTACTACATGGTGCAGGAAGTAGTTTTGTCCTGGTATAACAGTAGCTTCATTTTCAGGCATCCCAATCAGTGGTTTGAGAGAGATCAATATCCTGCTGAACCTACGACATGAGAACATTGTTGAGCTGAAGGAAGTGGTGGTCGGCAAGAGCCTTGACAGGTACTGAGTCACTACGTGATATTACAGTTGACTGGACACCCAGGTGTGATGGAAAGCATGTCCGGTTGTCATGACGTTGTGTTTGATGTGATGTCACATACTGGTCATGTCACATCTAATGGTTTTTGTACTTCATGGTTAGAATTTATCTACAGTTACCCATGCTTGTCATAAGAGGCTACTAATGGGATCGGGTGATTGATTGAAACATATCTTTGTAACCCATTTGCATATGTCAATGCTCATGCTGTTGATCACTGGTTTGTCTGGTCCAGACTGGATTATTTACAGACCGCTTCCATTTAGCATGAATATTGCTGAGTTCGGCATTAAACGGTTCTTAGATTCATGTATGTAAGACCATACCATAGCAATATTCCACTAGCAATGGACACCCGGAAATGAGCTTGACACATTGTACCCATGTGGGGCATTATACACAAGGGGCGTTGGGGTAGTCTAGTGGTTAAAGCGTTGGCTCGTCACACTGAAGAACCGGGTTCGAATCCCCACATGGGTACAATGAGTGAAGCCCATTTCTGGTGTCCCCCGCCGTGATATTGCTGGAATATTGCTAAAAGCGGCGGCGTAAAACCAAACTCAGTCAGTCATGATACACAAGCCTGTAGCGAAACAAGGAATGCTTTAACCACTAACCTCAGTCGGGCTACCCCATCGCCCCTTAAAGGACATGATGTTCCTTAGACCACATCTTTACTGGTGTTCTCTATCTGGCCATATTTCAGCATCTTCCTTGTGATGGAATACTGTGAACAAGACCTGGCTTCACTACTGGACAATATGGCTGCCCCATTCTCTGAATCCCAGGTATGTAACACCGTGTCGCCAGCAAGGCAGATCTGAACAAACTTTCTTACAACCTTGATTTTAGTCAGTCAGATTGTTCATCATTAAATCTGAATGAAATCAGAGTGAGTTTAGTTTTTATGCCACACTCAGCAATATTCCAGCTACATGGCAGAGGTCTGTAAATAATTGAGTCTGGACCAGACAATCCAGTGATCAACAGCATGAGCATCGTTCTACGTAATTGGGATATGATGACATGTGTCAACCAAGTCAGCAAGTCTGACATACGATCCCGTAAGTCGTCTCTTACGAATGAAATCAGATCTTTTATGGAGATGTCTTCTTGGATTGTCAGGTAAATTTTCAGTCAGTGTATAGGGTACTTAAATAAACATTTCAGAAGTTAGTTAAGAGGCGTTTATCATGTTTATTGGAGCAGGACTCTTAATACAGTGAATATGGCATATGTAAAGTTTGTTTTGGGGTGAGTTATCTATCCCGTATGTTTATTGCTCCATCCTTTTTCAGGTATAGGGAGCTTATGGATATTACAGATTGATCTAGAAACTTGCTTGTTTGGCCAGGGCACTACAGCTTGTTCAGCTTGACCTGATCAAGTGAATACTAATGCATTGCATGACCGTGTCACAACTGGTTGGGTCTATTATTGTGAAGGGGTGCATTGATTGCCAACATGTCCGAACAGTCGAGACAAGGTCGCCGTTTGACGCCTCAGTGTCGAGAAATCGTCAGCAATGTCCTAACTTTCTTTTAAAAAGACGCTTTATTGTTTCCGATTCGAGCTTTTAAGCAGCGAGCAGCAACATTAATAACATTCTTTGCTCCCCTATTTAATGAAGTTAACTTGACCTGCCGTTTGTGCCATTTGACCTCCCGGGTCATGCATATGTAGAGTAGCTCAGGTCAAGCTGAACAAGCTGTAAATACAGTGACTATTTCTTTGAGTGGCATATTTAGAAGTTGGTGTATCACCTGAATAAAGAAGTTGTTCATCCATAAAGTTTGTCCGTATCAGTGACTATTGTATATGTTTGGTTTGCCTTTGGATAAGTTCTATTTATGGCAATGTTATTTTCCAGGTGAAGTGCATCATTATTCAAGTGTTCAAGGCTTTGAGGTATCTTCATGAAAACTTCATTATTCACAGGTAAGCAAAAAACTCTCAACCACCCATGGGGAGTTTGGGTTACAATGGGCCCAGCAGTCTGTGCTGGTTGTTGTAGGAGACTGGGTTGTGTGATCAGACATGGCTATATGGTGGTCAGAGTCCCTGATGGCGTGAATAAATTCTCATATATAATATTTGAAAGGCTTGGTGCCGTTTTAAAGAGCAACCTCATGACAGTTGTAAGTGTATGTTAATCATCTCAGGGGTGGAAATAACTTTAAAATTGCTAGTGTACTCCGCTACAGTGGCACATGTAAAATCACTTGCCCTGATAATTTTTCCACTATACCGGCCTATTTTCTTGTTGATTTATTAAATAAACAGCATAATTAACATTGGAAAGTCAACTGGACACTGGTACAGCACGATATGCAAATTTGCTTGCCCAACAGAAAAAACACTGGACTCGGACGTCGGGCAATGGGTTATTTCCACCCCTGCATCTTAGCTCTAAGATCGCTTTGTATAATGACATCCTGGTCTAAATTGTATTATTGGTCATCTGCTTTCAAAATATTTTGATTATCGTCTAGGAAGGGAGGGAGAGAGCGAAAGATAAAGGGACGGTGGGAGGAAGCGAGGAAGGAGGATTACAGAAGCACTCACACTTCAGGGAAAGCCTTGTGTCAATATATGAAAGTTGTTATTTATGTATAACAGTTGAATTTTCCATTGCATCATGTAACTTGACTACTGTCTAAAGCAGTGCTATACTCATCTCACTCACTCACCCTGGGGACTTCATTCATCAGTTACCAGAGTCGGTACTGTCCATGTTGATGCAGCTGATGTAGACTTGTGTGTTACAGGGATCTGAAAGTATCCAATCTACTGATGACAGATAAAGGATGCCTCAAAGTTGGTAAGTCAGGAAATATCTCCATCTTCATGATGTACATGTTTGTTTGTTTGTTGTTTAATGCCGCACTCAGCAATATCCCAGCTATATGGCAGCAGTATGTAAATAATTGAGTCTGGACCAGACAATCCAGTGATCAACAGCATGAGCATTAATCTGCACAATTCGGATACCATGGCATGTGTGAACCAAGTCAGCGAGCCTGACCACCCGATCCCGTCAATCACCTATTATGACAAGCAGGGGTTACTGAAGACGATTCTTACCCAGATCTTCACAGGTCTCTCATGTTGATATACAGTCGAACCCCGTTTATCCGGACATTTTGGTTACACTCGGAAATCGTCCGGATAGTGAGGCGTCCAGATCTTTCCGTCCGGATAACTGGATCATTTTTAAATGGAAATCTATGGGAATGGTTTGAAACTTCTCCGTGCGGGTCCGGAAGCGCAGGGTCCGGCTAAGTGAGTACAATTAATGAAGGCAAGTTTCGTTTCACCTAAAAATCGTCCGGAAGGCGGGGTTTCCGGATATAGGGGGTCTGAGTAAACGGGGTTCGACTGTATGCAGATGGACACTGACAGCTATTCAATGCAGGGTCGGATACAGAAGGTCACCATGGCGATGTCGTCACAGACTCCCTGATAACCCTCCAGGATGTTTTACTTCTGAACTAAATGATCAAAGCCACTTCGGTGTCGCTTGCCATCTTGGTTTTCTCACACTGCTCAGCAATCTGTTTTTTTCCTCAAGTTCTGAAGTCTTTGCTTTGTTTACCAGATGGATGTTGTATTGTCAATATTAAATACTATTGGTGGTATATTATATGACCAATTTACTAATATCATTTTCTTTCTGTTTCAGCTGATTTTGGTCTGGCAAGGAAACACAGCCTCCCTGTGAGACCCATGACCCCCAGGGTTGTGACTCTGTGGTATGTAGTGTCAGACTGGACTCATCCTCGATAGTCTAGGGTATCATGTTGCCATTGAATTATGATAAATACCCTGGACCCATTCAGCACTATACCTTGGTTTAAAAAATGTCATCTCTATATTCGTTTTATAGCTAACCTAGCATGATATGTCTTGTGGTCATGCTCGTTCAGTCAACTTTTCTGACAACTAACTCTATTTCTAGTTTGGATGCATTTACATTTCCTCAATCAGATTCAACATACTGCTGTATAATTTTCTCAGTATTTCAACTCATCATAGACGTAGAGCTTGTATAGTGGTTCTTATCTGCTGTTACCATGGTTATGTAGTATTCTAGCTAGCTGAATGTAAGTTATATCAAATTTGGGTTTTGCATAATCCCTGATGAAAAGGTTCAAAATTTGGTTGAATTAGAGATCAAAGGTCACATAATTCCAACACTTACATCAGTTTGCCTCAAATTGGAAACTTTGTTGTTTTTTATATTAATATGGCTGTAGAGTTATATTTTGGGGTCATATTTCCTTGTGGTCTGCACAGTATGAAATCACTGAGTTATCTCCCTTTGTGCTCAAATCACTATTGCTTTTGTTTTTGCTGCTTGAGATTTGTTAGTATCCTTTGATTCTTTGGATTCTGTGTTGTATATATGTATATGATACTATGTAATAATATTTTGATGTAATTACACTGTGGAGCAGTTTGTGTGTTGGGGTGAAAAAGAGTTGGTGTGTTTTCGTCATATAAGCAAAATATTCTCAAGCACGACGTTAAACCCAATTTCACCTCACCTCACCATCTCAATGGCCAATTGTCAGTTTGCTGCAAAAATGCACAAAACTGCTGATATGGTGTTGAAAAATATTCACTCACTCAATCACTCATATTGCTTGTAATTGATTGTATATTGTATTTGATTGTATATTGTACTTATATGTAGCTCTTTGAGCATGCTCTGGATGGACTATGGCGCACAAGAAATATCCATTTATTATAATTATAAATAGATGTAGAATAAATGTGTTGACTATTGTGGTGTGTGTGTGATAATTTCTACGACTTAACTTGTTACTTTGCAACAATATATCTTGGCATTTACCATCAGGTCGTTTGTCACCAGGTACCGAGGACCGGAGTTGCTGTTGGGGTCACAGATTCACACATCGGCTATCGACATGTGGTGAGTAACCCTCCCCAAAACCCCATTTCTGATATGTAACATCCAACTTTAAAAAGTGTGCGAAATTTACACTGTGGTCCCTGGCTAGTAAAAGCTCATCAGAACCACTAAATGGTAAGTTTGGTCACATGGTCCTTATGGCCAGTTTTGAATTTTGTAGTGAAATAGTTCAATGGAAATATCTTGATGAATGTTATTCTTGAACAGACTTCAGGAACCACTAATTGAATATCTAAGACTCACTTTATGTTCCTGTATATCAACATCACTTTAAAGTAGTGGTTGCATTATGTTTTACATTCTGCAATAACAAACTGGATAGGAAAATCTGAAAAATGCTAAAATGTATGTCACACTAATTGTGACCTGATGGGGTGGATTGGTGTTCATTCTATCAACCTCTGGTTTAGCTGGCATGGAGTCAGTCACAGTAATATAAACCATCACTCACTATGGACATATAAATGCATGACTATTATTTATGCCCTGTAACCGCTTTTGCAGGGGTATTAAAATGGGTTCCATCCATCTGTGCATCCGTCCGTGCACATTTGTCTTTTCGAGCAGAACTTTAAAACCGTTCAATATTTCTTCACCATACTTGGCACATAGATAGATCTGATGGTGAACTGGTGCCCTTTAGTAGTTTTGGATTTCTGATTATACTACATGCATTTGTTGCGTTAGCAAAAAGTTTAACTTTGACTGAAATTGGTGTTGGTACTCTTTTCCCGAGCAGAACTTTAAAACCGTTCAATATTTCTTTACCAAACTTCTTACACATAGATAGTGATGACTTTGTCTTCTTGTTATTGTATATCTGGAATTATTTGTCATTATGAATGGGTGAGTGAGTTTAATGTTTTCCCTGCTTTTGGCAATATTCAATAAAAAGACAAACAAAATTTTAAGTGATCCTACTCACATACTCTTTTCTGCAATACCTTCATGGTCATGGCGGGGAACACCAGAAATGAGCCTCACACATTGTACCCATCTGGGGCATTGAACCCATGTCTTTGGTGTATTGAGCAAATGCTTCAACCATTAGGCTACCCCTCAAACAACTCTTTGGAATACAAACAGAACACTGTGTGTAGAAAAGCCAAGCAAGATGTTTTATTATCAATCTAAGTTGTGCACGTAAAAATACTGTCAATATGATGTCATGGCTTTGGTGTTGATAAAGTTGACATCACATGACATGAAATTAACTAATAAGCTTGATGTTCATGCATTCACAGTTACACAAATTGTTACTTGTTGCATATCTGAAGTTTGTTTGTTATTATTCTCTTAAATCCGATCCCATCAAACAGTACAACCCAAACTGGACAATTAGAATCCAAGATTTTTTTCCCATCTGATTCTACCGGGTACCCACTAACTGCAGGGTGAACAGAGGGTGAACGGTCCAGACAATGTCACTTGGCTTGGCAGACCAGAGGAGTCATACAAGGAGAGGCATCATCAACTCATTGACTCATTAACTGACTTGTGACCTTTGAATTATTTGGCTAAGCACGTGACAGGTCTGATGAATCATTTTCATTTATCTGTTTTACTGATCTAAATATTTCCACATGTTTCTGTGTAGGTCTGCCGGGTGTATATTTGGGGAGTTGCTGGCCCACCGACCTCTACTTCCTGGGAGATCAGAGATCCAGCAGATTGACCTCATTGTGGAGATGTTCGGTACACCCACAGACGCAATCTGGCCTGTGAGTAGAATTAATAACACTGATAGCTTGATATCGGTGTAAGAATCAACGCCAATACATTGCAGTAAACAAGAAACTTGCAATAAACGAGTTGTTATCAATAAAGTCGTATGCTTTATTACAGATAAAGTTCAATCACTTTTTCATCATGTTCAATCTCTGTCAGGTCAAAGTCCAGGGCCGGTGGGGTAGCCTAATGGTTAAAGCGTTCGAATCCCCACATAGGTACAATGTGTGAAGCCCATTTCTGGTGTCCCCCGCCATGATGTTGCTGGAATATTGCTAAAAGCGTCGTAAAACCAAACTCAGTCAGTCAGTCAGTCAAAGTCCATTTCATTGTGGCCACAAGACATCAACTTAGTTGGTCTCAAATTTGAGGTTCAAGGTCAAGAATTATTTGTCTATTTACCAATATTCAGAGAGCATTTAAGGAAATTATGCAGTGCAGAATTATGACATTTTTTTATGCATTAAAACTAATCTTCTTCTTTTTTTTCAGGGATTTTCAGAATTGCCAGCTTTGGAAAATATTACACTACGAAAACAACCGTAAGTGTTGGAAAAAGTAGATAAATTTTGGAAAAAATTGTTCTTTTATCTTTCACCTGATGCTATATTTATATAGCGCACATACCCACGTAACTAGTACATTCTCAAGGCGCTGGTATTTCCCTCAATCATTGGATGTCAATCTCAACGGCACATCGTATTATCAATCTCAACCGCCAGGGAGCATACAACTCTTGCAGCCACTAGGCGCACCGAGTTTTAAGGCTTTCGCATCCTAGCAAGGTAAGGATGACAGCTGGGTGGGCTGGGACACATAGTCACAGTACTTTGTCCAAGTTTACTGCACGTTGCTGTACCCGCAACCAGGTGTTTGCAAGTATACATGTGGCCACCATCTGGTCATATACCAACGGATACGTGGGTTCTTTTAAGTGCACAGGGTTGTGTACTGTACACTAGGGGTTGTGACAACACTGAAAGAGTCTGCACACAAAGTTGACTCCAAGGTTTTTACACCCAGTCACAAGTAGGCTTGATCCTGACACCTCAAGCTTGTTGGGTCACTAGCCTGGCACTTTAGCCAGCTCGCCCACTACGCCCCCGATCTATCAATTATCTTGTCTGGACCAGACATTCCAGTGACTACAAAGCAATTGGGATACAATTTACGCATCAACCAGGTGAGCGAGCCTGACCACCCGATCCTGTTATTGGCCTGTTGCAACAAACATCGGTTGCTGAAGATCAATTCTAACCCGGATCTTCACAGGGTTAATTACCAAGCCTGAAGGACTGACTCTTTAAACAAAAATGTAGTATCATTACGAATTTGCAGCCAAAGTATTTTATGTTGTAATAAGGACTGGTTTAGAAGCAAATACACACTCAGAAATCATAAATATCTCAACAAGTCACAGAAACTCTGACATTTGTTTCTTATGAGACACAGACTGAAAAAAAACATTTGTAAATATGTCATCATTGTAGAAAATTGTATATGAAATAAATTGTCATATTACACATATCCTGTCACGTCTTAACATATTGGCAGTTATTATGGTGGGAGACTAGGTTATTTGCAGGTCGTTGTAACCCGACTCCATATTTATGCTCTTAATATTAACCACTAGTTTGTCTTGTCCAGGCTTGGTTTTTTACAGGCCACAGCATTTAGCTTATATTAGTGTTGGTTAAACAATGAACAACAAATCTCTACGAGACCATACTGATTTCAGGTACAACAATCTGCGACACACATTCCCCTGGCTGTCCGACTCTGGCATCAGACTACTCAACTTTCTGTTCATGTTTGACCCAGCCAAGAGGTAAGTCTTCAGTATGCTTGCTTTAGGAGACCTACCGTACCCTTTTGTTTCCAGACAAATCCAACTCCTGTGTATCTATACAATATAAGCTTTAAACTTGAATCATGTTTACCACAATATTGCCGAGGATGTGTGACTTGACACTAGATAGTTACTGGACTCTGTCTACTCATGAGTTCTGGGGAATCACGGTCACGATTTGTGTAGGTCCTGTTTTAGGCAGGACGGTGGGGCCTTAGGAATACATGTGGCCCTCCACGATATTAGATAATTGATATATGAGAAATGAAATACTGGTATATCTCAAATTTGGAAAAGAAAATATATGGACCTGAAATTGAACTAGTTTTGTTTAGTAGATCTGGCTACTCAATTAATAGTCACTTGTCTCAGATTTAGATGGAGGGTTTATGGATATAGTCGGGCACCGTTGTCTCGATATTCATGTATTCATGGGACCAAGAAAAAAATATCATGTTATCCGAACTTCGAGACTTCCCACCAGGGCATATCATCACACATCACTAAGGAGAAAACAAAACACTTCTCAGTATGTTTTGATTCGAAACTATAATCTGTCATCAGTAGTGTTTTGCCGTACCAGTGAGTACTTCCTAATTAATTCCTTCTTAATTAATCCTAATTAAATAACAAACAAGTGACACCTTCAACTCAATTAGCCCTAATTAGTTTACACTACCGCATCCCTTTGATTCATGCCGCACCATGTGTAAACATGTGGAAACAACCTCAGTTCAGTGGGGTACTTGTCCATGAAAGGTACTGTATATGACCGACTATAAGTCGAATGTGACTATAAGTCGGGCCCCCTTTCTCAACCCTCTAAATATCAAGTTTCTTTGCAAATATCAAGTTAAAAGGGTAATTTTGCTTGTTGGAACCATGAAATTATATCGAGATATCCGAAATATCGATACATCCGTATCGAGTTAAAAGAGCTTGAATAATGATAAATTATGAAGGATTTTGTCGGGACCGAGATGTTATATCGAGACAACCGAGATATCGAGTTATCAGAGTTCGACACAGTGGTGCTCGATATAATTGTTTACATTGAGGAGGATTAGTGATAAAATATCAAGCCGTAGACAATCTGTTTCATCAAAACCTTACCCTCGTACATATTGTGATTACTGTAGTATAGAAGGAATATATTCACATTAATATCTGGTGAGTGTTTGTCTTGATACGAACATTGGACATAGCTGGTATCTTGATATAGGTGCACAAAGCAGTTTCAAATAATTTGGCTCCATGACATTTGGTAACATGGCAGAGTCGCGGTGGCTGAGTGGGTTAGGCGGCTGACTTTGTGGGCTGGCGATTAGGTGCCTGACTTTGAAGGTGTGGGTTAGAATCCCGGATGGGACTCAACCCAACAAAAGTACTAGAATCTGTACTCTACTAAGAAAGTGTAATCCCAAATATAACATGCGTTACATTTGACCACTTTCTAAATGGCATTGTGTAATCATGGCAGAGTCCAGATGAATCACATTTCGCTTAATAATGTAGTTACATATTATTGCTACTTCCAGGGCCACTGCCGAAGACTGCCTTGACAGCTCCTACTTCAAGGAACAACCACATCGTATGTATTTTTGTGGAATCTCTCGGGAGTGTCTTCTAATCTTAAACGACCCATGAAGATCCGGGGTAGAATAGGTCTTCAGCAACCCATGCTTGCCACAAAAGGCGACTATGCTTGTCGTAAGAGGCGACTAATGGGAACGGTGGTCAGACTCGCTGACTTGGTTGACACGTCATCAGTTCCCAATTGCGCAGATCGATGCTCATGCTGTAGATCACTGGATTGACTGGTCCAGACTCGATTATTTACAGACCGCCGCCATATAGCTGGAATATTGCTGAGTGTGGCGTAAAACTAAACTCACTCACTCTAATCTTAAACATATCAAGCATCAGAATTTTGTTATTGACGAGTGTTGATAAATGTGATGCCTTAAGACTCGAGAAAGAGATTGTCTGTATCATCCCAAATCATCTTGTTCACTTTGTTAGCAGTAGGCTGTCACGATTCTCTCCTGTACCGTAATTCAAACCATAAACTTTCATGAATTCAATTCGTTATTCATGATCACTAGAGTCAGATATGCAAGACCTTTTTTGATAAAAGGAGGTATTTTTCGTTGAATTTGAGTGTTAGTTATTATATGCAATATTTCCGGGCCAAGCACCATAATTGATAAACTACCACTGTTAACAAACATGTGAAAATATTAATTTTGATCTTGTTTCACTGAATATAATAAAAAATATACTGAAAGGCAAAAGAAACGTCGTAATATTGGAAATGACATTTAAGTGAGTTTAGTTTTACGCCGCACTCAGCAATATTCCAGCTTGATGGCGGCGGTCTGCAAATACAATCCAGTGATCAACAGCATGAGCATCGATCTGCGCAATTGGGATACGATGACATGTTTCAACCAAGTCAGCGAGCCTGACCACCAGATCCCGTTAGTCGCCTCTTACGACAAGCATAGTCGCCTTTTGTGGCAAGCATGGGTTGCTGAAGACCTATTCTACCCCGGATCTTCATGGGTCAATGACATTTAAGTATCAATGGAGTATTTGAACCTATATTTTTTTTAAACTATACACCGGAAGTCAAGTTTGAGGAAAACAAGAATCGTGGTCGTATAGCCTGTTTTGCCCATTAAGGTATTGTTTAGGTATAGCTGCTGTGTTCAGAAAACAAGTGAACGATTGCCATTCAAACCGGTAGTTTATGCCTGAATGCATGCATGATGCACGTGCATCTCGATTTCAATGTTGTGTTTTTGCAAACTCTTCCCTTTCCACAAACAAAAACATTTCTAACCTCAATCTCAAACAATACTTTATTGGGCAAAACAGGCTATATGACCACGATTCATGTTTTCCTCAAACTTGACTTCCGTTGTATATCTAAAAAAAAATAGGTTCAAATACTCCATTGATACTTAATGTATTTTCAATTATTACGATGTTTCTTTTGCCTTTCAGTATATATGAACTGCTAAGTTGTTATTTTATTTCTTTCCCAATCTTCGTATCTGTTACCCAATATTCATAATTCAAAACTCAACTCAAGAAGTGGATTTCTTGCAGTCCAAGTAAACAACAATAACTAGTTTCTTCACCTTCAAAAGTACACCTAATTGCCTGTCCAGATGTAAGCAGTGTACGAAATAAGGCCCGTCCGACCACCCGAGACGGGCTAGATTTCCGACGGATGGTCTAGATTTACACAGCTAACCAGTCTGATGGTCTGGTAAATTTTTTTAGATGTTCTATACATCTGAGTAAATTCACCATATCTTGGTGTCTGGTCTGGTTAAATTCATTTCGCACTGGTAACATTTTGAAGTTACCAGCCCTGATGTCTGGCTGGGTTTTTGGCTTATTTCATACACTGATGTAAGTGATGTCATTTGATATTTTCATCGTCTGTTTGAAGCGTGCGACCCCGAGTTCATGCCATCCTTCCCCCATCATCGCCTCAAGAGGAAAACCACACAAGACGCATCGAAGGATGACCAGTAAGTAGCCCAGCGTCAGACTCGTGAGAGTACTACATGTGTTGGAAGAGAGTGAGTAAGTGAGTTAAAATTTAAAGTCACATCGGCAATATTTCAGCCATATCGTGACTAAAACTAGTTCTAAATTAATAATACATACAGATAATATATAAAACCCTGTCAACGAAGAACAGTAAAACCACTAGATTATCACAAAATGAGTTAAAACTAGCTAGCATTTAACTTTAAAAGTAGAAAACTATTTTTGGGCAATACAATGTAAAAATGGGCCAGTAATCGCCAACAACTGAAGGTAGATCACCATACTAGGGACCATGAGGACTTACAGTGCCTTTGCTACCTGCATGGACCCTAGCTGGATTTACACCATCCCTTCAGCCATTGGCATTATACTGAGATTTAGCCATACATTAAAAACACAAAAATACTACGATTAAAAACCTGGTACACTTAAATTGACTAAATGTTTTGGGACTTACGTACCCTCTGTTGGAAGAGAAATGGTATCATCGGATTACATGTTTACAGAAGTCATACATTTTCAGACGGTAGTACGGTGGAAACTGTCTAAACCTGCACTCGTCGGGTCTGAAGAAATAATCCAGCGTGCTGGATTGTAGAGCTGACACGGTTACCTATGACTAGAACTGAACCAGTTTTGTCACTCTCATCTATACATCTATGCATAAAATAAGCACCACCCTGTATTTTTACCAATTAATTTTTGTCTGAAATGAAATTCTAAGCTCTTTCCAAAAAAATAACCTTTGATAGAGCAAGCATTTAAAGGTCACATGCAACGTAAAACACAACTTTGCAGATTCTGATACCTTTCGGTATGGACTTACCGAAACAAAGCGTCAAAAATGCAAATTCAACTTATAAAGTTGAAAAATAACGCAATGAAAAAAAATGCGCGAAATCGGAGTTCAAACATTTCACTAATTTTCCCCAGACTTTTCTGGGGAATACGGGTTTCAACAGCTGGGCTGCGCTCATAGCACGTGCGCAGTGAAATAGGTTCGCGCAACTTGGAAGCGGGCTGTCTGGTGAATACTAGGTGGAGGCTTTGGTGTGAGCTATTTTCATAATGTTTTGTTGATATCTCACAGGCGCGAGCTTTTTGTATGTTATGACAGTAAATAAACTGTTTATATAATTTCATTTGTCTATTTCACCACACGTTCTTCTTACCGAGTCACTTTCTCAGTTCGATACTTAAAAGCAATGTCATTATTTAGAGTTGACACAATTTCTAACTGTGATATAGATATGTCGCTGTCACAGACAAAACTCAATGTCTTGTTTTATTGACACCTGTGTGTCAGCCTGCCTGTCTGCTAATGACAATATTCAATACACAACTGCGATCACTGACCACATGCAATTTGAACTTAACACCAATCAGGCTATACACCATAAACAAAACGCATTGATTTATGGCCCGAGTTCGGTTTCTGTCACATTATGTAATTACACAGACAGGCAGGTGTGATACTTGAACACATGACATGTTATGATGTCTGTTGATTGCAAAATGTTATACACAAAAAAATGAGCATGTACAATGTATTTACAAAACCCAACTTTCTATATATACACACACAATGAGCCGTGAAGGAGGCATCTGCAAATGAACCAGCCGTTACACTTGAGTGCACACCCACCCGCTCTGACTGGGTTCGGAATCCCGGCTGCTTCGTTTCGAGGGAGGTAAACCCAAGTACACAATATTGCACTTTTGATTTGCGATTATACGCTTATAATTTTGTTTATTTGTTTTTTCATAATCAGCAATGCATATTATATGTCATGAAGAAGTGATAATTGTGTTTTAATTATGTTTGATTTTTGGGTTGCATGTGACCTTTAACATTTCAAAAATGAAAGCATCATTGAAATTACCATGTATTTTAATTAGGATAATTTCCTATATTTTAAACAGGTGTTTTTCTGTCCTAAAACAAGTTACCTTATTTTGAAAAGTGAAAGTAATAATTGATTGTTGTGTGGCCTATAAATTCGTTATTATTTATTGTGAATGGATGAAAGTTTGTAAACTAAGATTCAGGAAAAGTTACAGTCAAACTAAAAAAAAAGAACATTTTTAAAATGCAGTAAATTTTGCTTTACAAACAAAACAGATTTTAGCTGCAATTATCAGTATCCGGCAAGGGGAAGTATTTATTCATTACAATAAACTCAAAATCATAAAAAAATTATTCCAAAATCTTATTAATGTGGCCTTTTTCAGTTTTTGTCAATTAGCAATCGGAATTGGTGGAAAAAGGTCTGAAACTTTGACATTCAGGTTCTTCCTGATTATGCATAATTCAAGCTTACTTGATGTGTAAATGTCATCTTGGTATATAACAGAATTCTTATTTTTAGTCAAAACTTGTGTAGTTTGAGCAGGAGAGGAATTGTTATTTTGGGTAAAAATTCAGTCCCATCACATTTTCATCAACATACTCTTTCATTAAGAATAGAAAAGGTTATGGTATTTGTAAAACTGTCAGTGGATAAAGCTGTAGCATTACATCTTATTTTCAAAATAGGACGGTGCTTAATTAATGCACGGGCGTATATAATGTATCATGTGTTCTCTCAATTACTGCACATATTGACAATAAAAGACAAAGATTTGAGCTAATAGGTGAGGTGAGGTGAGGTGTAATTGGGATTATCGTCGTGCTTAAGAATATTTTGCTCATATGACGACGTGCATGCGTGTGTATGTGTATGTGCGGCTGCTTGTACTAGCCCAGACTGAAGCTGGTTTTATAGTGCTAGCCCACTGAGATACCATGCCGCAGTGAAGCATGAATACCCCACTCAGACACATTATACTGACTCCGAGCCGACCAGTCCTTGTTGTACCCATTAATGCCGAGCGCCAGGCAGGGGCCAACAAGTACCATAGTTTAACGTCTTTTGGTATGACGCGGTCGGGGATCGAACCCGTGACCTTCCGCTCTCCAGGCGGACGCTCTAACCACTACACCACGGAGGCGGTTAACATGTACAAGTATACCCTACTGAACTAATATTAAATTATCTTTGTCGGCAACCATGTAGTTTCAATGTAGGATTAATTGGCGACAATACACATCAGTCAGACTCCTCGCCACGACAGCACTGATTACTGTATAAACACATATTCGGGTGGCACATTTCATGCCGAGATCCGGAATTGACAGCTGCCGGGTTGCAGAGCTTTTATATGGTGATAAATGTACTAGTATTGGAGAGACTGAGATTTTATGCCGGTGTTGACAAGTTGCCGCATTAGACAGCTGCTGGGTTTGACAGTTTCCACTGTAGTTACTTGCACTATATCGAGACAAGCGGAATGGATTTCCACATCGATTATAATTTACCTGGTGTGAATCCATAATTAGCTGAATATTAGATGTCTCTGAACCCACTGGGTTTACAAATCTTAAATATATTTTGTAAAATCCAGGCAATTGTCTCTGAATTCCTTTTACACTAGTATATTTTCGAACATGGCTGTCATCTTTAGGTGGTCAATTATATTTTTAGTGTCTGTTACAGTTTGTTTTTGTGTTATCCATTTCACCAAGCGGAGCCGCCTCTGTTGTGTAGTGGTTAGAGCGTCCGCCCGGAGAGCGGAAGGTCGCGGGTTCGATCCCCGACCGCGTCATACCAAAAGACGTTAAAATATGGTACTTGTTGGTCCCTGCCTGGCTCTCGGCATTATGGGTACAACAAGGACTGGTCGGCTCGGAGTCAGTATAATGTGTCTGAGTGGGGTATTCATGCTTCACTGCGGCATGGTATCTCAGTGGGCTAGCACTATAAAACCAGCTTCAGTCTGGGCTAGTACAAGCAGCCGCACATACACATACACACACATGCACGTCGTCATATGAGCAAAATATTCTCAAGCACGACGTAAAAACCCAATTTCACCTCACCTCACCTCACCTCACCAAGCGGAATGGCATGTCTTTAAAATGTGATGGGTTTTTTTTTCAGGTGAGTTGATTTTGAGATAAATGTTTCCGACTGCATTCAAAAGAATGACTACTTACATGCTTGTGATTTCAGGAAAACAAAATCAGATTCCTTCAAAGACTTTGGGAGCAGCTCTGGTCTAAATTTGTCAGTAAGTACACTTTGTTTGAAACAAAATAAGAAGAAGTCAGTTTTGTGAAGTTAATTTGTCAAACAGTAAAATACATTTCTTAATGAATTCAAAGGGACCTCTAAGTGTAGCCAAACCTGTAGTTCATTATAAGCATTTTCAATAAACATACATTAACTGTTCCCTCCCCAAATTTAGGAAGTTTTATCCGTCGTATTATATAGCATTATCGTTATAAACAGTCTACTTTAGTATGATGTATTCAATTTCATGATATAGCCACAGTTGAAATAGATGTATAAAATGACAACCTTCGATTATCATCTTACCATAAGGAAATAATTGCAAGGCGAAAAGGGCCAGTATTGAAGGGTTGGCTTACCCGTCAGAAAGTGAGGTGACAGTGTTATTTGTAGACAAGTTTAGGTTTTTCATGCTCCCTCAAATATAACACCCTGAAGCGGCCTAGATGGCTCATTAGTACAGGGAGCTGGAAATTGAAGTGCTGAGTTCAAATCCTTGATTGGCCCTAATCATATTTCTAGGTTTGTCTGTACCAAGACCATCCTTAATGGTTTCGCCGAAATGGGAAATTTCTTTCATGTCACTTGATGCTTTACTGATAACTGACAACTGCCATCGTGAAACATAAGAATGTTGTTCAAACCCAGTGGGATCATAAGAATATTGTTCAACTATTGTTCAAGAGTTGTTTTCCTTGGGCATACCAGAATTCAGTGATAGCATGTTCAGATCCTGGTTTCTACATTTGCCAGCTCTATAAGCATACAGCTAAGACTGTCTGAGTTTGGTTTTACGCCGCTTTTAGCAATATTCCAGCAACATCACGGCAGGAGACACCAGAAATGGGCTTCACACATTGTACCCATGTGGGGATTCGAACCCGGGTCTTCGGCATGCTGAGCCAACACTTTAACCACTAGGCTACCGCACCGCCCTCTACAGCTAAGACCTGCATCAAATACTTTTGTGTTTCCTCCCAAATTAAACTGACACAATGACACAAGTGGAATGCCATTAAAGTTGACATCATACTCTCTTCATGTGGTAATGTGTTGTGTCTACGATATCTTCTTACGTTTAAACAGGCAAAGAAGAAGCGAGTGTAGCAGAACAGGAAGATGGAGTTGGACTCCTCATGATGTTGCCTTGAACAGACCAAGTCATTTTGTATCATCCTCATTTAATGATGTAAATAAATATCATCCACACATTTCTCAATTCCTTTAGTTCTTGGAGTGAGCAAGGGAGTATGTTTAGTTAAGCCACTTTTACCAATATTCCAGCAATATTACAGCTCGGGATACCAGAAATATCCCATGTAGGAATTGAACCCTGGGCCTAGATTTTCGAAGCTCTCTTAGCGCTAAGAGAGTCGTAAGTACCATACATTAACAATAACTTACGACTATCTTAGCGATAAGAGAGCTTCGAAAATCTAGGCCCTGGTCTTCAGCTTGATAAGAGCACAAGGCTACCAGTTTGTTTTAACTTCCTGTAACATAACTCACTGTATTTTAAAGATATGAAGTCAGATGTTTGTTGCACAAAACAGAAACATCCTTGTTACACATCCCTCTTCTGAGCAGATGCTTTCTTTGGAAACTGTGAGAAGTTCCCTTGAGTTCAAGCAGCAGCATACCCAGATCCATTAACTTGTAATGAACAGTCTGCAGAAGGTTTCAAAGAAATATTTTGATTTAATAAATGAATTTCCTGGTTTGGAAAAGACACATTCAGCTTTAAAGTGTTTAATTGGCCTGTTTTTCTGAAAAACAAACAAAATATAGACAGGATTTTCAGAAAGATCTGCAACTGAAAAGGAGTTTGGACATTTAGGGGCGAGTTGGCTCTGAGCCAGTTGATCTTTTTTCCAAAGGAGGAAAGAGAAAGACTGATGAGGACGTCTTTTCTGGCTGCCACTCGAGCATTCTACTCATACCAATGTCATCGATGGGCTCCAGTTATGGGTTCAACTGGCTCACTGTGCATGCGCATTTTAACGCACCAGAGTTGGTCTGAGATTTTGCTGCAGGCATGTAGGCATTTTCCCAGTGCATTTAAGCAATTCTCCATATCTGTGTGGATTTCATACCATCTTGTCACTTTTGCTCAAGTTTGATTGATGTTTTTAGATGGTTTGACCGACATATTATTGGCCGGATTTTGTGCCTTCCCGTGGGGCAAGTCCTTATTATTATCAATATTATTATTGTTTAGACGCCATCCCATTTATAAAGTCCAAATCGTTACAGAAATCTGACATTTGATTGGCAGAAGAACACACACATAATCCTGTTTGACGAGGTCAACGTTCATTCAGGATTAACATAATTGACCTTCAATATTTTCCGATCTTCATGCTCAGAGAAAATTAACCAATACAAATGTGATCGTAACAACCCTGACACATACACAACTCAAGTTTTGTTTCCACGCTTAACGTACACCCTCCCTGCAACGTTTTCGAAAGTTGTCTTCGCAAAGATAACAGTCCACACAAACAATTTATTGAAACAAATGCTTTATTTGGGAAAGTGTATTTGAAATTGTCCAAATTTACAAAGGTCATCATACATATCATCATCATCATCCTGATCTATTGTCTACAGAAGCACAGCATTATCAGCAAAATTCCACCTTCATCCTTGTCCACATTCACTGTACAATATACCTCAAGAAAAGTTTATAATGAGCTACAAGAATAGTTTTCATTATACGTCTGAAAAGCAAGTGGAATTTTGCTCAATGATCTATGGTCACTGTTGTTTTTTTCTCCCGAGTAAGCTCATGAAAATAGCACTGATTTAAATACCTGATTTGAAATTTGTCAATTAAGAAAATTTAAAAAAATATGTTTTAAGAACAATAAATTTGACAATTATGTGACCGTTTGTTTTCTTCAGAAATTGACCATTCTGCATAGCCTGGATCCAATTAAATATAATTTTGATCACCCATTCAGCGACATTTCTAACCCCTCAATGCGTACCAACAATACTGAAATTTCACATGTTCCAGATTACTTATTCACAGAGCTGAAGCATCACTAAGTGGAAATATTGGTTACATGCAAATTACATGGGCATTACAAGTTAAATACAATGTATATCGATATGATCTTAACACATGGCACCCTCAAACTCCAAGGGTATTTGTCAAGTAGACAATGATTTACATTAGTATTACTGTTCCAGCACACAACAATAGTACTGAATTACCAACATGCTGAAACTGACAGTGCCACGATTTCTGTTTACACCACACTCAGCAATATTCCAGCTATATGGTGGAGGCTTGTAAACAAGTCTGGATCAGATGGGCACCCATTTGCTTTCAGCTTACACACAATGGACTTAATCACGGAGTGTGATCACATGCCAATCCAAGGTTTCAGGAACAAATTTTAACCTGTCATATCCAGGGTCCAAAATTAGGGCATAAGACACTTGTCTTCCTGGTGTAATGCCCTTTATAAAGTGCTTTGGCACTGTTGTGTATATCTAGGCAATAAACTGGCTAACACTTAATTACCACTAACACGTTTCGTGTAAAAGAACCAAGTTAAGAAACAGACAAATGCCCAAGGACTTTGCGGGTGACGCAGTGGTGCCCAACAGAATATTTTGTACTTTTCAGTGATGCACTCAAGAGAAAGAGCAAACATCTAAAGGACAGATGAAAGATTGAAAAGACTGACAACGAAAGATAATACTAAAGACATGTACAAGAATCCTGAGTGCATCACTGGCCTTCTACACGTGTGAAATAAGCATCTTTGGTAAACCGTGGTTATATTGAACAGGTCTTCAAAGAGAATCAAGACTGAAATGTGACAATCATTGACATTAATTCCAAACAGAACACGTGAAAGAGAAAAATACAAACAAATGGCTAAGGCGTAACAGAGGTAACACACAATCTGGAATATCTAGTACCGAAACGGACCCATGACTGCTGAGAACCTTCTCTGGAGGTCCGATATCGAACTTGAGAAATCAAACAATCTTTGTCACGTGACATGTGGCAAACCCTCGGAACTGAGGTGATGTAAAACACAAGACAGAGCCCAGTTGTGTAACTGAACCAACTCAAACAAAACAACACAAGGATTGAACATGTAGTGCCCATGTGTGAGACATCAGAAGTCTTATGATGACTTTCTACATGTACAACACTATTAAGGTGAGAAGCTTTTATTTAGTACACCGAGGAACTAGCTTCGAAAATGGACACATACCTCCCATGTGGATATTGAATAAATACAGGAAATTGTACAAATAGACGAAAGTTAATTGGCTCAGTTTTCTGAAGTAGGACTAACCAGTTGTTATTTTACAGAAGAGATTCTGTTCTTGAACAAAGAAACCATAGAATGTACATGGCCATGGATTTGAAAGGAAGCCATCCTTAGAAACAGATGGACATATACTATGTACAGTAAAAATCTAAAAGTCCAAAAATAACACCTCTCACAATATTATTCAGAAAGGAAAAGCTATGAGCACATAACAATAAAGTTAATGACAAATACAAAAGCAAAGTGTTCATCAGAAATTTACACATGACATGGGAAACATGGCTACACAAAATCTTTTACAAAGAATCGTTATTCCCTTTGTGTTCCATCGTCAATCAATTCTCTACATCTTGGCAATGTGATATGTCAATAGTGACAGGTACAGGGTGCCATGCTCAAATATCTATCCTTACGTGCGACAGCTTAACCCGACAACTGCATCTCAAACAATATTGTTACACCCATAAAATGACCCACATCAACCTTTTCGGGAAAAGATGATGCTGAGATGTTGCGCGATGTCAAGAGAAACACTGCAAAGTGAACCGTCATATTGTCTCTGGTTAGTTGTAGGTGCATCCTTCCGAGGGCTGTGAGTGTTTACAGTTGTCCTTAGATGACATCAGTCTCCGTAAAGAAAGCAGTATCGTTTTAAGGCAGAATCGCCCATTGTGTTTACAGTCCTCAAGCTTTTTTAGATCAACCTGGAAATAAAGACATAAAATAAGTCCAAATGAAATCATGAATGTTCAACACATTCAGTACATTGATTAATGGAGTGATTTTGTTTCACTGCTGATCTACGAAGGTGGGGAGCTGGATAGGTCTTGACATTGTGTTGAGGACTGTTGCACTTATTTAGGAACATTAAAGCAGGTGACTACTTATGCTGGTCTAGGCTGATGTTGATTTTACAGCGCTACCCAAATGTTTGTTGTTTAAGGCTAAATTTTGCAAGTTTGCTGCCATATGATTTCGGTCTGTAAATAATCAAATCTGGATCAGACAATCCAGTGACTGACATCATGAGCATTAGTCTATGCATTTGGGATATAATGACATGCATCTACTCAAACCCACACCCTCAGAGTCAGGGACCTAATTGCCAGCAAAGTCAGCTGTCCAACCCACTCAGCCATAGCGGATTCCACAAAAATGGCGGTTGACCAAATGGTAGTCTAGACCACAAACTTTGTGTACCTCTCTCATAAGTGTAAATTGAGACGGCTCTAATGGCCAAAAGCTATGAATAAACAATTTAGGTGCCTGACTCTGATAGTGTGGGTTCAAATCCCAAATGGGACCGATCAAAAGTACTAGAATCTGTACTTTACTGAGAAAGTGTAATCCCAAATATAAAATGTTACATTTGACTACTTTCCAAATGGCATTGTGTATTCAATGCTTGGAACAGTACTTCAGTCTTATCACTTATGGAGAGTAATGCAGATAGTGCTGGTTATCGCTCACAATGTGCAGATCGGAGCTCAGTAATCAATCAATAATCAATTGTATTCGTAAACCCTACCATAAAACTCATGTTGGTAATAACAGGACGTGATCATGACACTGTGCAAACAAAACAGACACTGATTAATACTACGATCAAGGAGCAGGGCTCGATTTAAGAGATGTTAACCTACGTGCAACCTAAGATAAAAAGATAGTTGCACCAGCCAAATTCCAGTTGCACTGCTTTCATTGCAATATGTAATGAAAGACATATGCTAAATTATTTAGATTTCTATTCAGAAGTTTACCCACTCAAAATTGACATGCATCTGGTGCAAGTTAGACTAATAACTAGGTTGCACTTTGTAATATTGGGTTGCACCAGTGCAAGTAACAAGGCACTAAATCGAGCCCTGAGGAGTGAGAGAGTTTTGTTTTACGCCACTTCTAGCAATATTCCAGCAATATCACGGCGGGAAACACCAGAAACACCCATGTGGGGAAACGAACCCAGGTGTTCGGCGTAACGAGCGAACACTTTATCCACCAGGCTACCCCACCGCCCCAGGCGATCAAGGATACTTCCTGTTGATACACATGTTGTTTCATTGCAGTTTAACAACGGGGGACACCAGAAATGGGTTTCACACATTGTTACCCATGTGGGCAATCAAACCCAGGTCTTCGCTGTGACAAGCAAACCCTTAACCCACTAGGCTACATCACTGCCCCCACAGAAACAGGACACCCCTAATTTTGCATTCTACCAAAGTGGTGCAGCATCTTAGACCACTCACTGCACCATATACTTAAACAAATTTTAGCTGCTAAGACCTGGTTTCTTGGTGACTAGCAATTGCACAGGGCCTAGAACATGAAAAATCTGTAAAATGTTTATATAAGGCAAGGGTGGAAATAACTTTAAAATTGTTCCTGAACTCGGTACAGTGGCAAATGTAAAATCACTTGCCCTGATAATTTTTCCACTATACTGGCCGATTTTCTTGTTGATTTTTTAAATAAACAACATAATTAACATTGGAAAGTCAACTGGACACCGGTACAGTGTTTTATACAAATTTGATTGCCCGACAGAAAAAAACACTGGACTGGGGCGTCGGGCAATGGATTATTTCCACCCCTGCAAGGGTTATGACAGGAACACCTTGACTTTCAATCTTAAGTTCAATGACCACCCTGGTAATTTTCGGAACATGACAAAATCAGTGGTAACACTTACCACTCCTTTAGAATCTACACAGTTCAAATTGACTTTAGTAACGAATCTCAAAGTTGGGCATTCATCAGGGTAGTTTTCACCACAGTAAATTCGCAGGTTGTAAATTCTTCCCTCAAATGGTGACTGTAAAGAGACAACAATGATAAGGTCAAAGGACATCAAATTTTCTGAACATCCAGCTAAGAATAGATAATAACAGATTATGTAGGCCTACTTCAACATATCACATGTCAATTGACCAATAAAGTTAATTTAAAAATCTTGTTATACAACCAACAATTTCTTGACTTCTTTGATTGGCATTCTAAAAAGTTGGGTAGATGAAGAATGAGGACTATTTTTATGCATATACAATTTCTTTATTCTATATAGGCGATGTTTTGACATAGATTCTAATGTCGAAATGTCGCCTATATAGAATAAAGAAGTTGTATATCCATAAAAATAGTCCTCATTCTTCAACAATTTCTTTTACCAAAAAGAACAAAATGATTCAATTTTTTTATTGCTTCATGCTCACTCAGCAATATTCCAGCTATATGACAACAGTGTGTAAGTAATTGAGTCTGGACCAGACAATTCAGTGATTGACATCACGAGCATCGATCTACACAACTGGAATTTGATGCATCAATCAATCTGGCAATATAATTTAATGTCGCTTTTAGCAATATTCCAGCAATATCACTGCGGGGAACACCAGACATGGGCTTCACACATTGTACCTATGTGAGGAATCAAACCTGGGTCTTTGGCATGACAAGCAAAACCTTTAACCAAAAGGCTACCCCACCGCCCCTATGTTACAAACTCAGTACCCTGGGTGGTCCAATGATAGTGCCAGTCCATCTGCTTAAGAGTCTATCATCTTCATCCTCCAAGCCCCAACTGATTGTGCCATCACCCGTTGCCCTTCTGTCCTTGTTCAAGCTCCTCCAGCAGGTAGAACCCTCGGGGCATCTCCACTGAAAACACAAACCCAGAGCTCCAGATAAGCTGCATAGTTGCATATAGTACGCTATAGAAAAGTTTAAATATGCAAGTAAAATAAATGCCAGCGTATGAAAAAAACACAAAACATTTACGTTTACGCTGTGTCAAATAAGAATGCGTATCTACCCAATACATCAAAATTATGTTGCTTATCGTATCAATTCAAGCTTATCGTATCAAATTCAAGGTTTGTTAACTCTTCACTGACTGGCCAGTCTATTAATAGCGACCCATCAAACAGCTGTTTTCTTTCTACATGTCCTATAAACAAATCGAGATTCCACACGTTCAAAGTAAAATATTAAGGGTTTTTTACACTACAAACAGAAAACAACTTCATTAGAGTACTGCTAGATGAATTAATAAGCAAGTGTGTTGTTTCACCTGTGTCGCACCTCTTAAACTTATTATTTGAAATGAATACCCAGACTTGAAAAAAATGGTGGGTATAAAAAAAGTATAGACACCCACTTGAAATTGGAGATACCCACTTAGTTTCAAAAGTATGGGTATCCTACCCACATGGCCAAAAGCTTATCTGGAGCTCTGCAAACCAACATCACAACATTTGAAACAAGTCCACCATCTAGTGCCTGCAGGCAGGATTTCCTTAAAAGGGGCCAAATGGCCCCTACCTACAGAAAATGTGGGTCAATAACCTAAAGTTACGTATGGTATTTCTACTACCAGACATAAAAAAATCTGTAACCCTTTTCTTAGACATTTTGACAGCCAAAAAGGTTTGATGTTAACTCTGTACATCGAGTCGAGCTCCGTAGCAAAGTGCAGAGCTTAGGAAGCCTTGTTTTGAATTCAGAAAATGTTCAAAAAATTATTTTGATTTCCGAATGTTTGACATCGATTTCAATGAAAATAGTCGTATTTTGAAATTAATTACACGACTGATAGATAAAAATGGGTTATGAATTATAAATCTGCGAAATTGTTGGCGCACACATTTATAAATAAACGCCAAGGTAAGTACAATTAGCAGGAATCTCGCAATTACACAGTCTGGCTGCATCACTGAACATCACAACTTTGAAACAGGTTCATCATCACAACTTTGAATCAAGTCCACCATCATAACTTATGCAAGCTACAGTCAGTGTTCATGAATAGCGTGTGACCATCTGACAAATCCGGCAGATTCGCCAACGGTCAGACAGAAGTCTACAACCCGCCGGCCCCAGTGTCTGACTGTATATTTCACAATTACTTTGACTGAAGTTGTTTTATGTGACATGTGACACTTGTTTGCTGTTTATAAATCTTATGTTTGTTAATAATTTCAATGTCAATTATAAGAAATATTAAATCTGAAATGTGTGTTTAATTTTATTACATGGGTCCTGTGCATTTTCAATGGGTCAGACAGACATCTGAAACTTACAGGACCCAATGTCCTGAGACTTTGAAACACCATTCGTGAACACTGTACAGTAAATCTTATCTGTGTTTTTCCCTATAAATCATTTTGTATCTAACTGTCGCAAAATAGATCAATGTCTTGTCGCATAGTATTTTCCTAACCCTTATCCATATCTGCATCACACTTGATATGCTTCAGCAAAGTACAGTGTCATGATTGGACAACATATGCAACACAATTCACTTCCTGAAAACTTCAAACTAAGACAATGTCATTATTATTCCAACATTATAAGTACATAGAATGTTGCATGATCAAAAATCTAACTACATAATTAAAATTCCCGAAGGGCCTCTTGTTGAATTTTTTTTTTGTGGGATTACAAGTATAATTGATGCACAAGGATATTAATAATGTTAGGGTGATGGGTCGAGGGACACAATCTCCTAACACCATTGTCTATATCATCATCACTGCTCCAAGCCGACTCTTCTCCCCCTTGTCTACCTGACATGCAAGATGATGCTCACATCCTTGAAATTTGGCATCAACTGGTCATATTCTTTCCATAGCAACTGTAGCTTTAGGGTGTCTTCAGCAGTTAGCTTGTAAAGATTACTTTTCTTTCATTAAATGAAAAAATGACACACCATGTACCGCGTCCAGCATAAATATCACATGGTAGCCGGCTGGTCTACTTTCACATATACATACATACATACAAATATTTGTAATGCGCTGCTTTTTATCAATCTAATTGCTCAAAAGCGCTATCTGAGTCCACTTTATCCATATGCAGAGGTGAATAGGTGCGTCTTGAGTCCACTTTTAAAATTTGACAGTTCTGTTTCGGAAAGAAGGATGGATGGTAAATTGTTCCAGAGGAAGGGTCCTGCTCTAGAGAAAGACCTGTCCCCATATGACTTAGTTCTAGTTTGTGGTATTTCAAGGAGAGACTGGTCCCTTGACCGGAGTGATCTAGTTGGGTGATAAGGTATAAGGAGATCCGAGAGGTATTTTGGAGCTAGACCGTTTAGACACTTGAAAACAAGGACCAGGATTTTGTAGTCGATTCTGAAGCGAATTGGATTTGAGGGCAGGAGAGATGTGTTTAGTCCTTTTAATTTGGCAGATCAATCGTGCGGCTGAATTTTGTGCCTTCTGTAGCCTGTAGAGGACTTGTTTTGGCACACCAGACAGCAAAGAGTTACAATAATCCAAGCGGGATGTTACATATGCTTGAACTAGAGCTTGTGCAGATTTCACATCCAAGTATCGACGGATCAAACCAATGTTGTGCAGATGGAAATAACATTGGCGACAGACATTGCGAACATGGGGTTCCATGCTGAGGGCAGAGTCAAAGATTACACCAAGATTGCGAACATGTGGCCGCATTTTTATTGCAGATTCACCGATGCAAAACTGTGGAAGCAGAAGCTTTTTCTGAAGCCGAAGAGGGTGGAACACAATGAGCTCAGTTTTATCATCATTTAATTTAAGATATTTCGATGACATCCAACTCTTGATACAATCAACACATTCTTCTACTCTTGAAAAGGAGAACTTGGTTGAAGATGCGTCAGATGGCTTGAATGATAAGTAGACTTGCGTGTCATCAGCATAGAGATGCATACTTAAGTTGTAGGACCTTACAATATCACCGAGGGAAGATGTGTGTAGCATGTGAAAAGTAGGGGGCCTAGGACGGAGCCCTGAGGCACTACAAACTTCAAGTACGTTGCCTCTGACCTTTCACCCTGGATGACAACTGCCTGCCTCCGGTCTGTTAACATATATTATTGATATATTGTTTCAGAACTTCAGAGGAATATACAAACATAACTCTGAAGTACCCAAAGATGAGTGAGTTGACACTTTTAGCAATATTCCAGCAATATCATGGTGGGGACACCAGAAATGGGCTTCACACATTCAGTGTTCACGAATGGTGTTTCAAAGTAACAGGACATTGGGTCCTATAAGTTTAAGATGTCTGTCTGACCCATTGAAAATTCACAGGACCCATTGAATAAAATTAAACACTCATTTCAGATTTAACATTTCTTATAATTGGCATTGAAATTATAAACAAACATAAGAAAAATTAAGATAAAATAAACAGCAAACAAGTGTCACATGTCACATATAACAACTTCAGTCAAAGTTATTGTGAAATATACAGTCGGACACTGGGGCCGGTGGGTTGTAGACTTCTATCGGACCATTGGCGAATCTGCCGGATTTGTCAGAGGGTCAGACACTATTCGCGAACACTGCACATTGTATCCATGTGGGGAATCAAACCCGGGTCTTCTGTGTGACGACCGAACGCTCTAACCACTAGGCTACCCCACAACTCCTACCTATTTGTACAATTCTGACTACCAGTTACACTGGGTGCATGTAAAAATATAGGTTGCATTTAAAAAAGGAAAGAAAAGAAAAAAATACAAAGAGCTGAATTCATTTTTTTTCATTCACTGTTTTGAACACGAATCTGGAAGTTAATTTCTATTATGTTGTTGGAAGTACCTACTTTAACAGGGAAATACATAAAATCAATAAATTACTAAGAACCGTATGTTGAGATCCCTGAAAGAACACAAAATATGTCCTAAAAGATATGACTGCACTATTTATTTATATTTCAGTTCCTTTCAAAACCTGAAAATTCGTAAGCAAATTTATCAAAACATTGTTTGATACTTTGCTTGTACTTTACAATAACAATTAAAAAAAGCAAAGGGATTTCATTCTCCATACAGTTTACACAAGTTCATTGTACAAAGTTGAAACTTAAAAACTATGATAAAACATCTATTCACGCTCACATAATAAGACTCAAAATATTTCAATCCTGGTCTAAATAATTTACCCGCCATGGGAACTAAGCATGAATAAAAGTCCTTTATTACCGCCTGAGTGGGTCACCAGGTCAGGTGGTCTGTCTCAGTGGGTGGAAGTGGGTCATCATAATCACGACTCAATGTTGTTTATTTCTGCTGTCATGACTAAGCAATATTCCAGCCTTATCATGCGGCAGTAACTGATCATGTCATTGCCAGGATAGTGAGTGATTGATCTATGGATCAATGCCCCACGTTGTTGGGGTATAAGTACATGTTATCAGCCAAGTCACCAAGCCTGACCAATTAACTAATCTCATATGGCTGCTAATAAAAGAATAATGTCAGGGGTGGAAATAACTTTAAAATTGCTAGTGTACTCCGGAACAGTGGCACATGTAAAATCTTTTGCCCTGATAATTTTTCCACTATACCGGCTGTTTTCTTGTTGATTTTTTAAAATAAAGAACATAATTAACATTGGAAAGTCAACTGGACACCGGTACAGTGTGATATACAAATTTGCTTGCCCGACAGAAAAAAACACTGGACTCGGACGTCGGGCAATGGGTTATTTCCACCCCTGAATGTACTGGGGATCTTTTTCTGAGGTGCTGGTTATTGGTGAAAATGTCAAAGGTATATAAATAAAAAATGACCAAATAAATAAATAATGAAATAGACTAAAATAAAAAAGATAAATAAAACAATGAGGTGAGGTGAGGTGAGGTGAGGTGAGGTGAGGTGAGGTGAGGTGAGGTGAGGTGAGGTGAGGTGAAACTGGGTTTGACGTCGTGCTTGAGAATATTTTGCTCATATGACGACGTGCATAAGCGCGTGTGTGTGTATGTGCAGCTGCTTCTACTAGCCCAGACTTAGACTCAGGCCACTCAGACACATTATACTGACTCCGAGCCGACCAGTCCTTGTTGTACCCATTAATGCCAAGTGCCAGGCAGGGACCAACAAGTACCATATTTTAACGTCTTTTGGTATGACACGGTCGGGGATCGAACCCGCGACCTTCCGCTCTCCGGGCGTACGCTCCGGGCGTACGCTCAACCACTACACTACGGAGGCGGTCAATAAAACAATGAATGAATGAATGAATGAATGAATGAATGAATGAATGAATGAACGAACCAACAAGTGTTACTTCTCACATTTCAAATATGTTGCCATGGTTACATGTATTTCCAAGTTTGGTTTCAATCACAGATTACTAATAATCATCTTGAGCATCACTGAAGTTTTATGATGAATGTACGACAGATAAGTCATATTGTGTCCTCATCACCTGCATATTCTATTGCTTAGGTTAACGTGGGTCGATGGGATCTCTTTGAAATGAAATTATCAGAATTAATGCATCATTTTGTTCGTCCAGTACAGTGTTCACGAATGGTGTTTCAAAGTCACAGGACATTGGGTCTTGTAAGTTTCAGATGTGTCTGACCCATTAAAAATGTACAGGACCCATGGAATAAAATTAAACACACATTTCTGATTTAATATTTCTTGTAATTGACATTGAAATTATTAACAAACATAAGATTTATAAACAGCAAACAAGTGTCACATGTTACATAAAACAACTTCAGTCAAAGTCATTGTGAAATATACAGTCAGACACTGGGGCCTGCGGGTTGTAGACTTCTGTCTGACCGTTGGCAAATCTGCCGGATTTGTCAGAGGGTCAGACGCTATTCGTGAACACTGCCAGTATGCACAAATGTAGAGAATAGACGCAGAAAATTTTTTTCACTGCATCCTGACGGACGCACAATAGTATTCATTGTACCAACCAAACATTTAGACTGTGCTAATTGTTTGGTTGTTTCTTTCACAGCAGTTACGTGCAACATTTCATCCACCAGTCCTTTATGATCAATGGTTCATTCAAGGCTCTAAAGAAATGATGCAAACATAGCGTTCTCTACACCGTTACTTCACAGGCCCCTCATACTGCCTACAATAGCCTGTGAGTCGATGTAAAACCCTGATTTTGAGTGATCTCATCTTTAAAAGAAAAACGACATAAGCAGTTATTCTGAGTTATGAACTCTGTTATGTCACTGTGACCATCATATTGTCAGTGCAATTTCATACCAGAATCCAAAATAATACCAGGTAGTTAGGTTCACTTTAAAAAAAAAATAATAATAAAATAAAATCCCATTAAGTTGTGAAATAAGTGTCATTTCTGAAAAGCCATTATCTAATACAGAGATGCTAACCCTTATTTAGCCCAATTAGTATTTTGGCCAAAAACTGAAGCAAAAATTAGTATTTTGGTCCAAATTAGTTTTAACTTTTCCAAAGAAGTTTCATATTAAATAAAAAAATATATATAGATAGTCTTGTCAGAAGAACTTGTTATTAAAATTGTACTCACCTAAATCACTAGTATCAACATATAGCTTGATACTGAATAAAATGTGGCTGAAATTGTATGGTTTGTATGCTATTTGATGATTTAATATAATGTATTTTTTATAAATTCGTACTGCTATTGTAGTCATGTAGTTTGTAGTGTTTTTTTCCGAACAAATATGATAATATCGTATGGGTTGGCTTCAGTGATTGAAATAACGGCCTGCGCGCCTGCCCAAGGCTGGCAACTTTCGTGTCGGTCTGCCTGAAAAAAAATCTCCACCAGCCCAATTGTCTGGCTGACATTTTTAAATACCTTCCTTTTTGAATAACATGTGAGAAGATATATTTGAGGCGGGTATCTCTCCAAACTTTTGCTAATAAAAATTTTCAGAAAATATATCATTTTGGTAAGTGGAATTGCAAGTTTAACAGGCTCTTTTCAAATGGATGTGACTGAGTATTAAATTTCATGCTTGTTGTTTTTAATTTGCTAAATTAATTCACATTTGAAACAATGATACTTGTTTGTTTTTGTAAAATAAAAAGACAATTTATGAGTCAAAAGTGTGATCTCTGCTATTACTATGAGCAGGAAAGTTTGTCAATACCATTACGTGTCAAGCTTTAAGTCCAAGGATAACTTTACCATGTTAACACAGTCAACATTGCCAATTCATGTCACACATTTTGTGAGTATTTATCTAAATATCATAAATAATACATAAACTATAGACTCGATATACAGAGGCCCAGATAAGCTGCGTATCCGGGTAAAATACGCATAGAAAATTTCCAACTACGCATTGAACAATAATTGTTGCGTACCAATTACGCATTTAAAATGTCAGATACGCAAAAAGTTTAAAACAAATGCATACGGAATATATTTATAAAAATCGCTTGCGTAATGAAAAAGACATCAATTGCTATCAAGTTGTACTGTCCATATAGGATGAGTGATTTTTTATGAAGTCATTTCCATTATATTTAAGTTGGTTTTGCTTCGGTATGACATAAGGCAGAACATACCTGCTTAGTAAACTTACTCAATGACATAATACTTAGGTGAGTAAAATGACTGAAATACGTGAAATATGTGAAATACGCACATATTTGAAAGCAGTGGGTAACGGAAAATGAAATACCAGCTCAAAATTCATAATACCCACTCCCAAAAAATACAGTGGGTATAGTACCCACATTAGCTTAATCTTATCTGGAGCTCTGAATATATTGATATGCATATTCATTACCCTTTCATTGTAATAAATCCATATCATAGAGTATTTTGTTGGGAGCTGTACAGGGCTGACTTCCAAACTTCAACAACTCAGTAAACGCACTCGGCTCTAACAACTCATACAATGACATCCAAAGAAGTAAATATGTGTGGACAGTTTTTCAAATTAATTATGATCCTTCTGGCAAGAGGTATACTGAAGGTAACATTTGTACCTATGAGCTAAACATGATAATGAAAGTACCACGAAAAGTTTAAAGGCACAATGTCATGCTTTTTCGACATTATGTTGGTCCATAATATATATATTGGGGCATATGCACTCTTTTTAGCTTCCTATTGATACAATGTGAGACTTATTAGTCCTTATGACTTGCCTGAAATCAACAATTAAATCTTCGAGGCAAACAGCTTCCAAATAGATAACATTTGCCATATATGGAATGTAAACGATTGCTCTGTACATCAAAATCTGTCGCATGTGGTGTTGTCGGTGTTTGCCGAACTGGCCTCAATTACAAGTTGTGTTATAGGATATTTGTAAAGAGCGTTCCAAGGGACATAATTCTATGGAGTTCGCTTAAAATAAAGTTCGGTCGGTAGAGGGAATGAGAGTTGATTTGATGCAACGTTGCATTAATTCATTCAATGTTTTTAATTTCATATTGTAATCTTAATACGTATTTTTTCGGAATAAATAATATGGCAGCTTCGATGGGGGCTGATGTTAGTATTAATGAGAGAAATGCAATATTGAATTTTTAGAGAAGTGGGCCGTGATAGTGTGCCTTTAATTTAGTTTAAACAAGGCTATGGACCCCGCAATGACTGCACATGGACCAGCAGGTGAGCATGATCATCTGGCATCTTTAAAAAAACAAAACATGATCTGACTGCTGTGTGTATGACATTGACAAGAGATGCATACAATAACAAACTACTGAGGGACCTGTTCTAAAGTCCACTGTAGTATGGGTGAAACTGTACGCTCTTACCACGGTACAGTATGTTTTGAGGTACAAGGCCTTTCGGTTCATTATATATGAGATATGATCATAGTGCAGAAAATTGACAAGAGCCAAACATTGAAAGATTTTGAAAAAATGATTTGGTTTGTAGACAAGAAAAGGTTTAAAAGTTTTCAAAAATGACATTACGAAAACCAAATTTTTGGATTGCATTAAAGTATACCAAACCAAAGGCAAAATATTGCGGTTCTACTAATATTCCAGTGTACTGTTTCACCCCTATAATGTAGGATAACAAAACAATCCCTTGAGTTTGAGATATCCCCCACCCCAAAGACATTATTCTGAGAGAATGTTGAATTCCCTGTAGTTAGTGTAATACTCTAAATCATGCTGTTTTGAAGAATGACAAACATATTTTCATACTGTTCCTTGCCTTATCATAACATGAGCAATTTCCTCAAAAGTTCAGATGAATAATGACAAGTGCATATTGAAAAGTTCACTGTTTGGTTACCTATCTCATGATAAAAACATAAGATTGGTAAATTTGGTTGGAAGATTTTGCTTATTTTAGTTTCAATAGTAAGGAAAGCATTACTCTCATCACCTGACCAGTTATAGAAATATATATGAACTAAATGATATTGTCACCAGGTGTGATTCAATTGTTTCATGGCAACAGTGAATATCACAAAAGTGAATGCCATCAATTATAAGGCACCTATTTGTCTGATGAATAGATGATAATTTTCACAGTTTCTGGGTTTCTATTACTTAATACACAACCAAACAATTTCAAATATTTCCACTGACCCTTATTTGGACAATCAATATATATATCCATGAATTACAACCCAAATATTTCCTCTTTCCTTCATGACTAGAAAGAAAATGTACTCATTGGCTCTACATGTTTAAATTAAACTAATTTGATCAAATTCAATGTATCATGTGCTCGGAGAGCAGGAGTTTGTTTAGCCATAGCAGTTATACATTCTGGACCATATTTGACAAGCTAATCGTCAAAGTCTGAACGAATATTATATCCTGATAAAGACATTGCTGGGGCCCCTTTGGGGCGTTACTAAATACCACTCCATTATTACGCACTTAAATCAAGACAATTCTGCTTAATGGTCAAGTCCCTAACATCAAATTGAAATGATTTATTTTGCACAACAAACGACACCACTGGCTATCGTGACGTCTTGAATCGAGAATTTTCTGCGATGATCATGTGGCTAAATTCATGTGCGAGAAAATGGCGGTACCATCGCTCAGCAATTCTTCAAGTAACTCAGTAACAAAACGACAGTCCGTGATGGTAACATATTTTCCTCATTTGTCCATTTTCTTGTGTACTCCATTTACTTCTCAAAATGAGCTTTCTTTAGTACAGTTTTAAAATATAGATTCCACAAACCTGAGTTCTGAGTCTGGTGAAACCCCGCCATTTTGTTTTCTCTGCTGTGTGTGGTGTTCCGGAATATTCAGTAACGTATATTGTTCAGAATATATTTGTCCCGAACAGTTAAAAAAGAGTTTCTCTAAAAACACTAAAATTAATTACGTGGTGCTGCGCGAAGACGCAACGGTTTTTCGTACACAGTAATTCAGTGCGGAATATTAAAACCGGAGTTAGAACCCGGGATTAGTCATAAAAGAACAAAAGACAGAAATCGTAGACGAAACGAAATATCTTACTAAAACCACAAACGAACGTTGGCTCAATCGTTAAATGTTATCTTTTCACTCATCCTCGGAAATTGGATTTGAAAACTAAATGAGGAAGCGCCTGTGTTGGAGTAGAGGGCAATGAAAACCAAATGTGGACTGGGTGGTCTGCCACGGTAACATTGCTAAATTGTGGAATATTGGACATTACTGTTAATAGTTGTTGCACATATAACTGCAGAGAGGGAAGAGACAATGGCACCTACAACAGGACACCTAGAGAAATTAGGAATAATTGATGGCTCTGTTAAAAGTGAGTGAGTATGGTTTTACGCCGCTTTTAGCATTATTCCAGCAAGGAGGAATTCTCACATTGTACCCATATGGAGAATCGAACCCGGGTCTTCAGCATGATGATTGTACGCTTTAACCACGAGGCCACCCCACCTCCCATCTCTTTATAATAATAATACTAATGATAATAATAAAAAAAATAATAATAATAATAATAATTTGAAATGTCTCGCTTGCATCCCAAGTACACTGTCATCAGGCTCCCCATTGTTCTCGGTGCCCTAGGTTTGGTACCTCCTGATCTCTTGGCGCAGATCAGGAGAGTGCCCGGGTTTTCCACCGTGAGTACAGCCCTTCTGACACTCTGGGTAATGCAGAAGGCTGTAGTGTTGGGGAGCCATCATATTCTCTGGAAAGTTCTTGGTTGGTTCGACTAGGCAGTGTTTCCTGGGAGAAGTCCCATTCGCTGTCTGGGCTGCGTGTAGAGGGGGCGAGGGCCCTGAGCTGATGATGAACCTTACCAGCCTGACTGTGCCAGGATCACCCGAACCCTCTCTGCTGCATATTATCTTTAATCTGTAATAATAATAGTCCATTTATAAGGCGCCTTTCCATGCGCAATGCATGCGGTGCACACAGTTAGGAACACAGAAAAGTGGTAGGAATCATTTGGAACAGGCGAGTCTGTAGAAGTAGGTCTTGAGATAAGAACGAAAGGAAGAATAGTCTTGACAGAGTCTAATTTCAATGGGTAGGCTATTCCAGGCAGTAGCAGCAGAATAAGAGAATGTTCTATGGCCAAATCGTTTGGTCCGAACCCGAGGGACAACAAGAAATCGTTTGTTCTCTGATCTGAGAGATTTAGTGGGCTGGTAGATATCGAGGAGACTGGACAGATAGTTTGGCGCCATTCCATTCTTAAACGCAAGACAACGTAGTTGATAGGTTATTCTGTGCTCAATTGGGAGCCAGTGCAGTGATCGCAAAACTGGAGATATGTGTGATCAGATTTTGGAGTCAGTGACACAATTCTAGCAGCAATGTTTTGGACACGTTGTAGTCTGGAGATCTGAGATTTTGTAGCACCGGCCAGGAGACTATTACAATAGTCCAGTCTACTCATCACCAGAGACAGGACAAGGATGACAGAAGAGTCCTTGGTTAAGTATTGGCGTATGTTCCAAATATTTCTCAGATGAAAGAAGCAGCTTTTGATTAACATGGTGATCGAATGAAAGCTCATGATCGAGAATCACACCAAGATTTCTTTAAAGAAATGAAACCTAATTACACGTGGTGCAACACTAAAGTACTGTCGGAAATAGAATCAACCCTGTTTTTTAGCTGTTACTCTGTATCCCTAAAATTTACACAATTGCAAATAGCATATGAAATACATGTAACCCACATCGGCCTAACTGGGCGTTCAGTGGGATGCGTAATAGGATATCCAGAAAAGCATGTTTACTCGTAACATCGGGCAAAACCAAGAAAAATACGAATAGTTGCTAAAACAATAGATCAGACTATAGATGACATTTTAGTCGCTCGACCAGGTATGACGACAGACCGTCGACACACCGAGCATGAAATGCACGTGCTGCCTACAGGCACAAGGGGCCATCTCAAAGATATTCTGTGCGTTTTCTTGTGTGTTGAATATGTCTCAAATATTGATAAACATCTTACTTGTCTTTTTTTTCATAAAGTTTATGTTGAGATATGTAAAACAGTATGATACCCATAGAAAGGCTTAAATCAGCCATCGTATTAAATGTCTCAAAATATATAGGTAGTATGGCCACCCGAAGATCGACAGGACTGGATATTATTTGTAAATTGTTACTTGCCCAGTTTAATTCCCCTAAAGGATAATCTTATCTTAGCTGATATCTCTATCCCCCCGACCCCAACCATTGTCTGCGACACCCGACCTGGTTTTGCTTTTGAGACGACCCCCATGTGTGTTTGTTTTTATAGTGGTAGTGAGACGCCATGGTAGCTACATCCTTAAGAGTTTCACAAGTAAAAATATTATTTTGTACTTCAGCAATCTAATGAAACTAAGTCTAATTTCAAAATGGGCATTTGAAAAGTGTAATTTGTAATACAAAATCATCGCACACTAATTTGCATAAAGCCAAGGTCTGTTCCAAATAAGTTGACTTGGACTTAGAAAAAAACTACATTGCTCATTTCTGCACTAAGTCTCTCCAGTGTAAAGTCCGGTTTTTACGTTTCCTATCTCCTTACCACTGAGACTGTAGTTAGGCCGAAATTAGTTTAACAGATGTTTCACACTTTCACATATTAACTACATAAATTGTGGATATAAATGTGAAAAAGGTTTTTTTTCTATTTCCGACAGTAATTTAGGTAATAACCTGGTTGCACCAGACAAAATATGTTGCACCTGCTGCCCAATATTATTTAGTATATACAATGCTTGAGTTTAGGTATTGATGGTTTGGAACATCATTTCAACAAAATTATACCGGATCTGATAACGTCATTTTATCTTACTCCATAAAACTTCACGACATGGATAGAAACAGCCATCTGTCCGTGTGACCATCAGAATCTTTGCTGCAAGCCAGCTCGATAATCCTCGATAATCTCCAGGGTATAGTGGAGAGTGATCGTAACGTATAGCCTGGAGATTATCGAGGATGGCTTCTCGTTAGCTTCTCCAGCTTCAGCTTGTTCAGCTTGACCTGATCAAGTGAATACTAATGAATTGCATGACCGTGTCACAGCTGGTTGGGTCTATTATTGGGAAGGGGTGCACCTTTGTCGGCTGATTGTCAACATGTCCGAACAGCCGAGACAAGGTCGCCGCTTCACAATTGTGTCGAGAAATCGTCAGCAATATCCTAACTTTCTTTAAAAATGAAGCCACAAACATAATGCAGTTGAACATGAAATAGAAAAGGTGATAATTGAACTGGGTGTAGAGAGTGACAGCGAGAGTGAATCGGATTGTGAAAGTAACTGACGTCTGTACGTTGTAAAGTTAGTACACCAAACTAGATAGCATATGACTGTATAAACAACTCAATTAAAACATGAAATGATTGTTTTTTTTCAGAAGTGTTGTTTTGTAACAAATCCATGCATGCATGTTGTGCACGAACGAATATTCTTTGCTCCCCTATTTAATGAAGTTAAGTCGACCTGCCGTTTGTGCCATTTGACCTTCCGGGTCATGCATATGTAGAGTAGCTCAGGTCAAGCTGAACGGGCTGTAAGGCTTGTATTCTTTGCACTTCAGAATATTGACTGTAGGTTGGTATAAATATGAAATCGCATTTTACAGTTTCGGGTTTCACCAGTGCAGGTTATAAATGTTTAAATTAAGCCATGTAAATGATGACCCCACATTGGATAAAAGGGTCCAAATTATACTCTCAAAAAGTAGGGGAACCTGAACTTCCAATTTGGATAGGAAGTATAAGCGTTAACAAACTTTTAAAAGACAGACATCTTATGAACGCACCACCGTTTCTCTTTATCACCACCCCTAAACACAACGCATGGTATGCACGTGCACAACGCAGTAGCTCCATACACATGGGGTGTTATTCTTGATTTTGACGGTTGATAAATCACTGCAGAGTGAGACCATTAATTTTGACAATCATCTTGCATCACACTAACAAGTGTGTGATGCCAGAGGGCTTGCTTCGACCACATCCCCGTTTTGTGCGGATATATCGTCAGCCATGCATTTGTGTCAAGATCGTTTAGTTGAGAGTCAAAATTGGGTTTCAATCGACTTGCAGAAATAACAATAAAGAATTGGTAGGTGTCATGAGTGGTGATCGATAGGCCGATCATCCATGATCATGTTTACATTAAGTTTTAATCGATTGCATGCGATGGTAGCGTAGCGATCGGCAAAGCAGTCGGGTGGGGTGTACCGAAGTGTCCGGCCTTGTCATAATGTATTGTACTGTGAAGCATTTCGAGTCGGGGGTCATCTCAAAAACAATATTTTTTAAATCATTAATCCTCGCAAAGACACGAGGGCCTGTGGTGGAGGATACTGATGGGCAGCCTTTGGTGAGTAATCCATCCTTCCCAGTCAAGTCCTGGCGTTGCTACAACCAGACACTATTAAGACATTTACATTTATAAGCTATGTCAGTTTTGTGTCAGTTTTGTTTCTTTTAATCTTAACATTCTTAATATGTTTGGGTCATTTTCACTAAAATGTTGGGTCACTTGTTTTCAAATGACTTAATTTGGACGTTTTCTTTTAAATAAACGTAGGCGCTGTCAAGTAGAACTTCACTTTACACAGACTGGTTTCTAGGCAGTATCTGCGTTGCGTCACGTTTGTTTCTTTCGCAATTTATCGATGCCTAATACCATTTTTGAGACGAGAAATGTTTACCGTTTGTTGTTTGTTTGCTGACAAATTACTATATATGTTATCCAATTGCGCAGGTAATAATAATAATAATAATAATGAAAATGTATATAGCGCTAAATCCAACCACTAAGTGGGTGCTCAAAGCGCTACAAAATGATCATAATGTTTGAATAGACTTAATAGTGCAGTGGATAGAGATGCGTTTTAAGATGTGATTTGAACGTAGCAAAAGGTGGGGACAGTTTTAAGGCGAGGGGCAGTTCATTCCACAGCAATGGAACACAAACACTGAAAGAACGCTTTCCATAAGAAATTACGATCGATGCTCATGCTGTTGATCACTGGATTGTCTGGTCCAGACTCGATTATTTACAGACCGCCGCCATATAGCTGGAATATTGCTGAGTGCGGCGTAAAACTAAACTCACTCACTCACTCACTCACTCTGATTTCATTTCATTTATCAATTACAAATGATTTGATCTCGCATGTGTAATTTATCATGCTGGTCTAAAAGAAGAGCTCACAGTGCAAACGTTCTATCTATTATAATCTTAATGAGTGTATAATCTGACAGCGGTTCATCAACATAATTCCAAGATATAACATCTCACATGCACTAATGATATCCAGACCGTGACTGAATTCGCATGGCTTTTTATCTTCTTATTCCATTTTCTTTACCATTTCTACTTTTTAACCTACCCATTTCGATGCGAATTTATATGTCCGGATTATATTGCCAGTGACGTCATGACATATTTTGCTTTCGCGGGGATGTCAAAACATTCAGTTGTCATCGTTTGGTGAATGGCCATCTCACATATTATCATGGCTATGTCAGCGGAAATATTTATGGTGGCCATGTGAGAAATTAGGACATGTGGATGGCTTCGATTGATTATAATGGTAAACTGCATCGTATAGTGGATAAATGTATCGCGCACCTCTTCCCTCTTCACCGGCCAATGTCATATGCCGTTCAACTTGTGTCATGTCGTTTGTTACAGCCAAGTATTAACAGAGCCGACAACAGCAGTAAGAACACTACACATATTTTGAGGATTCTTTGATATGTTTACAATGTTTAACCTGCGCCAATGTTTACACTGCCGTTAGCGTGGCAACAACACCTCTCAGCGTAACAGTAGCCTGATAAAAGTTTGTCCCACAAATGTTTTGAGGTCAGTCATTTCAGCTACGGTTCATGTGTAAAAGCGTAGTACCTTACCCGTAACGTAATAAAATACAAATCTTGTCATTGCTATTGGTTTCCTTGGTGTGACAGATTTGCAATAACCTATGCAAATGGGTACATTTGGTGCACCCTTAGACTAGTTAATTTTGAATGGTTTCATACAAAATGGCCTTAAAATCACTGGATTTTCTGCTCCAGATTGTATTTGCAGGTTGCTCCAGTGTAGCTGGATTATAACTGGGTGCATGGATATTTGAATGATTAATGACCTAGCTGTGGCTTGCTGAGGCTGTAGTCATGGATACAAGGAAGATAATGAAAGCGAAAAAAAATATTCATAAATCATTTTCAGAGCTCCGGATAAGATTTAGCTCATGTCGGTATAGACTAACAACTAGTCTCTGAAATGAACATATTTTACTGAAAAAAGTTCACAGTAAAAAAAAAAAAAATAATGAAAAGGAGCCCTGAGACTTTCTTCATTTTCAGAAGCTGAGGAAATCTAGACTTGCCACATTTTCTAGACTTGCGTGGGCATTCTTGGATATATTTGCTTCAGGGTCTGTACGACAGACTAATGTGGTACTGTATCCACTGTATTTTTTTGGAGTGGGTATTATGAATGTTGAGTGGGTATTTCATTTTCCGTTACCCACTGCTTTCAAATATGTGCGTATTCCAGTCATTTTACTCAACTAAGTATTATGTCATTGAGTAAGTTTACTAAGCAGGTATGTTCTGCCTTACGTCATACCTAATCAAAACCAACTTAAATACTAGTATAATGGAAATGATTTCATAAAAAAATCACTCATCCTATACTGACAATACAACACTTGTCCTATACTAACAGTACAACTTGATAGCAATCGATGTCTTTTTCATTACACAAGCGATTTTTTATAAATATATTTTGTACGCAATTGTTTAAAACATTTTGCGTATCTAACATTTTCAATGCGTAATTGGTACGCAACAATTATTTTTCAATGCGTAATTTGAAATTTTCTATGCGTATTTTACCCGGATATGCAGCTTATCTGGGCCTCTGCATTTTGTCAGTCTAGTTTTAAAAGAAACATCATCCTTGAATGAATTTCCTGATTGGATTTAGGGTACATAATACATATAGTAACTTATTATGTTTCTTACACAATATCAAACCTTTACGTCGTAAAACTTTGCTGTCCTTTTGACTGGTTTATCTGTTACATAATAGCTGTGTAATTGGCTAACATCTAGCCTCTGAACTGAAAACATCCTACAGAAAACCATTTCTTATGTTAACTCAATAAAGTATAATGAAAGAGACTTTTCATTTTTTGAAACTGCATTAATCTAGACTTGCCACATAGTACAGATTTGAATGGGCTTTCTTGGATATATTTGTTTCAGGGGCTCTGTGAGACATTTACTTGGTTGCTAACACATAGCTGCAACATGCTACAATAATGTATCAATGCAGGGCTCCAGATACTTTTTTAACATCAGTACATTTAGAGTACTGAATGGAATTTCATGGTATATCAATAATCTTGTGTTTCGTTTCATATATGCACCACAACATTGCTACTTTTGTGTAAACAGGACAATAAACGATAAAACAATACTTTTTCTGATAAATGCGTCTGTAAATGATTCTAAGACCGTACACCATTGCTGTGGTGCATATCTGCTATGTTTTCTAAATTATTTCCTACCATATGGGGCATATTTTTTATCCGTACATACGCTGATACAGTCCTTATCTGGAGCCCTGTCAATGAGTGAGATGCTATTTCTGTATTTTGTGTTCACAGATAACATTAACGTGCACGACGAAGAAAAAAACTATATTGCCATATTTTGTTCAAAAGCCGACCAGTTAAAATTTAAGAAACTTGACATGTTGCATAATTACTCCTTTTTTTCAGCTTATGGGTAAGTATTTTCTATAGATGTCTCTATTCACTGACTGTCTGCAAGCTTCACGTGTAGGTGGCTGGTACACTATGAGCATTGGCTCTCTTGTGGTTAAATGTTTAATTTTTGTCCTGAAAATCCAGGTTTGATTTCTCATATTGGTATGTGTGAAGCCCATTTCTGGTGTCCCTCAATCAGTGATTATTGATTTTGCTTGAATACTACAGAAAGTGGCGTAAAACCACTCACTCACTCTTTTACTTTCAGACAGGATGTGACATGACAAGGAGAGCATATCCACAACAGAAAGGCAGAATAGTGTGACATCAGTAAAAATGTCACGAGACAATGGTGTACTGTCCAGTACCTTCACAGAGGTCTTCAAGTGCACGTCTCTGGAGAAAGAGCTGTCATTGTGGGAGCAGGTGTATCAAAGTCTCACTACTCCGACAGAAGAAACGGAGGATTTCACGCTGACCAATCACAGGACAGAAGCAGCTGATGCTGGTCATGTTGCATCCAAGCGTGATCCTCATCTTCTCAGTCTTACGCAAACAGAAATTGACAATTTTGTGATATATACATTTGTGCGGAGGTATGGATGGTCGGAAGGGGTCAGGTTGAGTCTGACTGATGCAAAGATCGTGGTAGAGACTGGTGTGCCAGAAGTGAAGTCTGTCACCAAAATTCACAGACAACAGTTGGATTCACAGTTGGATACAATCATTGAATGGTGGGATTTGCAACCTTACTTTCAATGTTTGACAAGTCCTTTGTGGATTTGGTGAATTCAGAATAGCAAGTAGCTTCTTAGTCTGAAGAAATATACCGTGACGAGTGGAAAATGTGCTTTTTTGTTGAGAAATAGAATAGCATAGTATGTACAACTATTGGCAATCAAGGATAATGTGGGGGAAACATTGTCATATTTGGAAACACTCAGTAAGACAATCGCACTCTGTATCTTTCACTGCAGTGGTCGGCATTAATGGGTACAACAAGGACTGGTCGGCTCGGAGTCAGTATAATGTGTCTGAGTGGGGTATTCATGCTTCACTGCAGCATGGTATCTCTGTGGGCTAGCCCTATTAAACCAGCTTAAGTCTGGGCTAGTACAAGCAGCCGCACATACACATACACACGCATGCACGCCGTCATATGAGCGAAATATTCTCAAGCACGACGTAAAACCCAATTTCACCTCACCTCACTGCAGTGGTAGAATGCAGAGTGTGTGTATACCGGTAATGTAAATTCCTTTCGGGAATCAACCAGTGAGTAGTTATGAGCGGTCAATCAGCCTGTGTTGGACTGCAGTCATATGGATTTACAAATGATGACTGAAGCTTGAATTCTTGCTAATTTTATGAACCATGCCTTGCAATAACATAGCTTTTCTTTTCATAATATGTGAAAAATGTTTAAACTGGACCTTGATGCTATGAATTTGCTTGGAGACTTCTAAACTCTGTTGAAATAAATCTCACAGACTTAAGTCTGTTTGCATGCAGTTATCTGTAGCAAGCTCCCTGCAGTGATCACTGCTCATAGTGTTCACTGTACTACTACTACTAGAAGAAGTCACAACTCAGTACTGTGCTGGGGAGCCATCACAAATATACATGTCAATACATTTGGGATCCGAGGGGTATTTTAAAGATTCTTCACCTTGTCTACTGGTGGCACCAGTGTTATTAGGTTGGTAACATGTCATGTTGGATGGAACTTGGTGTCATTAGAAGGGAGATAACTCTGGGTGTAGGGGATAACTCTAATAAAGTTTTGGACAAAAGCATACCACTAATCAAATGAACAATGCAAGTTATCCTTGATACTAGTGGGGGTCCGATTAATTGAAATAATCGAAGATTGGTCGTAGTGACTAAACGACCAAGCAATCGATCATAATTTCTCATAATCGAACACAACCAATTTTGGAACACTTGTTTTCATTAACAATATTTTTCACATGGTTGGTTTTGTCTGTTACATTTTGTAAGCACTACAAGCTCGTTTCAAGTCATGATTGAATTTATCTTAAAGACACCAAGAAATTTATGTTCCTAACATACTAGTCATCCTTTAAAGATGTAAATTTTGCCCAAAAGCCCCCCCAAAACTACATGTTTTTTCCCTTATTTTTATGTGCATTAACAAATTTCATAAATGACGCTAACCAATTATTTTTGATGATTGATTGGTTGTAATGAACCAATCATCAATTATGAGATATTAACCAATTCCCAACACTACTTGATACCATCTTGCATGTTTTCTCCAGGCTGTCCGAGCAGTGTGTGTGTTCAGAGTTACTGAGGAGTTTCCTGAAACTAGTCAAAGAAGGTGAGTCACATGGAACAAATCTAAAATATTTACTGGATCTAGTTATCGTTCTTTTTGCCCATAATCGGATGTCACTAGTACAGTGTTCACGAATGGTGTTTCAAAGTAACTAGACATTGGGTCCTGTAAGTTTCAGATGTCTGTCTGACCCATTGAAACTTCACAGGACCCATAGAATAAAATTAAATAAACATTTCAGATTTAACATTGCTTATAATTGACATTGAAATTATTAACAAACATAAGATTTATAAACAGCAAACAAGTGTCACATGTCACATATAACAACTTCAGTCAAAGTCACTGTGAAATATACAGTCAGACACTGGGGCCGGCGGGTTGTAGACTTCTGTCTGACCGTTGGCAAATCTGCTGGATTTGTCAGAGGGTCAGACGCTATTCGTGAACACTGACTAGTATAAATTGTGTGACATTAGCTCCCCTTGAGATTAAGGCTTAGTCTTGGGAACAATATATTTTTGATAGAACCAAGTAACAAGTTAACAACAAACTGAAAAGAAGCCCCAGAGACGGGTGATTCAGAGGAAAATCTAGACTTGCTTCATTTATGGTTTTTGCGCTGCAGAAATGGTTCAGGGAGTGTAAGACAGAGTAGTTCCCCTTTGGTCCCTGTTGATGTTCATTTTTCTTTCTTGCATTTTGTACATCATACTGGACATTAGGCCTGTCCAACTTGTCCAGCTTGTATATTATCAGGGGTGGAAATAACTTTAAAATTGCTAGTGTACTCTGGTACAGTGGCACATGTAAAATCACTTGCCCTGATAATTTTTCCACTATACTGGCTGTTTTCTTGTTGATTTATTAAATAAACAACATAATTAATATGGAAAGTCAACTGGACACCGGTACAGTGTGATATACAAATTTGCTTGCCCTACAGAAAAAACACTGGACTGGGGCGTCGGGCAATGGGTTATTTCCACCCCTGATTATTATATTGGTTGTGAACATGTTTGTTGCAGCCTCAACCCTGCCGATAGTGAGGAACAGGTCGGTGGTCCACACTCTCACCTGGCTACAAGGGACAGGGGAGCAGTTAAACAGAGCAGGCGTTCTCCCACTTGTAAATGTAGGCAATAAGCTCAGCGAGAAATTATTCGAATATCACCCACCTCTCCAGAAATGGTGGTAACAAATTATCCTTTTTCGTTTATGTTCCTTCAATTTTGCGGCCTCATACCAGTTGTTTCAATCATTGATGATCAGAGTTAAGTTATTTCTAAATTTATAGGGCCGGCGGGGTAGCCTAATGGTTAAAGCGTTGGCTCGTCATGCCGAAGACCCGGGTTCGAATCCCCACATGGGCACAATGTGTGAAGCCCATTTCTGGTGTCCCCCGCCGTGATGTTGCTGGAATATTGCTAAAAGCGGTGTAAAACCAAACAAATTAATTTGTACCATAGGCGTTTGATCTTCATCATGTTGGTTCAGGCTTTAGGGCTTGTATGTCTTTGAAAAATATTTTTTCAATTTTTTTTTTTCGGGACTAATTTCTAAAATGGGCTATCTTTCTTTTTCAGGACTTCATCTTAGCAGCATTGACAGACGTCTGGTCAGCCATACGTAAAGTCGGCTGTAACAAGCTGGGAGATATCATAGGCTGCTTGTCTGATGTGCATCAAGAGGTGGTGTGGAACAGCCTCGTCAGGGTGAGTGTGTGGCTAGAAAAGAATGTGTATATCACTTTGTCAGGGTTGGAATATATGGTCTTGTCATGGTGGATGGGTGTATGGCCTTGTAAGGATGGTTATATATGGCCTTGTAAGGATGGGTATATATGGCCTTGTAAGGATGGATATATATGGCCTTGTAAGGATGGATATATATGGCCTTGTAAGGATGGATATATATGGCCTTGTAAGGATGGGTATATATGGCCTTGTAAGGATGGATATATATGGCCTTGTAAGGATGGATATATATGGCCTTGTAAGGATGGGTATATATGGCCTTGTAAGGATGGGTATATATGGCCTTGTAAGGATGGATATATATGGCCTTGTAAGGATGGGTATATATGGCCTTGTAAGGATGGGTATATATGGCCTTGTAAGGATGGATATATATGGCCTTGTAAGGATGGGTATATATGGCGTTGCAAGGATGGATATATATATCCTTGTAATGTATGGGGTATATATGGCCTTGCAGGGATGGGTATATATATGGCCTTGCAAGGATGGATATATATGGCCTTGTAAGGATGGATATATATGGCCTTATGGTATGTAGATATATATATATGGCCTTGTGAGGATGGGTATATATAGCCTTGAGGTATATATGGCCTTGTAAGGATGGGTATATATATGCCCTTGTAAGGATGGATATATATGGCCTTGTAAGGATGGATATATATGGCCTTGTAAGGATGGATATATATGGCCTTGTAAGGATGGGTATATATGGCCTTGTAAGGATGGATATATATGGCCTTGCAAGGATGGGTATATATTACCTTGTAAGGATGGGTATATATGGCCTTGTAAGGATGGATATATGTGGCCTTGCAAGGATGGATATATGGCCTTGCAAGGATGGATATATATGGCCTTGCAAAGATGGATATATATGGCCTTGCAAGGATGGGTATATATGGCCTTGTAAGGATGGGTATATATATGGCCTTGTAAGGATGGGTATATATGGCCTTGTAAGGATGGGTATATATGGCCTTGTAAGGATGGATATATATGGCCTTGTAAGGATGGATATATATGGCCTTGTAAGGATGGATATATATGGCCTTGTAAGGATGGGTATATATGGCCTTGTAAGGATGGATATATATATGGCCTTGTAAGGATGGGTATATATGGCCTTGTAAGGATGGATATATATGGCCTTGTAAGGATGGATATATATGGCCTTGTAAGGATGGGTATATATGGCCTTGTAAGGATGGATATATATGGCCTTGTAAGGATGGGTATATATGGCCTTGTAAGGATATATGGTATATATATGGCCTTGTAAGGATGGATATATATGGCCTTATAAGGATGGATATATATGGCCTTGCAAGGATGGATATATATGGCCTTGTAGGATGGATTAGGATGGGTATATATTGCCTTATGGATGGGTATATATGGTATAATTATATTAAAGGAAGGATGGATATATGGCCTTGTAAGGATGGATATTGTAAGGATGGCCTTATTGTAAGGATGGATATATATGGCCTTATGGGATATGTATATATGACCTTATAGGATGGGTATATATGGCCTTGGATGGGATGGATATATATGGCCTTGTAAGGATGGATATATATGGCCTTATGGGATGGGTATATATGGCCTTGTAAGGATGGGTATATATGGCCTTGTAAGGATGGATATATATGGCCTTGCAAAAAGGATGGATATATATGGCCTTTGACTTGTATGGATGGATATATATGGCCTTGTAAGGATGGATATATATGGCCTTGTAAGGATGGAGTATATGGCCTTGTAAGGATGGTATATATGGCCTTGTAAGGAGACCTTGCAAGGATGGATATATATGGCCTTTAAAGGATGGATATATATGGCCTTGTAAGGATGGGTATATATGGCCTTGTAAGGAGGATACCTTGTAAGGATGGATATATATGGCCTTGGCCTTCAAAGGATGGATATATATATGCCTTTGTAAGGATGGGTATATATGGCCTTGTAAGGATGGGTATATATGGCCTTGTATTAAGGATGGATATATATGGCCTTGTAAGGATGGATATATATGGCTTTGTAAGGATGGGTATATATGGCCTTGTAAGGATGGGTATATGTGGCCTTGTAAGGAGACCTTGCAAGGATGGATATGTATGGCCTTGTAAGGATGAGTATATATGGCCTTGTAAGGATGAGTTTATATGGCGTTGTAAGGGTGAGTTTATATGGCGTTGCTAGGATGGATATATATGGCCGTGTAAGGATGGGTATATATGGCCTTGTAAGGATTGGTATATATGGCCATGTCAGGGTTGGTATATATGGCCTTGTATGGATGGTTGTATATGGCCTTGTAAGGATGGGTATATAAGGGCCTTGTCAGGTTTGATGTATATAACCATGTTATGCAGGTATCATCATCTGCATTGTTTCATCTCTGATCAACAACCACATTTCCTCCACAGGTTTGTAATGATGAAGACACAACCTGGCAAGCAGTAGATGGTGCTATGTTAGGTAGGATTACATTATATTATGTAACTATGTATTTGTTAGGGCACTTTGCTAAGGCTGCACAGTTCTGTCCCTTTGCCATGTCAGGATTTGCAGTAAGTGGGAGTGATTCCCAGATTTGACATGGTTATGATCAGCACCATGCCATGGTTGAGGCTTTCACCAGAGCAGTGAATGCTTTAGCCTATGTTTGTCTTGTCAAATCAAATCTGATGTGACATAACTATTAGTTACACTGAGTATCTTGTATTTTGTTCTATGAGAATAGATGCGAAATATAGTACCGCTACAGTCCGTTTGAGTCAGAAACGGACCGATGAATTGCAAATGTTATCATTGTACAAAATTGCCACATAAATATAAATAGTACACATGTTTATCATTTACCAATACCCAACAGCTTTCTTATATTTGAAAATTTTCCGGACTCCACCAAAAAAGTTGTTTGAGAAACTATCATCATTGATTTGCAAATCATCGGTCCGTTTCTGACTCAAACGGACTGTAGTTGATGAAACACAGATATTACAGGTGTGATGTTTTTAGCCTGGAATGGAAGTATTCAGTTTTTGACTTGTCTCCGTGGGGCTACTATACACTTCCTTTCATTGGTAACAAACTTTGTGAAACGTCCTGATGTAAACTGTAACGGTATTTGTTCAGCCTTTTGTGAAGCAGGAGTAAGCACAAAGATCAGATTTTAATGAGAAGGTAAAGTCATTACGCTTGAAGTCATGTTGATATTATTAGCATGGAAAGGAATTGAGGTTCTTCATTACACTAGCTAGGGGGAAATGTACTGAAGTTTGTAGAGGACATACATTCCACCAGGTAATGGCATCAGACTGGAAATATCTGGTGGTTGAAATGATTTCAGTTGTTTAAAACATAATGTTGAAGCACTGTTTCTGCATTTGCAAGAATTTTTGGAGACTTCCCTGATTACTTTGATTTGTCTTCCAGGGGTGGAAATAACCCATTGCCCGACGTCCGAGTCCAGTGTTTTTTTCTGTCGGGCAAGCAAATTCGTATATCACACTGTACCGGCGTCCAGTTGACTTTCCAATGTTAATTATGTTGTTTATTTAAAAAATCCAACAAGAAAACGGCCGGTATAGTGGAAACATTTTCAGGGCAAGTGATTTAACATGTGCCACTGTACTGGAGTACACTAGCAATTTTAAAGTTATTTCCACCCCTGGTCTTCAGTTATTATGTTTTTTCTGAATGTTTGTTTCCAGGCATCACTGCTATAGTACAGCATCTACACTCAGACAGAACAGCCAACCAGGTGAGCTTACTGTTATCACCCATTCTGCTTGTACATGTTTGGTCAAGGTTGATGAGAGTTGTCCCCCTTGACACTTTTATCTCTTCTCCTATGGTCGTGGTGACGTGAGTTGGTTGTAATTTATAAGTACATGATCATTGTACTTAAATAGTGTCTCATGAAAGTTTGTGTCTGTGAGTGTCTGTAATTTCTAAGGGTGTGTGTGCTAGTTTCATACATACAATGCGTCTATTTAACATATGTTCCCCACTTAGACACAGTATGAGTGAGTGAGTGAGTTTAGTTTTATGCCACACTCAGCAATATTACAGCTATATGGCGGCGGCGGTCTGTATATAATTGAGTCTGGACCAGACAATCCAGGGATCAACAGCATGAACATTGATCTGCGCAATTGGGAGACGATGACATGTGTCAACCAAGTCAGCAACCCTGACCACCTGATCCCGTTAGTCACCTCTTACGACAGGCATGGGTTACTGAAGATTAATTCTAACCCGGATCTTCACGGGTAGACACAGTATGAGTCGATGAGTCTTTGTTGAGTCAGAGACGGACATTCCTTGTTTTATTCCTATAATGCTAAACACAAAGCAGGGTAACAGGAAGTGCCATGTTTTATTGTCCTGTGATATGACATGGATGACATTTCTCTCTACTGGCCCAGTGTTTCAATCCCAGTTTCATCCAGGTTGTGACCATTGGTTTATGAGCACCATGCTCGTAATACACAGTGTTTGCCCTGACACAGAAAACCTGCGTATTTGATGCAAAAATTATCTCAAATGCGCAGTAAATTTAGAAGCTTGCGTCACTGTTGATGCAATGCTACTGGGTCCTCAGTTCAGATAATCTAAACTTGTATAGTCCATAATTTTTCTGTTGTTTAAAACTACAGTCAAATCCCAATGAGTCGAATCTCTGGGGACCAAGTAATAAATTCGACTTATCGATGTATTCGAGACATAGCTATGTCTATGAGGGTAGAAAAAAAGATGATCCAATCCTAATTCCTCCGCCAAAGCATTTGTTTATCTAATGATTTTCCTATCACTAATAGGGGCACCTTATCAGTTCCAGTCTGATTAGCACAGACAGTGATTTTCCTAAAATCACTAATCTGCCTTTTGAACTCACCCGTCAAAGGCGGAAAGGTGTAAGCCACGCTGGTTTGTTAATTGGATCAGTTTGCTACACCAATTAACTTCTCATTGATTAACTTCGGCTTATGTATACAAGATGCTGTTGTTTGAATCTCATGGGACCAAATTTTCTTCTCGAGTCATCGTGTGTATTTATGAGACGAATTTGTGTAACCGGAAATCAAATGATGACAACTATAACAGGGAATGGTCGGGACCGACAGATACTTCGAGTTATGCATAATATTCGAGACACCGGCATTCAACTCATCGGGATTTGACTGTACTTAGTGTAATGTTTGCCAGTTAACTGCTCAGTGCTGATTAAAATTTATACCTGACCTGCCTTACCTTGTTTTTTGTCGTTATTAAACAATCTTAGTTGATATCTTTATGAAAATTCCAAACCGAAGTTGACTCCCCAAAACATGTCCATGAATCCCTCTCATGACACCAGGGAATTTTTATGCCTATGGCAAACACTAAATACACCAAGTTGGTTAGAATCTATGTCCAGGATCCTGATCCACAAGATTACATCTTGTAACTCTATAGTTTGTCATAGGCTTACAAATATCGTAGTGCTGAAAACACCTTGTGACTTAGGCCCTAGTCTCATTCAGGCTTTCCTTTGACACTACGCTGTTTTTGTTTGTTTTTTTGTTTAATGCCGGACTCAGCAATATTTCAGCTATGGTGGCGGTCGAGTATTGACCAGACAATCCAGAGATCAACATCATGAGAATCGATCTATGCAATTTGGATACAATGACATATGTCAACCAAGTCAGCAAGCCAGTCCACTTGATCCTGTTAGTCACCTCTGACCACCAGCATCAGTTGCTGAAGACAAATTCTAACCTAGATCTTTAGGGTTAGACACTAAGCTGAAACTGTGAAATATCAGAAAGACTGGTGCAAACAGCATTATCTCAACCCACATTGTGAATTCTTCTGTCAGTGGCAATTCCATTTTGCCCTTTAAAATTCCATGTGTTATATAAAACAGATTTTAAATTCTTTATGTATTAGGAAATTTCACTTTGACAGGTGATTCCTCCTATTCCTGGATTTGTACAGCGAGATATTCTCACAGTAGTGTTTGGAGTTATCTCCCATTCCCAGCTGCCCATACGAGAGTCGGCAGTGAAGGCAGTGTCTGCCTACATTAGTCTAGTAGACAAACAGGTAGGTCTATTTTTTCATCATCTGAGCAAAATGAGAAAGAATGTGAGGTAATTTTAAGGGTTTTGTCTTTAATAGAAGAGAATTATAACAAATATTGTTGAAAGAAGAAACCTACATACAGAAAGCCCCTCTCAGTTTTATGGATTGACACAGCCTTATTGAAATTTACATTTCTGCCTTGTATTATTCAGGAATCATTAAGAATCCTGGGGCAGACGTTAGACCTGTTGAGAAGAGGAAATCATCAACATGTTGACCAGGTTCGTTTCCAACTCTAGTCAGTTTAGTTTGAAAATATTTTTTTCCAGGTTTCTGTTTGATTGTTGGCAATTAGTAGGTCCACTTCATTCAAAGCTTGCATTTTTATCCCCTGCAACGCGTTTAACGGGTTTTGCGGGGGTATTAAATGGGCTCCATGCATCCGTCCATATTCATCTTTTCTGTAGCATACTCCAAAACCGTTCACTATTTCTTCATCGAACTTGGCACATGGATAGGTCTTGTGGTGTATTGGTGCCTTTTGATAGTTTTGGAACTCTGAATAAAATATTTTTTTGTGTTTCCATGGCAACAAGTTCAACTCAGACTGAATTTGATGGTAGAGCTCCTTTCTGGAGCACAACTTAAAAATCTTTCAATACTCTCCTTCCACTTTGACATATACACACCAAAACATTTGACATAATCATAACTAGCAGACATATTCATGAAGAGTATTTTGCCATTATGGGGGATATTGATGATGTTGTCTTCTTGTTATTCATGTTTATTTTTATCTGAAATTATTAAAGAAAATTGTGTATTGTATGCTGATAAACTTTGATGGATTCCTACGAAATGAAAAACAGTTCTTATGGTTTGGAAGTTAACCATCCTTTCATAGATTTTTAATATCCACAGATAAAGTAGCCATTATTGACGTTGTAATGCATGAGAGAATTATGCATGAAAGGAGCTTTGACCCTCAAATATCTTCATTGCACTGCAACCAGGCTTCCAGATAAGTTTTCATGATCAGAAGTACGTACTCCTTACGTTTTCTATATAGGAGTACTGGAAAACAATAAGAGTACACTTAGAGTACTGAATGGAATTTAATGGAGTATCAGTAATCTTGCGTTTCGTTTCATATATGCACCACAACATTGCTACTCTTGTGTAAACAGGTCAATAAAGAATAAAACAATACGTTTTCAGATAAATACATCTGTAAATGATTCTACTACCGTACACCATTGCTGTGGTGTGTATCTGCTACGTTTTCTAAATTATTTCCTACCGTATCATGCTTATTTTATATCCGTACATACGCCGATACGGCCGTTATCTGGAGCCCTGACTGCAACATTACCTGAAACTCTGGTCACCAGTCATACCATTCCAGTTTGTATGAAGTTATTAGTATGTTTTTCTGTTGCCAGGGAAGTCAAGAGTTTGTTGGTGCCTACAAAGCTGAGGGTTTGCTGAATGTCTGCCAGTCTGTGATCAAGGTGAGAATTTGGTCTAGACTCCATTATTTACAAGCTGCTATCATAAGATTGGAATATTATGGAATTTGGCATTGGGCAAACATCAAACGCAACTGGTACACCTCTATGATGTGTTTTGGCTTCAAAACATTTAATGTATAGTTTTGTTGTAATTTTGTCCTTTGCATTTATGTGGAAATCCAGAATGTCCAAAGTCTTACCATATGGATATGATGTGGGCAACAGTTACAAAGGGACATTATTATTGTATAATGTCCAAATCAATTGTTTCATGTCCAGATTAACAGGGTTTGCTATATACACTTATCTGTATTTTTTGTATAAATTGAAAGTGTGTCATGTCCAGATCGAGAGAGTTCAATGTACTCATTAACTGAGGTATCATTACTAGGGCTGTAACAAATACACTATGTGGCGAATATGATACGTATCACGAATATTGGGTAACGAATACAAATAATTATTCATGAATACAATATTGAAGTTAAGTGATTGATGCACAATATTGAATGCCCATGTTGACAGTGTTAATTTGTCACAGCAATAACCAGTGATCTCATGACACTCAAATTTGGTATCTAATAGTTATAGCTGACAGTAACATGTGCGGCCTTGGTGATGGTGAGGTGAAATTGGGTTTAACGTCGTACTTGAGAATATTTCGCTCATATGACGACTTGCATGCGTGTGTACGTGTATGTGCGACTGCTTGTACTAGCCCAGACTTAAGCTGGTTTTATAGTGCTAGCCCACTGAGATACCATGCCGCAGTGAATAATGAATACCCCACTCAGACACATTATACTGACTCCGAGTCGACCAGTCCTTGTTTTACCAATTAATGCCAGGCGCCAGGCAGGGACCAGCAAGTACCATATTTTAACGTCTTTTGGTATGACGCGGTCGGGGAACGAACCTGCGACCTTCCGCTCTCCGGGCGGACGCTCTAACCACTACACCACGGAGGTGGTCCGTGCGGCCTTGGAAAACTAACATGACTTGCGGTACTACAAGGCTAGTACATATTTCATTCTTGCATATCTCATTTTGAAAAAGGACATAAGGGTTCAAGTCAAACGGACACCTTTAAAAAAATTGTAAATATTCATGAATATTCGGTTCTGGTGGCCACGAATAACGAATTGAATTCATGAAGGGCTACGGTTCGATTCACTGAATATGCGAGTGAATCGTAACAGCCTTAATCATTACCAGGTTTCATGTCCAGATCAACAGGGTTTTGTCCAGATAAACAGGGTTGCATGTCCAGATTATCCAGGCTTCTCTATCCCTGAGTTGTCTCCCCTGTTACAGAGTCTGTCGTTGCCCTCTCTGCTGCCATGTTGGGGTGCTTACCTCTCCTCATTCCTCCATCACCTGGCTCACCCTGCATCCTCTGTACGTCAGTCAGCTAGCTCCGTCTTCAAACTCTTGGGTAAGTATAGTCCAGGATGTCTTCATCAAGACATAGACCCGTGAAGATACGGGTTAGAATTTTTCTTCAGCAACCCATGCTTGTCTTAAGAGGCGACTAATGGGATCGGGTGGTCAGACTCGCTGACTTGGTTGACAAATGCCATCGTATCCCAATTGCCATATGGCTAGAATACCTCCCTAAGTAACTGTATGCTACTTTTAATCTTTTTGCCAATGCTTTTCACCAATGCTTTTCACCGTCAGATACTGCTACGTTTGACTCACCAACAGATTTGGTTGACATGTATCATTCAAATGTACCTTGACTCCTTGACTTCCATGCTTTATTTCAAACACTGCATGTAGGTGATATGTCTGATGTGTTGTGTTTCAGTCCAGAAATCCAGTGAGAATGTTGTGTTGTTGTGCCAGGTGTTGCACACCCTGACTGAAGGCTGGACCACGTCTATGTGTGATGGAGCTCCAGCACCAGGTAAAGATATTGGACAGTGTTACTGGTGTGATACTTCAGCTTGGTAACCTTGGTGTATAATCAATAAGGGGCGGTAGGGTAGCCTAGTGGTTAAAGCGTGCGCTCGTCACGCCGAAGACCCAGGTTCGATTCCCCACATGGGCACAATGTGTGAAGACCATTTCTGGAGTCCCCCGCCGTGATATTGCTGGAATATTGCTAAAAATAAACTCAGTCAGTCAGTATAATCAATAATCAAATGAGATCACCTAGCAGAAGATACTGAGTTACATTTGACCTTATTAGTTTAGGAGACAAGTCAGGTTGCATTTGTCATTAGATCATTATGTGTGCATTTAGTTCAAGCATATAAATTACGATGCGGATTTGGATATGGAATCGATTAGGAAAGCACTATACAGTCTGTAGCTCTGTGTTGCGACAAGTCAATGTGAGACTGTTTCTAGGGGGCAGGAAGGAGATGTCATCACCATTGCAATAAACCATCATTGTCAGTCTTGTGAAGACCTGAGATAGGGAAAGCAGATCGTGTTATGTATGTGTAAATGTAATGTGCGTCATTGCAGCATTGTCAGCAGAAAAATGGTCTTCGGTTTGGAGTCAAGTTACTTATTGTAATGACAAATAAATAAATAAGAGGATTCAACCGTTATTTAAGAAATGGACCGCCTCCGTGGTGTAGTGGTTAGAGCGTCCGCCCGGAGAGCGGAAGGTCGCGGGTTCGATCCCCGACCGCGTCATACCAAAAGACGTTAAAATATGGTACTTGTTGGTCCCTGCCTGGCGCTCGGCATTAATGGGTACAACAAGGACTGGTCGGCTTGGAGTCTGTATAATGTGTCTGAGTGGGGTATTCATGCTTCACTGTGGCATGGTATCTCAGTGGGCTAGCACTATAAAACCAGCTTCAGTCTGGGCTAGTACAAGCAGCCGCACATACACATACACATACACGTCGTCATATGAGTGAAATATTCTCAAGTATGACGTTAAACCCAATTTCACCTCACCTCACCTCACCTCACCTATGTAGGAAATACTTGATTCTGATTGGTCAGGTATTAAATCTCAAAAACCACCTTAGATTGAAACGGCTGATTTTGCATGTGGATCACTGCTGGAGCTAATAGTTATACGAATTAAATTTAATGTCTTTAACTGTCTTAAGTCATTTAGAAATAATGTCATGTTTAATCCAGGTTGTACAATGTGATTCAAAGTGTGTGTGACAATATAATTTTGGCAGAAACTATGATTGAAAAATGTCATGTTTTGAAAAGAATAAAGTTGTTGAAATTTGGCTTTATCTGTAGCTGACAAAGAACATTTGTCATCCAAAACTGACTCCCACAGTAAATATCTACATTGTAGATATTGCAACAATTGAATTGTCATGATGGTAATACATCGTCAGTGAGTGACCTCACAAAGTTTTGGGATCACTGGGATCACTGCTCAATAGGACTGCGCAATATAACCGGTTCACACATGAAGACGATACGTATTCTGATACACTGATCGAAAACCGGTATATTTACATGCATTCCGAAAACTTCGTAACACTCGGAAATCTTGATGATTGTGGAAATTGTGGTAAGGGTGGTGGGAATGATTGTGGTGAAAATTACATTTAACTGGATTGTTAAGTTCTTTTCCTTGTGTCATTTGTGCCAAATATTATTTACATTTCTACTTTGTCGTCATAAAATGTTTTTATTAAGTGAATCAAGCATAGTGATTTTGTTGTGGTTTTGCTTTATAAATCAAACATTAGCTCGATTATAAGTAGTTTTTTGGTAATAAAAACATCTTGCAATATATTGCAATACACATTGCAATACATGCTTTTGCATTGCAATATATCGCAATTTTACTGATAACTGATGAAGAATGATTTTGGATGATAAATAAAATCTCACCCTCGTGTCTTCTGATATCAAATATTTCAACACTTGTTGATTACAGTAAAAATATCCTAGGCAAGAGTTGGATATTTGTAACTTTAATCAACTCGTGTTGATATATTTAAAACAGAAGACACTTGGGTGAGATTCTCTATATAATTTACATCACAATAGCAATGCATGGTTCAGAACTATATCCCACAAGCACTGCTTCTTCTTCTTGACTTCTAGTGTATATTGTTTTGGGGCAGTGGGGTAGCCTAGTGGTTAAAGCGTTGGCTCGGCACGTCGAAGACCCGGGTTCGAATCCCCTCATGGGTACATTGTGTGAAGCCCATATTTTCTGGTGTCCCTCGCCGTGATGTTGCTGGAATATTGCTAAAAGCGGCGTAAAACCAAACTCAGTGAGTCAGTCAGTATATTGTTTTTCACAAACATTGTTTTTGAGTACATACTGGTTTAAAGGTAATTGCTGATCCAAATCAACAATTGACTCTAACCATGGGGTTCCAGCCATGCCAATTATCTTTGCTGCCTCTGCTATAGAACCAAGTTTCATTTTGTATCCAGATTCACAGACTCTCTCCTGGGAGGCTAAGGAAGGTCGTATGTTTGCCTTTGAGGTCATCTGCAGTTTCCTCATCAAGAATCACATCAGGCAGATGTTTTCAAGAAGGAAACCTATCAAGTTGGAGAGTGATCGCCTTTCTCCTGAAACCAAGGTCATTCACCACAGGTAGAAACATGTCATTGCCATAATAGATAGTGACACAGGACTATTTATCACAAAACCTATCATTATGAAAGAAGAAGATTGTTTTACAGTACCCTTTCAAACATTTCAACTGACAACAGAGATCCAGCGTCCTATATTTGTTATAAAGGCAGCAAAATGGATTTGGTAGACAGACTTTCTTGAATGCATATCATTGTCCCTTGCATGCATGTTATGGTCCTCATATCAACCACTGGTTTGTCCAGTCCAGCCTTGGTTATCATACTAAATGAATAATGTGATAAGTGGTCATTCGCAGTGACTTGGCTGATTACGCATCATTGTACCATGATGAAATAGGGAGTTGTTTGTAATATCAATCACGGGTTTGGCTGGTCCAGTCTTGATTATGCTACTAATGCTGCTGGGTAGCCTAGTGCTTAAAGCACTCGCTTGTCACGCCGAAGACCCGGGTTCGATTCCCCACATGGGCACAATGTGTGAAGGCCATTTCTGGTGTCCCCCCACCGTGATATTGTGGGAATATTGCAAACTCTCACTCACTCACTAATGCTGCTAAATCACTGGTCAGGCTTGGTGACTTGTTTGATTGGTCATCATGGTATCATTTAAAGTAGGACGTTGTTCATAATATCAACCACTGGTTTGCTTAGTCCAAACCTGATGCTACTAGGTGGATCAGATGGTAGTATGCAGGGTGTGTCCTTCCCAGATAGCAGGGGGGCGGTGGGGTAGCCTAGTGGTTAAAGCGTTGGCTCACACCGAAGACCCGGGTTCGAATCCCCACATGGGTACAATGTGTGAAGCCCATATTTTCTGGTGTCCCCCACCGTGATGTTGCTGGAATATTGCTAAAAGCGGCGTAAAACCAAACTCAGTCAGTCAGTCAGTCCCAGATAGCATTCGGACATTGGCCCAACGTTGGCAATGTTGGCAAAACAACGTCTATCTGGGTTGTACCCAGGTTCCCGGGGACTTGTAGAAAGTAATATATGTAGGTAGTTGTTGAAACTGTTTGCAGAACCTGAGTACCTGTAGTGCTTCCTAGTGACCTAGTATCATGCCTCTATTACCCACAATGAGTGAGTGAGTTAAAATTTAACGTCACATCGGCAATATTTCAGCCATATCGTGACTACCCACAATGAAGTATCAATGAAAGCTTGAACGCAGACCATCCATCTATGTTGCATAAGGACTAATGTAATTTGAATTAACACTTATCCTAGTGGCTGAGTGAGTTTAGTTTTAGTCCGCTTTTATGCTGGCGGGGGACACCAGTGAGTGAGTGAGTTTAGTTTTATTCCACTTTTATACTGGCGGGGGACACCAGTGAGCAATATTCCAGCTATATGGTGGCGGTCTTTAAATAATCGAGTCTGTACCAGACAATCCAGTGCTCAACAGCATGAGCATCGGTCTGCGCAATTGGGAACTGATGACATGTGTCAACCAAGTCAGCGAGCCTGACCACCCGATCCCGTTAGTTGCCTCTTACAACAACCATAGTCACCTTTTGTGGCAAGCATGGGTTACTGAAGACCTATTCTACCCCGGATCTTCACGGGTGAGTATGGTTTTAGCTCCGCTGGGGGACACCAGCAATGGGCTTCACACATTGTATCCATACAGGGAATCGAACCCTTCTGCCCCAACATCAAGGTTATAGTGTTTTAGGGCATGAATGAAGTGCAACATAATAACATGTAGAATGTTTGGGTGTTGATTCTTGCAGTGTTTCTGTGGCCGAGGAAGGAGGCAACATGGCCGTCCCAGTTCTCCAGGCCAAGACAGACAGCAATCAGGAGTCTCCAAGCCTTTCTGTCATAGCAGCCCTGAGACTGCACAGTAGGACAGAGGGACAGGTCAGAATCTAGACTGCCTCAAACTGTTTTTGGAATCTGTATTTTGTAGCTCACTTGAAATAGAGAACAAGGACTGGGTCAGGTCTGTTTATTTTTTTCGTTAATCTTTGAAAGCACAAGGTCACTTTGCAAATATGATCTAGGCTATGGTCTTGCTTAAATTTGCTCTCAGAATTCTGATCCAATTTGAAACTTTGCCACCGCCTCCGTGGTGTAGTGGTTAGAGCGTCCGCCTGGAGAGCGGAAGGTCGCGGGTTTGATCCCCGACCGCGTCATACCAAAAGACGTTAAAATATGGTACCTGTTGGTCCCTGCCTGGCGCTCTGCATTAATGGGTCCAACAAGGACTGGTCGGCTCGGAGTATAATGTGTCTGAGTGGGGTATTCATGCTTCACTGTGGCATGGTATCTCAGTGGGCTAGCACTATAAAACCAGCTTCAGTCTGGGCTAGTACAAGCAGCCGCACATACACATACACACGCATGCACGTCGTCATATGAGCGAAATATTCTCAAGCCCGACGTTAAACCCAATTTCACCTCACATCACCTTATTATGATCCAATACCCGTGCTTCAAACAGTTCAAAATTAACATTGAAGTGTTTGGTAAGATGTACCCTTGATGTTGTTTCCCTCGCTCTTCGGGCTCAGGGAATATAAACAAACATCGAGGGTACTTCGACCCATGTCCCCTTGTGACCAGTGAACAATTTATAATGTCTGCCATGTTAGCCGGCCTCTTGTCTCCTACTGCTACTTTCAAAATAACGCAAAGTAACTGACAAGTAGCTTGGTGCCTTTGACCTGTGCGGAGTTACTTCCCTTAGCTGTCCCAGCCTCCTCTGTAGCACTGAACAAAGCTGTCTTTAACCCCACAATGTTGAAGTCTCTTGTTCATGTGAGTACTCATTAGTTTAGGATTCTGTATGACATGGCCTTGGCATGTACATTGGGGAAAAAATGTGGTTAGTTTCATACATGAAACTGGGAATTTGATTCCAGTTTACATATTTTGACTTTTTCTCATGCTCACACTCTTATAACATTGCATGAATTATGACTGACTGACTGACTGACTGACTGACTTTGGTTTTACGCCGCTTTTAGCAATATTCCAGCAACATCACGGCGGGGGACACCAGAAATGGGCTTCACACATTGTACCCATGTGGGGATTCGAACCCGGGTCCTCGGTGTGACGAGCCAACGCGTTAACCATTAGGCTACCCCACCGCCCCCGCATGAATTATGAAAGTAGCTACTATATATCTGACATATATATCTATTGCAGATTGGGACTTCTGATGTGATCTCCAACAAGTTCCCTTGTGCCCGACATGGAGCTGGAGAGTAGGTTCTTGATCGTGGAAAATGCCTTACAGAATGGGATGAAAGTGCCAGATGTCTGTTAAAAGAACTGATTCCTTTCGAATAAATGTTAGAATTGGTCCCAAGCTTTCTATGCTTGTGTTGACGATATGGATCAGAAGGTCAAGTCAGTGACTTCATTTTGTGTCAATGTATTTGCTGGCATTAGACTTTGCTCTTAATATCGATCACAGATTTTGTAATGCACTCAGTCTAACCTCTTAGAGCCATATATTATTCGTGTTCAGTCTTCTGATTTAAAGTGATATCTTTCACTTTTATTTGATACCCCTCTCCTTCATAATCCGACTTTCTGTATCTTAACACTCAAAGGGCAGTTCTGAAAGAAGAAAAAATAAAGCCTGGGTCATATGTGCCCTGGATTTTACATTTGGAGGTCATCTCAAAGTCTATGAAGGATGAAACTGATCTGTGTCAATCTTGACTGAGAGAGGTATTGTAGCAGAGAAGGAGGTCTGATGAGATTGTGTCAATAAAAGATTACTTTGTTGTTTCTGGTTGCACAGGATACCATCAAGCCAATATCCAGAAAAAACACAAACCAAAGTACGAACCAAAGATTGTCCGAGTAGCCGCAGATTGTTTGTGACAATCCTGTACCAGACCATGGAGTGTTTAGCTGACGATCGGTGGGAGCTCCGTAGAATTGCTCAACAGGTAAAGTGTTACCAAGGAATGAGTTTACAAACATTATAGACCAGTGGTTTATGGAGATTAATTTTTCCTTATCCTGACTCATGCTCTTTTTGCTTGTCTTCTTCTTCTTGCGAACATAGTGGAACACTTGTATCTCCCTAATTGAAGCTCCCTTCAATGTAAAATCACTAATTAGTACTCAGCACGAGTTACCTCCCTTCCACAAGCGCGGGAACGAGGGCGCCACCTCCACCCATGTGCCTCACTCTCTCCTTCTTCGCCCAGTGAGCTGGACGTGAGAGCGCCTGTGTCTCCCGACACACTATATCCTTTGATTATATTTAGTTAGTTACCTCGTATAGACATCTATAGAGGTTTAGCTAGTATCCTTCAACAATTATATATTGATATTTAGTCATGTGTTTCTACTGTTTATTCACGGGGCCGTGTTTGTTTCAGTGGATTACGTTGATAAAAATTCTGTTCTGTTGCAGATTACGTTTTTATTCTGCTGCTGATCCATTTAATATGCCCTAGTTGTACTGCGCCATGTTCATTTTATTCCGTTGCAGTTCGCGGTACTAATTTATCCATTTCTGCCTTTAATAAATAATTACTTTGCGTTTGAGGCAGCGCAGCAGATAGGTCGGCGTATGCAGAGTCTAGCCATGACTGATACACCTGAACCCCTCGCCAGTCTACTGCTGTTGGTCGACCCGGCTCCCGTCTGGTGTTCCGCTAGAGTGGTGGAAGCGTGGGGCGTAGTCCGCCCGCCTCAGAAGCGTCCTGCTTCCCCAGACATCCCATCGTCGCGGCCGAAGACTAGAGTTTTCTACTGCATCTCAGCGCGACCTCTGAGGGAAATCAGCGAAGTCTACTTGAACTTTCTCAGCCCGAGATTGTTCCCGTCGCAGATTTGGGCCTGTATGATGATCAGCCGATCATCATACCTGATAATACATCAAAGAATGACCGATGTCGGCAACAGTGATGTCAGCGCCAGATCAACATGCAGCCTGATGTACCAGCGATGATATTCTATGATCTTCCTGAGGGTCCGTCGCTACCAACACTCAGCGCCAGACTTAGCACCCCAGGGCGGCGTCGACCTCTGAGGGGAAATCAGCGAAGTCTACTAGGACTTTCTCAACCGAGATTGTTCCAGCCGCTGAACTGGGCCTCGATGATCAGCTGATCATCATCCCGGCGTCGCCACAAGAAGCGGCCGGAGACATCTACAGTGACATCAGCAGAGATCGCCATGCAGCCTGATGTCTCTACACTGGCGTCAGGCGACTTCCCTGAGGGTCCGCCCGCTAACATCGCAGAGAGGGCACCGACTAATTCATCGCCAGACCATCCCAGATGAACTGTTGCGGCAAATCATGATCATGATGGAGGGCCACCACAGACTGGGAAGCAGCCAGCCCAAGGCCGAGCCTTAGCGAAGGTTCCAACGCATGAGCGACACCCAGAGGCACCCCCATCAGCGTAGCAGCCACGCGCGAAGCCACCTTCCGAAGGAAGTCGCAGACCACCTCCACGAAGGACCCAGATGTACAGCCTTCGCGAAGGCCTTCAGCGGGGGATAGATCATCACCTTCCTCGGCTTCATCCCTAGATCGCGGACTCAGACCCGTCAGACCTCACGAAAGCCTTGGCGAAGGTCAAATCGCCGTTCCCAGGACGGACGCAGAGGAAGCTTCGAAGGCCTTTCTTGAAGGACACCTGACTACGCGAGAGCTTGGCGAAGCTATCAACATTCTCCTCACAGGTCTCGAGAAGGTCAACCCATAGGCGCCCAGTTCACCAACACGATCTCAGCGCCGTTAACGGCGCCCGATCTCCTCGTACATCACCACACAAGTCTGCACACAAGTCTACAGTCAGGTCTCCCGGCGTCACCCGACATAGAGATAGAAATACACAGTCCACCATCAGAAGAGCATCAACCTCTCATCAGTGATGCTGGGATGAAAATGATGGAGGCATCATTTTCTCAGGCGGCTGAGATCACGATATTGGATGGTAAACAACCTAGATCTCTCTTCACCTTCCAAGAGTGGCAACTTCGAGCGCAGACATACCTGATAAAGGAAGGCGAGGCAGGCGCCATCACCTTACCTCCAATCGACTTCGATTGCTGCGGTGCCACAGTATGTGGACACAGCCTACCATAAAGCCATAACAGTTCAAGCGCCAGAGGTATGTTATTGGCATTAATAGATCTAGAGCGATCAATGAGATTCTTATCACCAGATTTACGTGACCGACTTCTGAAGATGATAGGATGATCTACTTTCGGCTCTACTTATGCAGAACCAGCAAGAACCACACCCTGTATGAAGCTAGCGGCTCATATATTGATCGGTTTCTAGACGCCCGGCTAAGGAAGTCCCAGGCCACCTCAGCGAAGGAGCTACAGCCTCACCAGTTACAAGGGGCGTCCGCGGAGGAGTAAGCGCTTCACCGACCCACATATTGCTGAGTCGCGGTAAAACAATACACTCACTCACTCACTCCTGTTGAACACAGAGGTGGATTAGCGAAGCAAAGCTCATATATAATATATATACTGATCGGGCTCTGACTCAATACCTTCGCGAAGGTCGCGAAGGCTAAGTAACTCAAGTCTACCTCACACAGAAATCTAGATTGGATGCTTGAGAGCTTAGCGAAATCTCCGGCGTCCACCGAGGAATTCTCCTCCAAGGTCTCCATATATTAGCCACTTTCGTCATATATAGCTACTCGTCAGTCCGTTCAAGACATCGCATAAGTTGTCTATCAACTGTATGCCATATGCCGTCTATAAGCCTCTGCGAAGACAATTGCACAGGCTATTTACAACACAGAGCGTCGCTATATTAATTAATCAGCGGCGTTGCATAGATCTTCACAGAAATCAACCTTTCGTTATAGATTGCTAGAATATGCAATCCCGGACTCTGATCACGATTATCTACATGCGTGACCATTACGCCAGATCTGCAGAACAATTCAATATCGAAATTGAACAGCAGCCTTGTTACAGCGAGTATAACTCATAATCGTCAAAGTTTCTGAGAAGAAATATGTACAACAAGTTCAGCTTTAATTCTACAATTATGGCGATACATTCATGTATACAGTCTACAAGCTGACAACTTGCAAGTTTATTGTACCTTTATATAAGAAAGTCGATTATATTCAAAACTGAACTTACTTTCCGACAGCCAGGAAAATAACCTACCCAGCATTAATATTACAGGCGAGGTATTTGGCGGCGGAGGTTTCAGCGCGTTTACCTTTAACCCTCGAAACCGTGGTCACTTTCGGGTAACCGGGGAAGCTACGGTGAAGACCGGCGATTATGCTAATATCAGCGGCGGCAAGATTTTATACAAGGTTTTTCCTGCTACACGGTGACATCACAGCGGGTATTCTACAGAATCAAAATGCCTTGTTCTGATTGGACGCGTTGGACAGCGACCTACGCAGAGGTCGATCTTAGTTCACAGGTCAACACTTACGTTACAAGTGACAACTATATATCAGTGAGCGAGCAAGCCTCCTTACAGTCCAGTTAATCTGAACCTTCATGATTGGGCTGCTTTCTTCAGGTTAGAGACCTCCCCTGTCAAGTTAGGGCGAGGGCACGGCAGTCAGGCAATTTTACATAAACTTCAGCGAGGACAGACACACCTGGTTGTGCACCTACATCGTCAAGGACTTACATGGCGAATAACCTAGGCGGCCGGGATACAAGTGGATCTAAATCCACAGCGTCTCAGACTACAGCTGAATTTCATAATCAAGCTACTAACACAACTAGATGGTTAGTAAACCTACTTAAACTTTCTGATTGGAGAATTAAAGCGGAAGTTTCACCCTCCAACTTGGGGATCTGAATATAGTGCTCCAACACCTCACAAGTGAGGTTTATGAACAACGCCTGGATGACATACTTGGACTTCATGATCGACGATGATTCTATCCACGATGGCCAGCAAGAGCACTGTAAATTTATCTCCACGAACCAAACAGAAGGGAATAATACAACAGATTATTTCCTCTATCATCAACTTCGCGCCAGAATGAAATCTCACGTACTATATCTCCGTTTGGATCAGAACTGTCATACTACGTGCATACAAGGCGGATGGACCCAATCCGACCCTCCATGAGCTTTTAATACTCATGATATTAGAAGCTAACTTCTGCATTGATCTACACAATGTTATTTGAAATAATGGAGGGTTTATTTTCTGGAGATCCGATATGGTGGTTGCCAACCATTATCTGAGAGATATCATCACCGAGGACGTCTCAGGTATCCACCAATTCGATCCCATGGTCCTCGCACAACAGTTGACAGTTCCTCGGAGAAGATAAGTCAATCTTACAGATTTCTACTTATCTTATAACAGTACTAAATAGCTACATGCTATATATAATTTGCTTAAGTTCTTTTATCATCACAGTACTATGATTATTACATCATACAATATATAAGTTAACAACTCTACAGAGTTGGTTATTATATATTTACCTTAACTTAATTATATCTTAAGCATAGTACTATACTCAGATTGTAAAAATATATAAGCTAACAAACTCTACAGAGTTTGGGCTATTATATAGGTAGCTTAAGCTTATTCATATCTTAAGCTCAGTACTATGTTTATATCATATAAGTATATTAGCTAACAAACTCTAAAGAGTTTTTGCTATTTGGCTTAAGTCTCATCATATCTTAAGCAATATGGTTACATTATAACATGTATTAGCTAACAAACTCTACGGAGTTTTTTTGCTATATGTAACTTAAGCTTATTCATATCTTAAGGCAGTACTATGTTTATATCATATAGGTATTTTAGCTATCAAAAACTCTAAAAGAGTTTTTTGCTATTATATATTTGGCTTAAGTTTCATCATAATTTAAGCTTTATGGTTACATTATAACTTGTATTAGCTAACAAACTCTACGGAGTTTTTGCTATTATATATGTAGCTTAAGTTTCCTTCAAATCTTAAGCTCAATACTATGTTTATATCATATAAGTATATTAGCTAACAAACTCTACGGAGTTTTTGCTATTATATATGTAGCTTAAGTTAATTATATCTTAAGCACAGTACTATACTCATATTGTAAAAATATATTAGCTAACAAACTCTACAGAGTTTTGCTATGATATATGTAGCTAAAGCTTATTCATATCTAAAGCTCAGCATTATATCTATATCATATAAGTATATTAACTAACAAACTCTAAAGAGTTTTGCTATTATATAATTAGCTTAAGTTTAATCATATCTTAAGCTTAGTACTATGTTTATATCTTAAAGTTTTTTAGCTAACAAACTCTAAGGAGTTTATACTAGCATATTAACAAGCTTAAGTCTATTAGTCTTAAGCATTGTATTAATGTTATATATACTTTATCATAATAAGTACATTGTAATAACCTTTATATGGCAGCTGATAAGTTAGCAGCAGGAATTCATCAGTTCAGTACCTTTATGAAGTTCCCATAGGGTTATTACAATCATCACAGTTCAAATCACTAATTATTAAAATCCAAAGTATTATATATTTCCCACCTCCCTTTCCATTAGGATGCTACAAGCAAAAGAGCATGAGTCAGGATAAGGAAAATATGTAATTTTTAGAGTAAAATTGATATTTTATACTTATCCTGACTCATGAGGTAAGCTCCCTCCCATCCTCCCCACATAACACTTTGGATTTCCCTGTAAATTCAAATGTTGGGCTCAGTATATGAGGAGAGAGTGAGGCACATGGGTGGAGGTGGCGCCCTCGTTCCCGCGCTTGTGGAAGGGAGGTAACTCGTGCTGAGTACTAATTAGTGATTTTACATTGAAGGGAGCTTCAATTAGGGAGATACAAGTGTTCCACTATGTTCGCAAGAAGAAGAAGACAAGCAAAAAGAGCATGAGTCAGGATAAGTATAAAATATCAATTTTACTCTAAAAATTACATTATGCTATGACATACTGTTTAAAGGTACTGTTTACACATGAACTGATGTATTGTAAAACAAATTCGTAACGTTGAAAAGATTATTGTCATGAGTTAAATAAATGATAAAACTCAGTGAAACTTGGTGAATTCTTAACAAAACTTTACACCAAAACGCAACTGTTCACATGCACGATATTTGCATATGCTTTTCAGCAATTTGATGCATGATTCTCATGCAATTCATCTGCATATGGTTTGCAGTTGGTTCCCCTAAGTTAGTGGAGAAATTCATCTTAGATGTAACCACATGTATGTACATAACATATAGTGAGTGCTTTAAGTGAGTTTAAACTTTTGATGGGTAGTATATGTTCTTGCATGACGATGTCAGTACCAGATTGGCTCCAGTTGTAATTCTTGCGGTCAACACCCTACCTGTACTTGTGTTCTTCTTTAAGTAGGGCTATATGTTGCCTGATGTCATTGAAATAATGTTGAAGAGGGATTTTAAAGTCAGAGGACTTACGTCTCTCCAATTCTCATATGTTATCACAAGGTTTGGAGCAATGGACATGTTGTTCTGTGTACAGGGCACAGATCACAAATCAGGCAAAGTAGTGTCTCTTTAGGTAGTGTAAAAGTATTTATCTCACAGAGTAAATAATCATATTAATATGTGAAGTATGTTGATATATATTGTATCAAGACTCCAGCGATAGTTCAAGTTTCGTGACCTATACGTGGGTGTTTTCTGTTCAGGTATTGCCATGTCTGGCGGAAGTGATCCGGTGGTTTGACTGTGACGTGGTGCAGCACATCTGGGACAAGCACCTGAGTGTTGACACCGGTCTCGCCATGTACATGTGTGTGTTCCTATTAAAGGAGAGTCTCTATCACTGCATCCGACTGGAACCACTTCTTAAAAAATCCCTGGAGTCGATCGAGGTAAGCAGTATTGAGCAGAGTTCAAACGAAATAAGATAATGCCATTTACAGGTAAATAACTACTTGCGAAAAGATCCACAGACTTGCCATAACAGGCTGGTGGTGGTGAGATAAAATGGTGGTGTAAACTTTGCTCATGATTTGGAAGACATGGGCATAATTCCCCAGATGTGTCCAGAGTCTAATATTCTTTTGAATACCTTCTCTGTGTTTCATTGTAGCTCTAGCTTCCTGTATGTGGTGCACTGACACTCCAATCACAACAGATGTCCTCCTTGCTGACACACATATGCAATAGTTGTTAGGCAAACCCTATTCCCTGCCCTTATGCAACTGCACATGCGTGATGTGGGAAAATGGCAATTCTTCCCAATGTGCCAGAATTAAATGTCAAACATATATTTCACCATACTTGGTTTGTTATTTCACACTGTTACTACTTTAGTTACCTATATTGGTTCCAAGATCCATTTTTTATGTTCCTTTCATTGATGTTGCTGGAATGTTGCTTAACGAGGGGCTCTCTTCCTCCTTCCTTCCATGCTTACTGAGAAAGACTTTTGACGTTGGCAAAGTGTCCTTTATTTTGTTATCCACCCGGCATATAATGCCATGCCTCGTCTGTCCATCCATAATAATATTGTTTCAGGAGCATAACTCAAAATCTGTTCAATATTTTTCAACAAAAATTGTACATACGCCAAACAAAACCTTAAGTGGTTCCTTTTGCTATTTACAGATTTTTGGCATTTTTATTTTTCTCGATTTCCATGAAAATGATTTGGACTTAGTTTAAAAAAAGTTGGACTTTAAGTAACTGTCAGATGATTTGTTCATTCAAATTTGTGGGGGCAGGGGGGATATGTCATTTTCTGATGACTCTTGTTTTTAATGGCTGGTGTATTCCCCTGCTCACACAGACTGCAGAGTTGATGTCATCGGTCAGGACCATACTGGAGTGTGTCAAGAGGAACACGTCACGATATCTGCCTGTTGTCGACCTGCTGCTCAAGAGGCCATGTTATGACAGACTGTCCGTGATCTCTGCTGAGGTCATCATCATGGCTCATCGACTGTTTGATATGGAGGCAGATCAGGTCAGTTGGTCATGTGGCATTGTTGGATAATTCATGAAATGTGGGTTTTTCTTCGTAATATTTATGCCAGGGTTCAACAAAAAAAACAACAAAAAAACCAAAAAAACACACACCCCCACACCCACACACCCACACACCCCACACCCACACCCCACCCCCACCCCCACCCAAATGGGTACAATTTGTGAAGCCCATTTTTAGGTGACCCTGTGTGATATTTCTGGAATATTGCAATAAGTGCTGTAAAACCTTACAGACATATATGGATAGATGTCCAAAATTTTGAAGTGAAATGTTGCATATGTAGTGGTCAAGATTATTGCACTATCATCTAACCTGCGTGCGTGAGTGTGTGCCTATACATGCTGGAGACTTAACGCCTTTCGTATTAAACAAGGAACACTTAATCACTAGGGGCGATGGGGTAGCCTAGTGGTTAAAGAGTTAGCTCGTCACGTCACGGTTTGATTCCCCACAATGGTTACAATGTTTGAAGCCCATCTGGTGTCCCCCCGCCTTGATATTGCTAAAAGCGGTGTAAAACCACACTCACTCACTCACTTAATTAAACTAACAGCTGCAAGAAACAAAGATCTGTTTCTCCCTCTGCTGGTAGCAACTCATAATTGTAACCGTATAATTCTGTCTGAATTTATTGGAAGTCACTTTCACTTCAGTGTGTTTATTATGCCTCAGTCAGCATTATCCAGGCTGTAGCTTGCCAGTAATGAAAACTGTGGCCAGCTTCAAGCAGTTGTTGATATTATCAGTGATCAATCTATAGCATCACAGGGCAGACCATCTCATTGTAAATGTTACAGAGAATAATGTGTTGTAGGAAGGTAATATCTGATCTTATTTATGACAGAAACAGAGTCAGAGCTCGGCTGTGCTGAGTTTCTGGAGGCGTGTGTTCAGTTTCGCCCATCCTGGCAGTCGGATCACGCGGCACATGGTCGAGGCACCAGCCAGGACGTTCACATCTCCCTATGAAGGATACCTCAGGTAAGACAGGAAGGAGGAATATGTCATCCACTGTTGACTCATTTACAACTAACCGTCTCCGTGGAGTAGTGGTTAGAGCGTCCGCCCGGAGAGCGGAAGGTCGCGGGTTTGATCCCCGACTGCATCATTCCAAAAGACGTTAAAATATGGTACTTGTTGGTCCCTGCCTGGCGCTCGGTGTTAATGGGTACAGCAAGGACTGGTCGGCTCGGAGTCAGTATAATGTGTCTGAGTGGGGTATTCATGCTTCACTGCGGCATGGTATCTCAGTGGGCTAGCACTATAAAACCAGCTTCAGTCTGGGTTAGTACAAGCAGCCACACATACATACACATGCACGTCGTCATATGAGCGAAATATTCTCAAGCAGGACGTAAAACCCAATTTCACCTCACCTCAGCTCACCTCACTTCACCTCACCTTATTTACGACAGCAGGGATAAAACTAGGTTGTTTTCTTCTTGATTGCATGGAACACAGCATGACTTACGGTAGTATCCGGAAAGAAGTTTCAACACAATAATAGTGAATACACAGTATCATTGACAAGGTGGTTAAAATGTAACGTATTATATTTGGGATTACACTTTCTCAGTAAAGTACAGATTCTAGTCCTTTTGTTGGGTTCAGTCCCATCTGGGATTCAAACAAACACCCTCAGATTGAGGCATCTAGTTGCCAGCATGGGACTGAGTGGATTAGATTGCTGACTTTGTGTGATGGCAATTACATGGAGGGCATAGTAAATAGTCTACCAGCATAACATAATACCCATCTAGTGTATTTATTCTGACCAACTATTTTAAAATAACTCTGGTATCTTACCAACAGTTGCTGCTTGGTGAAGCCAGAGGGAGACAGTCAGTGTGCTCGACAGGTAATACCATCCAGAGTGAGTGAGTGAGTGGAGTTCGACATTGTACCAGAACCTTATAAATCACAAGGGGCGGTAGGGTAGCCTAGTGGTTAAAGCGTTTGCTCGTCACGCCGAAGACCCGGGTTGATTCCCCACATGGGCACAATGTGTGAAGCCTATTTCTGGTGTCCCCCGCCGTGAGATTGCTGGAATATTGCTAAAAGCGGCATAGAACTAAACTCAGTCAGTCAGTCATAAATCACAAACTTTTGATGTTCTGGTGACGACCCTTTGACATTTGTGCGTCTCTTCATATATTTCCTCGTCACAGTAAAACCCAGCAACGTGTTCCCACATGGTGTTCCTACAACATGGAACGCCGACATCCCGTTTTCACTGTTTACGAGAACACAGACTGGAAACTTCTATGATTTTGTTTCGTAGGTTGAGAAGGTGTTTGTGAAGACTGTTTGCTGCCACCTCCAGTATTATCTGAGTTGTCTCCCTTGGACAACAGTAGCAGCTTATCTCCCCTTGGTCATTTACAATAGTGGACTCATCGTTGATGATACCCGTATCTGCAAAGCATTACTACGATGGTGAGTCTCAGATGTGTTTAGAAGTTGAAACCTATCATATTCATCTTTTCTAAATTATGAAGTAAGGAAATGATATCTGTTCCTAAAAATTCTGAAAAAAATATACCCCAAATTGTCATTTATCACTCAACATGCTGAATGTTTCTAAACAAATACATTTTGAGTGAAAAATTTAGTGATCTCCCTTTCAATGAAAATTAATGTATTTATTGAAATGAGGACTAAGTATTCTGTGTTTGAAAAAATGCCAGTCCATCGGCACAAAAAATGATCAAATGTTAGAACATAACTTCTCTTGATGAGTTCTAATGTGGAAAAATGTCTGATCTCAATTCTGTAGTATCTGAGCTAGCATATAATTCATATATTGCAAAGCCACTGTTCATATTTTGCCTGTGATGTGAGCAGCCAAATGTATCTTCAGGTCAGTAACTCTGGTTGACAAATTCTACTCTTAACATTTGACGAGTTTACATGCCATCTGACCGCCTCCGTGGTGTAGTGGTTAGAACCCAGACCCCCGACCACGTCATACCAAAAGACGTTAAAATATGGTACTAGTTGGTCCCTGCCTGGCGCTCGGCATTAATGGGTACAACAAGGACTGGTCGGCTCGGAGTCAGTATAATGTGTCTGAGTGGGGTATCCATGCTTCACGGCAACATGGTATCTCAGTAGGCTAGCACTATAAAACCAGCTTAAGTCTGGGCTAGTTCAAGCTGCCGCACATACACACACACACCCATGCACGTCGTCATATGAGCGAAATATTCTCAAGCCCGACGTTAAATTCAATTTCACCTCACCTAACCTTACATGCCATCTCAAAGTTAAATTTTAAGTTTGATTAATTTTTTGTGGCTGACTAACTCTAACCTTGGTGTTCCTGATCTGCAGTGTAAGCAGTCAGAGTTCCCGTGTGGTGAGCAACGTGTTGAGGGAGGAGTCATCTGAACGCCAGTTCTGCCTCAAGTGTATCTACTACTGTCTGAGAGAGGCTGCTGGTATAGTGGCCATGAAGGTGAGACATGTATCTGTGTGTTTTTATTTCAGATGTATTAATAGTTACTAAGAGTCTTACACAAAACAAATAGAAATGCTTTAGCTTTCATTCAGACGTACTAATACTTATACCACCTGTTAATCTACCTACCGTAAGTTGAGTTGAAACGAGGTGTAAACACAAAACAAACCCCACCTGTGCAGTTACCTCCCCTTCCCTATCACCAATCTTTCCTGCGCTTCATACCTGTAGGACATGTGGAATAGAGCTCTATATATTTTGAAGTGTTGATAGAGTTGGAGTAGTAAAGTATTTACTTTCCTTTTTTCTTGGTGTAAGCATACTTGTTCCTGCGGTAACTTTTTTTCCGTGAACTTGAACACTTTTTTGCACAATATCCTGTGTACACATGTTGTTGGAATGAAGCATGGTTTCCACTTGTTTAAAATGTCAACGGAAACTTTATAAGTCTGACCCCCACCGTAGTTGTCCGTCCTACCTTGCGAAGGACGGCTATGCTCCATGTTCAGTTGACCTGAAATGCATCCTGTGTGATACATTGTCAGGGGAGGATTTCAATGCATATTTGAGAGCTATTGCTAAGCGGGAGGCTGATCAGCATTATAAGAAGAAGCGTGCTTCATCTCGAGATCAGGCAAAGGAGGCTGTTGTCATCAATGATTTTGTCCAGAGACAAAAGTTCAACTGCGCCGTCTCCATTTGATGCATCGCCATCTTGTGTCGATCTGGGTACATCGTCTGTCAACCAACGGGAATCGGGGTCCAGAAGAAGGTTGTCGACTGTCGACTCAGGCGATAGCGACAATTGAAAGTGATGGATTGTTGCGATGTCTGACAGAGGGAATGTACAGCGCCCGTGTTGAATGAAAATAATGACACGGTGGAATTACGATCTCTTGTTGATGCGATTTATTGCAGTGAGGATTAATCGAGCAAAGAAGAAATCTAGTGGGCGTGTCGACACACCCTCTTTTCGGATCGTTATTGTGCATGCGGTCATTCCTCACGTCAGCAGGATACTTTGTTGGAGCATACCGTTTGATATGTACGAAAGGATTGACACGGACGAACAGATTGTTACAACCCATTGGATCGACAGGACCGTACTGAGCGTTCCGAGGATCGAGTCCCTGAACACTTTATGAACTCTCATTATGACGACTATGGTAGAACCGATACTGTGTCGTCTCAACAGTTTGACGATTCTCGTCTGTCTCGATATGATCGCCTTACTCGTTATGTTGTGACATGTCGCGGTCTGCTACTCCTTCACGTTATGGTCGGGGGCATTAACGTTATGGTCGGGGGCGTTCACATTATGGTCGGGGGCGTTCATGTCATGGTCGAGGCGTTCACGTTATGGTAGGGGCGTTCACGTTATGGTCGGGCGTTCACGTTATGGTCGGGGGGCATTCACGTTATGGTCGGGCGTTCATGTCATGGTCGGGGCGCTCACGTTATGGTAGGGGCGTTTCACGTTATGGTCGGCGTTCACGTTATGGTCGGGCGCTTCACGTTATGGTCGGGGCGTTCATGTCATGGTCGGGCGCTCAAGTCATGGTAGAGGCGTTCACGTTATGGTCGGGCGTTCCACGTTATGGTCGGGGCATTCACGTTATGGTCGGGGCATTAACGTTATGGTCGGGGCATTAACGTTATGGTCGGGCGTTCATGTCATGGTCGGGCGTTCCACGTTATGGTCGGGCGTTCACGTTATGGTCGGGGCATTAACGTTATGGTCGGGGGCGTTCATGTCATGGTCGGGGGCTTTCACGTTATGGTCGGGGGCATTCACGTTATGGTCGGGGGCATTCACGTTATGGTAGGGGGCGTTCTTACAAGGAGGATTACTCTTCTCCACATCATCGTTCTCCTTATACTTACACGCGTAGTCGTTCTCTGCGACTCCGATCCTGTCGTTAAGCCAACTTCATCTTTCTCTACGGTGGCTAATGTGACTCCGTCTTTGCCATTGAATGTTGCCTCAACCCCTACTCTGGTACTGGATGTAGGGGATGTTAGCCCACCTCGACCTCCACGGGACACTGATGTTATGGCATGGATGTCAATCTTCATGGACACCCATGATGCATCAAACCCAACGGCTGGGGTTTTCAGCTTGGTGACACCCCAGACTCTTTCCGTTTTCCGCCACCTTCATGTTTTCCGTAACTTCCTGCGGACATGAACTCGCCTTTTGCTTTGGCGTTGCCATCTCAGCCATTTGCTAAACCTGGGATGCGCCATAAGTTTCCCATCTATGGGAGGGATTATACTGCTCCTGTCTCTAAAGATCTTGCCTGGGCATTAGTGTTTCCACCACTACTTCAACTGTTACGATTGGCCATGGTTTCCACTGCGATGGATTGTCTCAATAAATTTTTCGAGCATAAGGATGACCCCTCAGATGATGAACGGATGGCGATGGCTACTGTCATGCCTACATAAGTGGACTTCAGACGCGCCTGCACACACTCTTTAAATCTCAGGGCAGGTCACTCAACTTCGACGACAAGGATTTCTCACGATGTGTAAGCTCCCGGAGCGGCACACAAGGCTGCTTTTACGGGAAAAGTGGACTTCATCTCAATTATTCAATGGAGCCATTCCTTCAGTTTTGGACAAGTACACGCTGGAGAGCGAGAAGCAATTGATTATATCATCTACCCAGCGACCTGTACGTCGCCAACCGGTGCACAACGTTCCCGAACAACGATACCGACGCCTCCACAGAAGTGGCCGACTTCTTAGTCCACCTTAGGTCATCCCGTCGTCTCAAGGGTTCGACCATCTCGACTTAATTGGCTGCACTCAGTTCAGTTGTCACATTGGCTTCGGGAGACAAGAACATGAAAGTTCCTGCCCATCAAAAATTCCTTTGGGCTTTTTCTGTGGAAGATCAAGTTCGTAATCCGTCCCCCTGCGTGGGATCTTAACGTCATTTTTTGTGATCTTACTGGCGACTCCTATGAACATCTTGATACAGTCTCTTTTGACCTTCTGACTCAAAAATCAGCGTTTCCTCTCTCCTTAGCTACGGCGGCTAGGGTGTCTGAGCTTCATGCTATCGATTATGGTCGGGTACAGTTTGACCAGGTGTCCATGGCGATGTCCATCTTGGCTTACGGTGGCATTTTCTAGCCAAGAATCGGCTTCCTGGCCAAGAGGCTAGTTTCACATTGCTCCACTTTTCGCCGTCCTGGGTTCTCAAGATCGTGCTGACCTGTCAATTTGTCTGGTGCATGCTTTTCGCATTTACCTTCAACGCTCTGAAGCATGTCGAAAGAACTTTCATCATTTGTTCATCCTGTTATCTGTAACCCCCAAGTCAGAGATCACCAGACATACTCTTTCTTACTGGTTATGGGCTGTGATTCTCCGTGCATATGCTGCGCAGAATATGGATCCGCCGTCCTCTTCCCACCCTCACGAAGTTCAGGCGCTTCCGTCAACACTAGCTCTCCATGATAACTGCTCTCTGCAGGCTATTATGGAGGGCTGTTTTTGGAAATTTTCGCTTCTCACTATTTGCGGGGGGCGGTGGGGTAGCCTAGTGGTTAAAGCGTTTGCTCGTCACGCCGAAGACCCGGGTTCGATTCCCCACGTGGGTACAATGTGTTAAGCCCATTTCTGGTGTCCCCCGCCGTGATATTGCTGGAATATTGCTAAAAGCGGCGTAAAACTAAACTCACTGACTCACTATTTGCGGGATATCTCGACAGCAGATGTTGCAGGCATCCAGCAGTTTGGGCCGCTAGTTCCCTCCGCCCGTCGTCAGTGACTCTTGACTTGGTGTATCTTGACTTCATGTAATTTCCGCAATGAAACGTTAGTGAACATGATTCACTCTTGTTCCGTATTGCAAGGCAGTATTACGATCCCATATTTTCCTTCACTGCTTGTTGTGATTTCGTTCACTTGGTCACTGATCCCGCAGGACGTTGTTACCTGGTATACTGCACATGCTATATATATCTTCGTCGTTCTTAGGGAATTCTGTCGTTCATATTTGCACACTCAATTATACTGTTTGGGCCTTGTCCCCCACCGCCTGCCGACGGATAAAGCATTAGTACGGCTGAATGTAAGCTAACACATGTTTTTTTTAGATTAAAAACATTGTATTAACAAGCTTACATTCAGATGTACGGTTTAGTCCCACCCATCCACCCCTCTGGACTTTGGCCTTTTTGTCCCTCTTCTACGGCACTCTGGCCTTAGACTCCGGAAAGATTGGTGGGTGGTTTTGTGTTTACACCTCGCTTCCACTTGACTTATGGTAGGTAGCTTAACAGGTAGGTATAAACATTAGTACATCTGAATGTAAGCTTGTTAAAAAAAAAAAAAAATTTAATATAAAAAGGCCATTATATTGTAGTTTCTTATCATCATCATATATATTACACATTGACAGAGTCTGGACACACAGCTGCTGCAGAAAGTTCTCAACATATACCTCAGTTTGTGTCGCGCCATCAACCCTACCAGGCACCTGCAGATGATCTTCAAGGGCGTCTGTGGTCGGATTGGGAAGGTAAGCCCCTTCCTCTATAAGACACATGCAGATGATCTTCATCGAGTCTGTGGTCATATCAGTAAGATCACCAAACTGTCCCTACAAAACACCCGCAGATGATCTTCAGGCTGTCGGTGGTCATAAACCAGTAAGGTAAGCTGCTGTCCCTACAAAACACCTTGCAGATGATCTTCAGGCAGTCTGTGGTCATATCGGTAAGGTCACCAAACTGTCCTACAAAACACCCGCAGATGATCTTCAGGCAGTCAGGGGTCACATCAGTAAGGTAAGCTGCTGTCCCTACAAAACTAATCCAGGTGATCTCAGGGATTCTGTGGCCAGATTTGTAAGGTAAGCTTCTGCCTGTACATTATCAGCTGCCCTTCGAAATGATGCTTTCAAAGTGTGCAAAATGTCATATTTCCTTCAACAACCACTTTCTTTCCCACAGTCAACCAGCCTGCATGAAAGCATGGACCTGTCTCCCAGACCTGACCGGGATGTTTCCTTGTTGTGGCAAGCGTCGCCGATGTTGCTATGTGCAACAGACCCTGACAAGGCCGACATGGAGGAGGAGGAAGATATATTTGCAGGTAGACTTACCTGATAAGACAGTGTATCATACTTCAGGAATGTCTTCTTACATTTTTTGTGTGTTGAGATGAAATGGATTTCAACATGTTTGCATTTACAAAGCTGTGTAGGGATTGAATAGTGTGGGCCCACTGAGAATACCAGGGGCCCAATACACAAAGCGTTTGTAGCGCTACTTCATTCATAGCCAATAACAAACTATACAGTTACGATAGCTGGTAACATTACAAACGCTGAGTGGATTGTGACCAAGGTCAGTATAGATACTCATATCACACCGTACACTGACTCTCACCTGAGCATAGTTGTTCTTTCCTTAAAACCAAATCCAAACAAAACGTACGACACTTTATGTCTTTGGTATGACAAGGTTAGGGAGTAAATGACCTGCCACACTCCAGGCAGACACATTTTTGGCTAGAATGTAATTATAAGAAGCCACAAGGATGGTTTTTGTGTCCCAAATGAATCATTAGTGTTCGAACATGTGAGATATATGCTGCATTCATTCTCAAGGGTCAGATGATCCATAATTTCAGTAGGTTATTCCATACATTCTACGGGACGGTGGTTAATGCATTTGCTTGCCACGCTGAAAACCCAGGTTCGATTCCCCACATGGGTACAATGTGTGAAGCCCATTTCTGGTGTCCCTTGCCGTGATCTTGCTGGAATATTGCTAAAAGCGTCATCAAGCCATACTCACTCCATACATTCTACATGTTACAGTCCTTGTGTGTGGCCTCGCTGACATCACCTAGTACACTTCAGATGATGTATTGTTACGAAATGTTGAAATGCATATATGCAAATCCTGGCAAGTCTTGTCACTTTTCTCCTGGCGGACTTGATTGACGGCTTGTCATTTTATTCCATGGTGCCAGTCCCTGGATTGTGTGGTCCAGATCTGATTATTTTCAGATGGACGTCATATAGCTTGAATGTAACTGAGTTCCGAGTTTAAACAAAAATCCAGAAACATGTTGCTTAATGGCTTTTTGGTTTCCTAGGTGGAGACCTGTCAGCTTTCTATGCTGAGTGCCTTACACTGAATGTGAGCAATACTAGTGGCCAGTTGAGCCTGTCTGGTAGACAACGGACAGTGAGCACACAGAGTGACGGGGGTGAGGCGCGGGACACTCAGGGGGGTCAGAAGGAGGGAGAGGAGTCAGATGACTGGGACAGTTGGAGTGACGATGATCAGGTGAGTGTCAAGTTTTGATTGAATAGGGTGGGTAGGTGAAGGTTTAGAGGTTGATTAAGGAGAGGTGTGGTAGAAGGAAGGGGCTGGGATGAAGGGATATCGAAACGACTAGGACAGTTGGGGTGACTGGATGGTTAGGCAGAGGTACAGATAAGCTGCGTATCGGCGTAAATTACGCAAAATATTTATGTGAAAACTCAATTCCTATTAAGTCTATTGCGTTACAGGCACGCTTTGAATTTTGTAAATACTCAATAAATGTGATCTTAAACGCCTACACACACAAAAGTGTCAAACCTTAGCTTGTGTACAGGTGGATAGATAAATAACTGCAGTATATTGGGGTTCTATATCAGGACATAAACTTGGCAACTTGCAGTCTTTCTTATCGTTTCTCATATTACAGATCAAATTTAAATAACAAACACTAACATTTAAGCTTAAAAAGTTATCTGTACCTCTGGTTAGGAACATGCAAGTGTGTACATTTAAGTATAGCAAAACCTGGAGTCCTGCATTATGATCAATATATTTTATCCTACCTCATGTAAGAATGTCCATCTCTGATTGCTTCACATAACCTTGAAGAAATTACCGTGTGTGTCCAGAGCAAGACCGTACACCGCCCAAGTAGGGTATAAATCTTTGCGAGGGAGAATAAATAATTACTACCCCGCACCATGGATAAAGCATGCATCCACGGCAGTCAGTGAACCATGAACCAGTTGTTCGGATCGACTAGTCAGTACCATGTTAGTAAAATATATGATTGACTTTTCGGTTTGTTTTAATGTTATATTTACATAATGACATAAGTAAACATTCGGTAAGATACATTTGTTGCAGCGTTATGATTCGGGTATACTGGGTTTTATGTGCCTCCCGGTTCGGTGGATAAAACATAGCAGGGTACGCATAAAAACCTGTATACCCATCATCACAATGCTACAACTTATAATATGTAGTCACTTCGATGTGTATTCCAGGATGATGCTACAGTCATTGAGATGTTTGCCACCTTCCTGCATCAGCTGAAGGTATCCCTCGGGGCAAGGTAAGAATATCTCAAACATCAGCAACAGTGAACATCAGGGCACATGAACAAATGAAAGTGATAGAAGGGCAGTTAAAGGTATATTTATATTCCTGAGCGTAGTATTGATTTATTCTGAGTAGAGCTATAGTCAAAGTACTTTGAAATGTTAGTTACTGCTATTTAAGATGGCTGTACAAACATAACAGTATGAAGAATTATGGTACCCTGGCTTTCAATGCCTGTGTATAATTCATTCACTCAAACAGACATACCCTCTCAAAACAAATGAATACCATCATCAATAAGATGATTCCATCAAATGAAATCGTAGTTTCTGTGAATAAATGGATTTATGCATGTGTTTTTTGTTTAGTGATTAGATTATTTATCCACTTGTCTTACATTTCCAATCGTTTTATGTTTTTGTTCCCCCATTACAATTCCCGTTTAGAGCGCATTAATGAGCGAAAATCCATCAGAATCAACCCGCATGTCAGCAAGGTGATCCCCGCTGTCGGTGTGACGTCAATATACTATGAATCAAAGTTTTATGCATCAGCAACAGTAAAAACACAACAAAAGCTAAATTTTAACTCTGGGATCATTAATGCAATATCTACCTCATAATCAAATGCATAAAAATTCGAAATCTTTACTCCAGAAATGGCAATTAATGTTTCGTCTGCTTAGTTTACATGCTACCTTACAAGATCACGTTACTAGTCATGTGACCACGCTGACAGATTTATTTTTATGGCACGCCAAAATTGCAAAATGGATCACGTTAATTTCGGCAATGAATTCCAAAACTTATTTTTAAACAGAAACTAGTACCGTTTAAATTATTTTGTTTATAGGAGTTATCAACGCAAGAAAGGCCAGTTAGCGGCAGTGTAATATATTGCTCATGAGGCTGTAGTTGGAGGGGAATGCTAGGACTTTCCATACCTTATGCTACTCTACAGAATAAATTAAATGGGAAGTCTACTTCTGCTGGTGTTTTGTTCTAAGCTATTTAGAAAGGGGAATTGTGTATTATCTCTGCAATTTGAAATGTTTGACTGTACAGTGTGAGTGTTTTGATACAACAGGCTTACCCTACTATTACAAGATCGCTAAAAATATACAGCCAACGAAAGGATTGAAAACATGACGTCACGTCCGGCGAGACTTCGAGATTGCATCGACTGCAATGGCGGGTTAATGATAGAAAACGCATGACATGCATGTTTATGAAATAAATTATCTCGTCTGAAGAAATGCTGAACGAGGTTAAAAGATTGTATTCATTTTTTTGTTGACGAAATATGTTACGTTTATCCGATCGTAAACCCAATACGCCAGGATATTAATTACCGCCAAGGAATCTGAAGTAAAATAGGTCCCCAGCCACAGGTGCTGGCCATTACAGTGGACAGGCTTGGTGTGTCAGGGGCGGTTGGGTAGTCTAGTGGTTAAAGCATTTGCTCGTCACGCTGAAGACCCGGGTTCAACTCACTCACTCACTCTCTCACTCACTCACTCACTCACTCACTCACTCATAGTGTTTCAGCATGCCTTGACACTGGGTTAATGCTCATAATATGATGCACTGGTTAGTTTGGTCCAGGCTTGATTGTCCATAGGTCATTGTGAAAACCTACGGTACCTAAATTTCGGGGTGCTTCATTAAACAATCAAAGAGACAATGATAAATTGCTTGTAAAGGTAAGAGGGGTTTATTACAAGCCTTGTTTATATAGATACTTCATGATCAACAGGTGCTGTTGCAATATTTGAGGAGGAGGTGATGTTGCTTGATGAAGAAGAGAGAAGATTGATTAACCGTGTAGTATCTGATTGATGACGGTTTGCAGTGCCACAGTTTCATCTCATATCATTACAAGAGTTGAGGATGGTCCATGATTTGACTGTCTACGTATTGTTACATTGATATTTTTATAGGAAAAAATCGTTATCAAAATTTTCATGTTTCATAATATATTTTACTGAATTAGTAGTCATTTGTTTTGATGCACTTTGTGAGTTATTTTGTTTCTTTAGCTTTTGCCAGGGGGTTGTTCCACAAAATAGTCATTGGAAAGAGACTCTCATACATCTATGTGATAATGATAAGGACATTTATATAGCACCACACCACACCACACCACACCACACCACACCACACCACACCACACGGGCATGCTCTTAGCGCATATAACATGATGGATAGTATTACCCCGGATAGCCCAAGCTGCCTGTGAAGTGCTAGAAGGTTAATAGTCATATGACTTATCCCACTGGGTACCCATTTTCTGCTAGATGACAGGCAATTTTGAACGAAGTCACGTGACTAAGATGAGACCACATGTGTTGTGTATGGGAGCTACGATCATCTTAGCATTAAGATCAGTTTGATAAACGGTGCCCTGATCAACAAGTGTGTTTATACGAGGGAAGTGGTCAGACATGATCAGCCCAGTCGAGCGATGTGCAGCAGGGTTGTGTCCCTTGGCTGTCCAGAAGGTTTGTGGGCTTGAATTATGGTTTGCCACAATAATGTTTCTAGAGAACCGTACTTTAATCCTTGGTTTCACCAAAGTGGTAAACATCTGACACCTGCATCACTTCAGGTTTACCCTGCCTGACGCTCGGCAATAATAGATGGGTACAACAAGGACTGGTCGGCTCGGAGTCAGTATAATGTGTCTGAGTGGGGGTATTCATGCTTCACTGCGGCATGGTATCTCAGTGGGCTAGCACTATAAAACCAGTTTCAGTCTGGGCTAGTACAAGCAGCAGCACCTACACATACACACGCATGCAAGTCGTCATATGAGCGAAATATTCTCAAGCATGACGTAAAACCCAATTTCATCTCACCACCTCAGGTTTACCCAACATAAGTTCACAAGCCTAGAGAAATGTGGATTTAGAATTGGTCTCAGCAGCCCATGCCTGTCGACGACTAACAGGATCGGGTGGTCAGACTCCAGGCTTGGTTGATTTGATTTCATATCAATGATCATGAGGTTGATCACTAGATTGTCTGGTCCAGACTGGATTATTTACAGACCATATAGTTATTGCTGAAACTTAATGGCCGTGGATTTATTTTTTTAAACCAAGTCACACGCTCACAATAGCAGGAGAGCATTGTTCAATGCAGTTTTGTCATTTCTGTTATTAGATCAATACACAATCACCCAGAATTTAGGAGGACATAATCATTTCTGGCATACATGAATTTAGGAGGACATAATCAGGGTAGACATGGTGGGCTAAAATCAAACTTTAACACAACTTAGTTTGGATGACTGGTTTGTGACAACAGCATTTTAGTTGAAAGTAACTACCGGTATTCCATGAGGATTTTCACTACTCATACTAATGGGAAAATCTTCGTGCCTACCTTCATTATTTGTAACTTAAATGCCAATAGGTATTTAATGACCCTTTAGCTGTTTCCTCAGCGTCTTTGCTGTAAACTGTATAGAGTTGCATCCCTTGGGCATGCCAGGAAACAATGATGTCGGGGGTTTGTTGTTATATTTGTAGGGTTTTCAGCAACCTACCTGTATTAACCTGTGATTAACATCTAAGACCTCCCATCTTAAATAGACACATCTAACTGGGATATTGTTTAAATTGGTTTTAGGGGCACTGGGGTAGCCTGGTGGTTAAAGTGTCTGCTCATCATGCCAAGGGGGGGTGGGGTAGCCTAATGGCTAAGGCATTCGATTCACATGGGTACAATGTGTGAAGCCCATTTCTGGTGTCCCCTGCCATGACATTGCTGGAATATTGCTAAAAGCGGCGTAAAACCAAACTCACTCACTCACTCACTCACTCATCATGCCAAAGAACCAAGTTTTATTCCCCGCATGGGCACAATGTGTGGAATCACATCCTGGTGTTCCCAGCAATATTGCGGGAATATTGCTAGAAGCGTTAGAAAACCCTAGTCACCCTGAGTGGTGTTTAATGCAACTTGACTGTGTACTTGTGAAGTCCAAGTCACCCTGAGTGGTGTTTAATGCAGCTGACTTGACTGTGTACTTGTGACAGTGTTGAAAACCAAGTCACCCTGAGTAGCGTTTAATGCAGCTGACTTGACTGTGTACTTGTGACAGTGTTGAAAACCAAGTCACCCTGAGTGGTGTTTAATGCAACTGACTTGACTGTGTACTTGTGACAATGTTTAAAACCAAGTCACCTGAGTTTGAATGCTGTGTACTTGTGACAATGTTGAAAACCAAGTCACCCTGAGTGGTGTTTAATGCAACTGACTTGACTGTGTACTTGTGACAATGTTGAAAACTGTGATGTTTAATGCTTTGACTGTGTACACAATGTTGAAAACCAAACTGTTTTTACACCTGTTTTTTTTGCTGGTATCAGTTCTGTCTCAGATATTTCACTGACTCCGTGCCCATGTATTTATGAAAAAGAGATTAAAATCCTGTGTAGATGTTTACACAATGTATATGGAAGATTGGGGTACCAGGAAATATTGAATGGATGGAATAGTGTTTTTCCTTATGTATATGCAGAGACACATTGCATTCAGTGGTGAGACATGTCCATCTGCCTCTAGTTTTATTTGGGACCTGTAAAGATCCGGGTTAGAATTGATCTTCAGTAACCCATGCTTGTCATAAGAGGCGACTAAAAGGATTGGGTGGTCAGGCTTGCGGACTTGGTCGACACATGTCATCGAATTCCAATTGTGTACACGGATGTTCACAATGTTGATCACTGGATTGTCCGGCTCGCTGACTTGGTCGACACGTGGGTGGTCAGGCTCGCTGACTTCGTGGACATGTGGGTGGTCTGGCTCGCTGGTGGTCTTCGCTGACTTGGTCGACATGTGGGTGGTCTGGCTCGCTGGTGGTCTTGTTCGACTTGGTGGGTGGTCAGGTTTGCTGACTTGGTCAGGTTAAGACTTGGTCAACCGTGGGTGGTCAGGTCGTTGACTAGGTCAACACCAGGGTGGTCTGGTTAGCTGACTTGGTCAGCACATGGGTGGTCAGGTTACGTTGACTTGGTCGACACATGGGTGGGTCAGGTCAACTCGTTGTCTGGTTCGCTGACTTGGTCAACACGTGGTTGGTCAGGCTCGCTGGGGTCAGGCTCGCTGACTTGGTCACAATTGTCGTTAAGCTGATCACAATGGTCGTGATCGATGCTCATGCTGTTGATCACTGGATTGTCTGGTCCAGACTGGATTATTTACAGACCGCTGGATTGTCTAGCTGGAATATTGCTGAGTGCAAAGCTGGAATATTGCTGAAACAACAAACAAACAAACCAACTTTATTTGGACTCTTTGAGTTCGGCAAGTCAGTAGCTTTTCATTAGTTGATTTTATTTATCAAAGGAAACAAAATATTTTCTTAAGCAAATTTAATTAAATACCATACACAAAATATTTATTTTATATTTATTTACAATTTGTGTCATGGCATTCTATGTGGAAATGTATCACCATTCTGTGTATTTTTATGTGTTGTTATTGAAGGTGTGTCAGAAGATATTGTTACATTAGTGTTTCCGTCCAGATGAACAGTGATGTATTGTTGTCTCACTCACATATTTTACTGTGCACTTAAATGCATCCATGAATAAAATACTTCAAACGGATATTGAATTTATCTTCGCTGCTTGGTCAGTATGTCAATGTAGGACCAACAGTTTTTGCACACGACACTGAATGTCAAGGCCAGTGACATGGCCATATTGAAAGTGTCACTTTCAACCATACTTGCTCAGCCATTTCTGATGTACTCTGATGAAATTGGATATAAGGTGAGTACATGGTTTTCAGAATAACATGACCCGTGAAGATCCGGGGGAGAAAAGGTCTTCAGCAACCCGTGCTTGCCACAAAAGGCGACTATGCTTGTCGTAAGAGGCGACTAACGGGATCGGGTGGTTAGGCTCGCTGACTTGGTTGACACATGTTATGGGTTCCCAATTGCGCAGATCAATGATCATGTTGTTGGTCACTGGATTGTCTAGTCCAGACTCGATTATTTACAGACCACCGACATTAGCTGGCTTATTGCCGAGTGCGGCGTAAAACTAAACTCACTCAGAATAACATGCTATCGTTTGGGGGCATGTTTGGATTTTGGACTGGTTATGACTTTTTACTTTGTGTCCCAGTTTTGCTCTATTTGTGCATCTCATCAAGCGTACGGTTAGTGGTTCACAGCTAAAGATGTTACAAAGATGGCATTAGTTAGTCTACAGTAGTTGGCCATAAGTGAGTCATCAATAGTGAAATTCCCATAGACTTACACGTTAGTGAACTCTTGCAAGAATAATTTACATAAATTTACATACATTTAGTTTCGGTCAAATTGCTTTCAATACTTTTCTACCAGCTGGGAAATCATCACAGCTACATATACATAATTTCCATTCAGTTTTCTGATGATTATTAACAAAACCGCAAGTATTTAAACAACATATATATCGACATACCAATCATGGCTGCCTACGGGATACACGTAGATTAAAACTAAGTTGTACTTATGGTGCTTAATCAGGTGTCATTCGATATCTAACCAACGGAAAGATGAAAGAAAATTATGTACAGGTACCTGAAGATGATTTCTTAGATGTTTGCAACGTGTCATATTATTCTCAAGACGTAAAACCCAATTTCACTTCACCTCACCCCAAGATGTTTGCAAAATATCAAAATACTAGTAAAATGACGTCTACTCAATTTATGAAAATTATTCTTACAACAGTTAATTATCATGTAAGCCTATGGAAATTTCACTAATGATGACTCACTTATGGCCAACTACTGTAGCGTGTGCATTTGGTCGACCTACGATGTCGAGTTGCAGATACATGTAAAACTCTGGCATAGCATCTAGGTAGGCTGGTCAGGCTCGCTGACTTGGTTGACACATGTCATCGGTTCCCAATTGCGCAGATCGATGCTCATGCCGTTGATCACTGGATTGTCTGGTCCAGACTCGATTATTTACAGACCGCCGCCGTATAGCTGGGATATTGCTGAGTGCGGCGTAAAACTAAACTCAATCAATCAATCTAGGTAGGCTAGCTATAAAAACAGGATAATCCATACCCATGAGATTCGAACCCAAACTATTTTGGTGAGTTTGAACGTACCCACTCCTACCTCAACACGGGGATGACTGGCACCCGAAAAATGCGAACCCGCAACCAAGGAAAATATATATGACATGAAATTTGTCTGAGTCGTCCAAATTAGAGTACGGAACATCCGAATTTGGGTACAGATCGACCAAAAACGATACGAGTGCTCCAGAACACGCTCGAGACAGATGAGAATGTTAGTTACGAGTTAGCCATTTCTGCTCGGTACGCATCTGCGTGGGTACGGATCGTCTAGTAGTGTGTTAAATGACTTGACTAGTACAAGTTGGCAGGCACATATGTCCATGCACTTTGCTGTATCAGTAGTTCTACCTTGTCACGCACCCGTGAAGGTCCGGGTTAGAATGAGCCTTCAGTAACCCATACATGTCGAAAGAGGCGACTAACGGGATTTGGTGGTCAGGCTCGCTGGCTTGGTTGACCATGTCATCGGTTGTCAATTGCGCAGATCGATGCTCATGCTGACGTCACTGGATTGTCTGGTCCAGGCTCGATGCAGACCGCCGCCATATGGCTGGAATGAATTGCTGGGTCGGCGTAAACTAAACTCACTCACCTTAACACGCCCTCCACTTATCAGATGGGTATTGCTCATTTGTATGGTGTTCGTGTTGCGCCCAATGGAATTGAAACATTTGTCTGTTTACTCATTTAACAAAACTTTCTTTTCAAATTGTACCTTTAAGAGTAGCATCATTCTGTGTCCTTCAATTCAGCAAGGGGTAGCTTAGTGGCTCTTCACGCGAAAGACCGGTTCAATTCCCCTATGGGCACCTACGTGACCAATTTCTAGTGCTCCCCGAACCATGGCTGAGATGTATTAAAGGTGGACTGTCCTCACAGACCATTCGCAATCGGTTCGGTGCTGCCAATCTCCATTCTCGACGTCCATATCGTGGGCCAATATTGAAGCCGTTTCATCAACGTGAACGTCTGCTTTTGGCCCATTAACGTCACCTCCGATGGACCCAGAGAGACTGAAATCGAGTCGTCTTTAGCGGTGAATCCAGGTTTACCCTCAGATTCGCGGACGGCAGGCATAGAGTCTGGAGACGACGTCGTGAACGGTATGCCCAATTTTGTGTACAGGAAGTCGACAGATTCGGGGCGGAAGTTGCATGGTGTGGGTGCTCTCTGTGGGAACAACCGTTCCCGACTTCTGGTCATCCGTGGAAACCTCACAGCTGCTGCTTACCGCGACCAGGTGCTCACCCCTGAACTCGTTCCTTTCATGGCGGCTCATGGCCCAGGTCTACAGTTCCAGCATGATAATGCTCGGCCGCATACCGCGATGTTGACACGAAATTTCCTTCAAAACGCTGGAATCAACGTCATGGACTGGCCATCGAGGTCCCCTGACCTTAATTCAATAGAGCACGTTTGGGATGCACTTGGGAGAAGGCTTCGTGGTCTTAGGAACCAACCTCAGAATTTGCAGGAACTTGGCGCTGCCTTGCAAGAGCAATGGCGCAGAATCCCCAACCACGTGTTCACAAGCATCAGGCAGTTGATGAGGAGACGGTGTTTGGCAGTGGTGTATGGCCATACACGATATTGAACTGAGAAATTTCGCATTTTTATTCTTGTGACTTGACATTCTGTATACCCATGTTTTGGAACGGCGGTGTAGCCTAATGGAACTGATTATGGTACTGTCAGTGTATCGAGTACATCACACAGATCTCAGCAATGAAATAATAACAATTTAACCATCTTACCATCTCTTGTTCTTTTATAGTGCCCTGAAGAAAGAATGTGAAGTTTCTTTTTGACTCAGTATATTTTGGTGAGTTCGAACGTACCCACTCCTTCCTCAACACAGGGATGACTGGCAACCGAAAAATGCGAACCCGCAACCAAGGAAAATATATATGACATGAAATTTGTCTGAGTCGTCCAAATTAGAGTACGGAACATCCGAATTTGGGTACAGATCGACCAAAAACGATACGAGTGCTCCAGAACACGCTCGAGACTGATGAGAATGTTAGTTACGAGTTAGCCATTTCTGCTCGGTACGCATCTGCGTGGGTACGGATCGTCTAGTAGTGTGTTAAATGACTTGACTAGTACAAGTTGGCAGGCACATATGTCCATGCACTTTGCTGTATCAGTAGTTCTACCTTGACACGCACCCGTGAAGGTCCGGGTTAGAATGAGCCTTCAGTAACCCATACATGTCGAAAGAGGCGACTAACGGGATTTGGTGGTCAGGCTCGCTGGCTTGGTTGACACATGTCATCGGTTGTCAATTGCGCAGATCGATGCTCATGCTGTTGATCACTGGATTGTCTGGTCCAGGCTCGATTATTTACAGACCGCCGCCATATGGCTGGAATATTGCTGGGTACGGCGTAAAACTAAACTCACTCACCTTAACACGCCCTCACCTTATCAGATGGGTATTGCTCATTTGTATGGTGTTCGTGTTGCGCCCAATGGAATTGAAACATTTGTCTGTTTACTCATTTAACAAAACTTTCTTTTTCAAATTGTACCTTTAAGAGTAGCATCATTCTGTGTCCTTCAATTCAGCAAGGGGGGTAGCTTAGTGGTTTAATAGTTCGCTCTTCACGCGAAAGACCCGGTTCGATTCCCCGCATGGGCACAGTATGTGAAGCCAATTTCTAGTGTCCCCGCCATGCTGAAGTATTGCTAAAAGAGGCCTAAAACCACACTCAATTCAGCAACTTATCAGTGCTGCTCTCGCTCCACTTTCACTTATCTCAGGTGAGTGAATGAGTGAGTGAGTATGGTTTTATGTCTTAATAATTTCAGCAGGAGTACATTAGAAATGGGCCTCTCACATTGTATCAATTATTATGTGGGGAATCGAACTCGGGTGTTCCGCGCAACGCTTTAACCACTAGGCTACTCCACCGCCCCCACTAATGTCAAGTTTGTTGTATATATCGTAAAGCTAAGTATGTATGCCATAAAAGAAACATCTGTGATGCTACACCGATGTATCCTGAATCAAAAGCATAAAACATGTTTGTCTTCGTGACGATAGGACAGCTTTATTTCAACAAAATAATGGATCGTATCTCCGCCATGCAGGCAGCCACCTTGGGTCAAGGTCAGTTCTTAGATGGTGCACGTCACATCCTGGAGTGTGAGTGCTCTGCTGATGACCAGCCGGCCTGTATGGATAGATGGGTACGTGTTGCATTGTTCCCCGATGTATTCTCCGTTAACGATCACCTGAAATGACAGAACATGTTGCCAAACTTAGAGCACTGAGTGAGGTGAAATTGGGTTTAACGTCGTGCTTGAGAATATTTCGCTCATATGACGACATGCATGCGTGTGTATGTGTATGTGCGGCTGCTTCTCCTAGCCCAGACTGAAGCTGGTTTTATAGTGCTAGCCTACTGAGATACCATGCCGCAGTGAAGCATGAATACCCCACTCAGACACATTATACTGACTCCGAGCCGACCAGTCCTTGTTGTACCCATTAATGCCGAGCGCCAGGCAGGGACCAACACGTACCGTATTTTAACGTCTTTTGGTATGACGCGGTCGGGGACCTTCCGCTCTCCGGGCGGACGCTCTAACCACTACACCACGAAAGCGGTCAGCACTGAGTGAGAGAGGGAGTGTTTTGATATCAAAGTTCGAGAAGATATAAGGGTTAGAACTGGTATTCAGCAACTTATGCTTGTAATAGGCCACTAACGGGATCGGGCATTTGTCACCACTCGCCCCTTTCCGTAACCTCCAATCGGCTTGTCCCGGACTAGCACGAGTAGGTCACGAATGGGGATCGGGTGGTCAGGCTCGCTAATTTGGTTGAATATGTTGCCAAACTTGGAGCAGTGAGTTAGAGAGTGAGTGTTTGGAAGCCACAGTTCGAGAACATATAACGGTTAGAATTGGTGTTCAGCCACCCATGCTTGTTATAGGCTACTAACGGGGTCGGGTAGTCAGGCTCGCTGACGTATCCCAAATACGTAGATCGACGCTCATGATTTCAATCACTGGATTATCTGGTCCGGACCCGATTGTTTACAGACCGGAATATTGCTAAGTGCAGCGTTAAACAACAAACAAACCAGAAGATCCGCATTACTGACTTCCGCGAATCTAACATTGTTTACATTCCAAATGACAACACCTTTGTTGCCATTGGTTACCGGAACAAATGGACATGTAGCCCGGAGTAATTGTCGATAGACTTCGGGTTGGAATAAGTCCCAAGGAACCTTTATATGTACGTTCATAAGCTTTGATTTGTATAGTCCACTTTCCATTATTTGCAGGTATCCACAATGAAACTGAAATATTACAGAGTGCGGCTTTTAACAAAAAGTGGCCCTTATTGCTATGGGCCTGTGAAGATCCGGGTTAGAATTGGTCTTCAGTAACCCATGCTTGTTGTAAGAGGCGACTATCGGGATCGGGTGATAAGGCTTGCTGACTTGGCTGATTATGTCATCGATTCCCAGTTGCGCAGTTCGATGTCCATGTTGTTGATCACTGGATTGTCAGGCCCAGACTCGATTATTTACAGACTGCCGCATTTGGATGGAATATTGCTGTGTGCGGCGTTAAACGACACTCAATCAATCAATCAACTTAGTTCCATGACTTTCATGAGTTACGGTCGTGTTTGTGCGAGTGAGTGAGTGTGGTTTTACGCCACTTGCAGTAATATTCCAGCAATATCACGGCGGGTGACACCAGAATTGCAACTGAAAACTAACTTCTTGGAATATACGGGCTTGATTCACTGCATAAAAGAATACATTAAAAACAATTCTTTAACAATTCACAAGCAATTCAATATTGCTTTTCTGCCCGATAATCTGAAAATAGTATCCCATACTACCAAAGGATGTAAAGAATTCTACAAGAGCCTAACGAAACAAGATTTCTACAAACTGCAAGACTCTCCTTTAAGTACATTTTGTAACAGTACAAATGAAACTATTAAATATCTTTTATTTGACTGAGTCCATTTAAAACTCTTGTGACCACACTTGTTGGAATGGATCAGATTTACAACGAGTTAATATATAGAACCAAATACGTTGCAGGCATAAATACAATAGTTCAAAACGTACCTTTGGCGAACCGTAAGCGTGGCTACAATCTCGAGCGAGTAATGGTTGGTGGAACTCCAAGGTAGTGACACGTCAAAATCAATTCCCTGTGAGTGAAAGTGAGTGAGTGAGTTTAGTTTTACGCCGCTTTTAGCAATGTTCCAGCAATATCACGGCAGGGGACACCAGAAATGGACTTAACACATTGTGCCCACGTGGGGAATCGAACCTGGGTTGTCGGCGTGACGAGCGAACGCCTTAACCACTAGGCTACCCCATCGCCCCTGTGAGTTAAAGGGTTAACCAAGGTCATGGATTCAAGTACACATTCAATACAAAATGAACCCCCTGAGACTGAATCATGTCTGATCGTGCGTATTTGTGCGAAATATACTGGCGTACAAGAAAGGTACATACCTGATGCTATGGAATTCTTTTCCCATACAAAAACAAGAACCTTACTATTGTAAAATGTGTTGGTGATTGTGACTTACAGGTCACAAACATTATGTACATCTTGCCAAACAAAATAATCCCCAAACACCAGATGTATGCTTTCTTTTGCACGTCAGTATATCACATGGGCCAAAACCAACTCTTGTAAACAAACAACGCCATGTCTTTAAATTCCATGGAACTCTGCTACAGTATGTATAAGTTTTAAGTTACAATATCTGTAAAGCCTAAAGCCCCCATATTAACATCGTAGTTTGCAAAGTTCAGTCATTAATTATTTCATATGATCACAGTAACTTTTTGTCCCTGAGTATACAAACACCGTTATGTCGAAGATGAAGGAACCAACGTAAATACTTCGAGTTAACCGATGTTCGACACAACCGCAAAATGATTTACTTATAAGGAATACGCAGGGACAAAGCCTATACGTCAACACCACCGTAAGTTCGACCCATCAAACTTCGACATATGGGAGTTTGATTATTCTTGTTAACGTTAACAAATTTGCGACATACTCGATTATCCATGATATTGTATCTCCATTCTATTCGTTGAGACTCTCAGGGCCCCATTCCTGAAAGATATCGTAGCGCTAAGATGACCGTAACTCCCATATTTTAACATAGACTTACGACTGTCGTAGCGCTACGATCGCTTTGTGAAACGGGCCCCTGGATGGTAACTTGACCAATAGACGCTAGTAATTGTAATGCACTAACAAACATCAGCAATGAGTGAGTGTGTATGGGTTACGCCGCTTTTAGCAATATTCCAGCAACATCACAGCGGCGATCACCAGAGATGTTCATCACACATGGTACTCATGTGGGACATCGAACCCGGATCTTCATCGTGACGAGCAAACGATTTAACTACAAGGCTTCACCACCGCCCCGTAACAATAAAGGCACGGCAATTTCTATATTCTATTACGATGCGTCGTTTCGTATAAAGTGCTACTCAAACAGATCGTTCTTTTGAGTAGAATATGTCAGAAGACAATGGAATGGTTGGCTGTTGTTTAACGCCGCGCTCAGCAGTATTCCAGCTATTCGGCGGCGGTCTGTAAATAATCGAGGCTGGACTAGACAATCAAGTGACCAAGTCAGCGGGTCTGACCACCCGGTCCCGTTGGTTGCCTCTTACGACAAGCATGAACATCGATCTATGCAAGTAGGATACGGTGACATGTGTCAACCAAGTCAGCGAGCCTGACCACCCGCCTCTTATGACAAGCATGGGTTGCTGAAGTCAATTCTAACCCGATCTTCACGGGTCAAAATACAATGGAGGTAGATACACCGCATGATCAAGACACAAACTGCTAGAAATTCGAAAACCCTCCTACCTGCCGTGGTTGCTGCCATCTTGACCTGAAGCATGACCCCTCCAGGCCTTCCCACTCCCCAATGCTGGAACACCGGTGTTTGGAGCTTCTCCCACAGAAGACGTAGCCGGCACGGCATGTGTACCTTGCCGTCGCCCCTACGTAGCTCCCCTTGTACGACACGTCCGCGTTACGTAGTGTAGGGGCTGATCCACAGACATCTGCGTCTGTAAATTGAAAACCATCCCTTGGTTTACCTGCCCCTACAGGTCTGTCTGTATTACTCAAAGTGAGTGAGTGTAGTTTTACGCCGCTTTTAGCAACATCGGAGGACACCAGAAATGGACTTCGCACATTGTGGTCATGTGGGGAATCGAACCCGGGTCTTCGACGTGACGAGCGAACGCTTTAACCACTTGGCTACCCCACCGCCCCTTACTCAGAGGAACCATCAACGTCGGCCCGTGAGTTCCACGCAGAAATACATGATTGCATATAAATGTTTTAGAAATATTGACAGTTTTATTAAGGACGCAACGCACAGCAATATTCCAGCTATATGACGGCGTTTGTAAATTATCGACAGTCCGGTAACTAACATAGTAAGCATCGATCTACAAATTTAGGTTTTTGTCTTTTTGTTTGGTTGTTGTTTAACGCCGCACTCAGCAATATACCAGCTATATGGCGGCAACTTGTAAATAGTCGAGTCTGGAACAGACAATCCAGTGATCAACATTATGTGTCAGCCAAGTCCGCGAGCCTGACGTCCGATCCCGTTAGTCGCCTCTTATGACAAGCCTGGGTTACTGAAGACCAGTTCTAACCCGGATCTTCACGGGTACACATTAAGGATATGCTGACATGCGCATACGCGGTCAGCGAGACTGACCACTCGATCCCCTTAATTGTTTAAGATGACGAGGGCTGCCTCGGTGGTGTAGTGGTTAGAGCGTCTGCCCGGAGAGCGGAAGGTCGCTGGCTCGATCCCCGACCGCGACAAGAGACGGTAAAATATGGTACGTGTTGCTCCCTGCCTGGCGCTCGGCATTAAAGGATACAACAAGGACTGGACGGCTCGGAGTCAGTATAATGTGTATGAGTGGGGTATTCATGCTTCACTGCGGCGTGGTATCTGAGTGGGCTAGCACTATAAAACAGCTTCAGTCTGGGCTAGTACAAGCAGCCGCACATACACATACACACTCATGCACGTCGTCATATGAGCGAAAGATTCTTAAGTACGACGTTAAACCCCATTTCCCCTCACATTTAAGATGACCAACATATTACCTGGATCACATTCCCCGAAGAGAGGTGCAATGGCCTTTGAGCCCATGTTCTTGCATAGGCTGTTGTCATCAGGATCCTTTTGGTCAAGACTGAACGTCAGAGAGTCCAGCTCGACCCCGTACCTATCCCCGTCCGCCACCCGGATGGTCAGCTTGTGATTGCCTGCAGCGACACTTACTTCATCGCCGAATTGTTCAACTTCCAGGATCTGGTTCCACAGACTACCATCTCCAAAGTCTTCTCGCGTTGTCCACCGTCCGACCTCCACGCCATCGAGGTCGAAGGTCAGAAGGTCGGCAAGACCGTCATTGGAGTATCGTAGCTTTTCTAGCGTAAACAATTTCTTTTTCTTAAGACAGAAATTATGTATCAATATTTCGCCATCATAGAGGATAACCGTTTGGGCGTTGGACGCATTTCCACGTGGTCGTAAACGGCACTTCTCAACACCAGCACTGGAAGCGAGTTCGTCAAGCTCTACCGTGACTTCATAGGCGACCGTCGCCTGCAGCAGAGGCAGCAGCAGCACAAACAGGCACACTACAGTCATCTTCCTGCCAAGTTGTTCGGGACCTCAAGTCCACTTATTTAAATATGCCTGGGAGATCCGGGATAAGACTAGTGACCTGCTTTTTCCTTATAAGGGCATACAAGCATGGTTCATATGTCATCTAATCATCATTTCTTATTGGGTACATTTATGACAAGCTAATGATTATTCTATAACAAGTCTATGGTAATTTTATGATTATCATGTGATAATTCTATGATTCATATCTCACCTGACCGGCATATTTAACAATTTCTAAATTTTGCCGAATATTTACTGACATTATATATTCTTCTACGATAATTTTAAGACTATCTAATGATTATTCTGTATTAATTCAAGATAATTTATGATTATCATATGACAAATCTATGATTCATATATCACCTGATCAGCATATCTAACTTTTTTTTTAATTTGGCCGAATATTTTTTGACAATATATATTCTTCTGCGGTTATTGTACGATAATCTAACGATTATTCTATAATAAGTCTTATAGGTTTATGGTTAGTATTGGATAATTCTATGATGCTTCCGTGATGTTTTTATCATAATTTTATCCCATATGTAATTTACAGAATCATATAGATGCAATATACAAAACTACTTGTTTGTTTGATTGTATGGTGTTTCAAGCTGCAGCATGTGGGCCTGTAATTGAACATCGAACGTACAAACCAGTTTCCATAGTATATAATATGCGATAGACAGTCCGCAACCAATAATAGCAATATCAACACAGATAGTGATCCGTTCCAATACACGCGGGGGCGGTGAGATAGCCTAGTTGCTAAAGCGGCGTAAAAACATACTCACTCACTCCAATTCACGCACACACACACACGCACGCATGCACGCCATAGTTAAGCATGTGGCGTAGGGATAGCCTAGTGGTGTGAGCGTTTGGCTCGTCACTGCGAAAACCCGGGTTCGATTCCCCAAATATGCACAATATGTGAAGCCCATTTCTGTGTCCCCCGTCGTGATATTGCTGGAATATTGCTAAAAGCGGCGTTAAACAATACTCACTTCAGAATGGAAGCTGTGGTATAGCGGATAGGACCAAGTTATATAAAATGGATACATATTATCCTCGATAATCTTGTTATATAAGGGGGGCGGTGGGGTAGCCTAGTGGTTAAAGCGTTCGCTCGTCACGCCGAACACCCGGATTCGATTCCTCACATGGGTATAATGTGTGAAGCCCATTTCTGGTGTCCACTGCCGTGATATTGCTGGAATATTGCTAAAAGCGGGTTAAAACCATACTCATTCACTGCTATGTAAATTTTCATAAATAGCAAAACTGGTATAGAGACTATAGTTTCAGTGAGGATCACACCATCCTTGCTGCTTGGGAATATCAGGTCAGAAGAGATTCACATTAAACCAATGATTGTCATATTATCCGGCATTACGCAAATATTTCTGATCGCGAAGGAGGATACATGTTCAACATACGGAAATAACATGTCCTGTTTACTGGCTGGTGTGTGTGGGAATGAATGTGATGCTAATCAACTATTGTTGAACCGTTGTTGATCCGTGAAGATCCGGGTTAGAATTGATCTTCAGTAACACATGCTTGTCGTAAGAGGCGACTAACGGGATCGGGTGGACAGGCTCGCTGACTTAGTTGACACATGTCATCGTATCCCAATTGCGTAGATCGGTGCTCATGATGTTGATCACTGGATTGTCTGGTCCAGACTCGATTGTTTACAGACCGCCGCCATTTTGCTCACTCCAGGTTCACCCAATCACTCACTTGCTAAATGTTTTACAAATATACTGATGGGCCAAAGAAACTAAACATCTCAGCTGATTTATGGTATTTATGTTTGATTGGGGGTTAAAACATCCGAGTTAGCGATATGATATTTTATCTTTATCATATAACTGTGATAATGATTAGTGAAACGCAAAAAAACACTAGGAATTAAATATACACATTTGTATAGGTGTAATAATGATAATACTTAGTCCACTTATATTGCGCTAGATCCACACCAAACGGATGCTCATAGCGCTGACAATTATTACACCAGATTACCTTAGCTGCCTGTGAGGCGCCAGAAGGTTATATATTGTCACGTGACTTATCCCGCCGGATACCCATTTTCTGCTGAGTGAACAGAGGCAATTTTGAACAAACTCACGTGTCTAAGGTGAGAGCACATGTATCACATCATCCTCGATAATCTCCAGGGTATACGTTACGATCACTCTACACTATACCCTGGATGCATCCACGGCTTAGGGCGATGATTTTATTACCTCCCTTGGCTGGCTCCGCATTCTCACAGTAGCCAATCAGCTAAGCCGCTGTTACAACCGAGTTTGCCAGTGTCAACAAAGATTGCGGTCGCAGATGCAAAGGTTTGTTCGCAGTGCCACTCAGATTTTTGGGGAAATAATAAAGACAAATTCACAGATCTGAAACTTTAAAAAGAATATATGAAAGAACTTCTTCTACTTCTTTCAGAGTACCTCTGCATCAATTGTGTTGCCAAGTTTAAACGAAAGTGAGGAGTGATTGGTACGCTCAACTGACTGGATAAAAAGCCAGGAAAGGGAGGTAATAAAATCATCGCCCCAAGCCGTGGATGCATCCAGGGTATAGTGGAGAGTGATCGTAACGTATACCCTGGAGATTATCGAGGATGGTATCACATGCGCTTCGTTGTGAAGTCCTAGAAACTCCCAGGAGTCAAGTTGCCAAACACGGTCACCCATCCAAATACTCTCCGTGCCCAACGTTGCTTAACTTCAACTGATTTCTGACTTGGGCTCAATGCGCAGGACCACTCACCACAAGTACGATATTGATTGGTACAACGTAGTATGGCTTTATGCCGCTTTTAGCAATATTCCAGCAATATCACGGCGGTTGCAGTGAGTATCAGGGCCAGGGGGCTATTTAAGTAAGACTGACTGACTGACTGAGTTTTGTTTTACGCCGCTTTTAGCAATATTCCAGCAACATCACGGCGGGGGACACCAGAAATGGGCTTCACACATTGTACCCATGCGGGGAATCGAACACGGGTCTTCGGCGTGAGGAGCGGACGCTTTAACCACTAGGCTACCCCACCGCCCCTGGTACAACGTAAAAAACAGCAAACTTCCGTGCTTTTAAAACATAACAGTGTAAGACAGTACTGAGAAGGAACAACACTGTATATTTAGCAAAAACAAAAATACCAATGTGTCGAAAATATGACAGTACAGGTCAGGAAATCATGGATGCCCTCCAAATGAGCTTGACATAAAGGCAAGTAATGTGACAACAGCTGTGAATACTGGCATAGAGGAGAGGCGGGCTGACTGTGAAATGTCGCAGCCCCGAGTTTCGTCCGAATTATCAGCGCATTCGTCAACTCCATTGCATACTAAAGTGTTGGCTATACAGAAATTGTTGCTGCACCGGAAGGCGTCGTCAAAGCAGCTTCCTTAAAACAAAACAACAACAAAAACATGAAACTATACACAATATTGGAGTAAGAGAGCATTGCTGGCCCACGGCCAAATGTTTTAATGAGTAGCCGACTTTGCTAAGTGTAACATTTGCTAGACTAGGGACAATTAAGTTTAAAGTAGGATTTTTTCCATTCATCTCTAATTTTTGTTAAATCATTTTAGAGTGCAACTGTGAATTTGACATGTTGAATTTTGTCAGTCTAATTTGACCTAGTCCGGTCACATGGAATAAAGCTCTTGTACAAATGTGATTGGGGATTATTTTCATACGTGCACAATGTTTGATACTTATAAGTCACAACGGAATCACTTTTCAAATTATTTTCCTTGTGTTTTGGAATATAATCCCGAAACACCAAGTGTGCACTTTCTTTTGTACATCAGCTATTTATTGTTTAACGCCGCTCTCAGCAATATTCCAGCTATATGGCGGTGGTATGTAAATAGTATGGATCTACGCAGTTTGGATACGATGTCACTGAGTCTTCCCACACGATCCCGTTAGTCGAATTTTACCACAAGCATGGGTAGATAACTTCTAACCTGGATGTTCAGGGGTCATTTGTTTTTATTACCATTGTACTACAGAAGTAAACTATGAAGTTACCGATAGGCCCTCGTTTGAGCGATGTGAGTATGATATTGAAGGTAGCATCTGTATCCGGAGTGTCTGAGTGGTACTGTAGCTTTATGGCAGGCACGGAGGCGTTGAACACCTTGGTGGACAATCTGGTGCCACACAACTTTCCTGTTGGATGGAGAAATAGTACTCTTTATATACGCAATCCAGAACACTTGTAATACAATGTTATAAAATTAGGAGATAAACGTACTGTGTTTGGAAATTAGATGAATGTTAGACCGAATTGTTAGTCTCTAAATTAATCATTTCAAACCTCACGCTACGCGTTCGGCTTCAAATGAAATTTAGAGACTATCAATTCGGTCTAACATTCGTCTAATTTCCAACAACGGTATGTTTATCTCCATTCTACCATAACCGATTTAAAATCGAACTTCCTCGTTCTGCGGAAGACACTGCGTAATCCGGCATGGGACGAGAGGCGAATTGAACTCGTCTGTGAAGGGAGTGGTAGACCTGTGCCGTTCGTATTATATTTAACATTGCAACAGAAAAAAATATTCTGTCCAAAGAAAACAAAATACTGTTTATTCAATGCAATAATGTAACACCTAAGGGCTTGGTTTTTATAATCATAACTCCACACGACCGTGTTACTGTACTCACCTGGCCACACTATAATGGAATCGTCTGACCTACTTATTTTCTTGGAAGTAGACAGTTACGCAACAGTTTGAAATGGCGGACAAGCCAGTGTTTACAAATACTTGACTGACTATCGAATCTGAACCCTGCAGAATCGAAGAATAGATCCTTTTCTGATCGACCTACGACCTGTAACTCATCAAAGACTTGATTTTTATGACCGGCGAGTGTCGATCATGAGTTCACGTACGTGCCTCATTTGACGGAAAGTTTGGAAGTGGACAAGGGCGTCACAAAATATTTATGCAGCAATGTTGAAAGGAAACAGTTGTCGAATCGGAGGGAAGTGCTTAATGTAATACTCAATTCAGAAATTTGGATGTTATCACTAGGAAGCAGGGAAGATTAAGTGAGTGCGTTAATATGGTTTTAACGTCGCTTTTAGCAATAATCCAGGAATGTCATGGCGGAGACATCAGAAATGAGCTTCACGCATTGTACCCATGTAGGGAACAGAACACAGGTCTTTAACGTGACAAACAAGCGCTTTGCCAACAAGGCCACCCCCAACCCCCTTTAAAATCAAGAAAAAGGGATGGTAAGGTAGCAGTGGTTATGATAGCCTGCTCGTCACTGCTCCGAAGTGGACGGGGCGGTGGGGTAGCCTGATGGTTAAAGCTTCCGTTCGTCACGCTGAAGATCTGGGTTCGATTCCCCACATGGGTACAATGTGTGAAGACCATTTCTGGTGTCCCCAGTCGTGATATTGCTAGAATATTGCTAAAAACGGCGTAAAACCACACTCACTCTCTTCATAGTGGATCCTGTTTACACATCATTGCAGGATGTAATTTACCGGATATTCGAGGCCCATGTGGATGTACAATCTCCAGCGTGGTGTTGCATTCCGGGGGGAGGTTGAAGGATGCGATGTTGATGAGGAGGCCCAGGGCATCTCCGTCTGTCGCCACGCCCATGTTACACGACGACGACAGATTGGAGCCAGTCAGAATCATACTGTCAGAGAAGGAAAGTGTTTGGTCACAGTTGGTCTCCATGGAAACTGCAAAGAGCGTGAGGTCCGGTTTTATACTTCGCGGATAGAATGCAATAATGCCTCTGGAGGTCACGGCGGGCTGTCAATCAACATCCTGTTTGAATGGAGCCGCAGGCTAGCATTATTGTAAGTGAGTGAGTTTAGTTTAACGCCGCTTTCTACAATATTCCAGCAATATCACGGCGGGGGACACCAGAAAGAGGTTTTGTTGCAACTTATCATTAAAATAAAAACAGAACATGTTTGTTATACAGTCAAATCCCGATGAGTCGAATGTCGGTGTCTCGAATATTATGCATAACTCGAAGTACCTGTCGGTCCCGACCATTCCCTGTTATAGTTGTCATCATTTGAATACCGGTTACACGAATTCGTCTCATAAATACACACGATGACTCGAGAAGGAAATTTGGTCCCATGAGATTCAAACAACAGCAATCTTGTATACATGTAATGGGTTGTTGATTACAGCACACTGAGCAATGTTCCAGCAACATGACTGCGGCCTGGTTATCAGGAGTAGAATGGTACGCGATAAAGTTTAACCTCCCCATCCTCCACACTATGCCAGGGGCAATGGGGTAGCCTAGTGGTTAAAGAGTTTGCTCGTCTCGCCGAAGACCCGGTTTGGGATTCCCCACATGGGTACAATGTGTGAAGCCCATTTCTGGTGTCCCCTGCCATGATATTGCTGGAATATTGCTAAAAGCGGCGTATAACTAAACTCACTCACTATGCCGCTTCTTATCACTAGCCTAGGATGTTGGGTATGTATCGTAACCCGGAAGTATAGACTTCATCTGCAGGTAACTACTCCGGAAGTATAGTCAGGAAAATATAATCAGGACATCAGTGTATGAAATAAGCCAAAAATCCAACAAGACATCAGGGCTGGTAACTTCGAAATGTTACCAGCCCAAAATGGATTTAACCAGACCAAATATGGTGAATTTACTCAGATGTATGGAACATCTAAATTTTTTACCAGACTATCGGGCTGGCTAGCTGTAAATTTAGACCGTCCGTCAGAAATCTAGACCGTCTCGGGCGGTCGGACGGGCCTTATTTCATACACTGAGGAAATATAAAATCACGTTTTCTCGGTAAATCTCAAACAGGGTTCATCCTTCATAGGGAGAAAATGGATAGTTTCGCAGTAATACCCCTGGAGGTCGTGTCTTGCGAACCCGTGAAGATCCGGGTGAGAATTGGTCTTAAGTAACCCATGCTTGTCGTAAGAGGCGTAGGATCGGGTGGTCAGACTCACTGACATCGTATGACACATGTCATCGTATATCAATTGCGTAGATCGATGCTCCTGCTGTTGATCACTGGATTGTCTGGTCCAGACTTGATTATTTACAGACCGCCGCCATATAGCTGGAATATTGCTGCAGCGTTAAACAACAAATAAACAAACAAACAAAACAAATAACATCTTGCGACACTACGGACAACATGAGGCAGCGGGTTCGATCAGGTTGCTACCCGTGAAGGTCCGGGTTAGAATGAACCTTCAGTAACCCATGCTTGTCGTAAGAGGCGACTAACGGGATCGGTTGGTCAGGCTCGCTGACTTGGTTGACACATGTCATCGGTTCCTAATTGCGTAGATCGATGCTCATGTTGTTGATCACTGGATTGTCTGGTCCAGACCGCCGTCATATAGCTGGAATATTGCTGAGTGCGGCGTAAAACTAAACTCTCTCACTCACTCACTCGACCAGGTTGCAGTGAGTATCAGGGCCAGGGGGCTATTGAAGTAAGAGACATCATGAGTGTCTTCACAGTGTTTACTTACATGTCTCTGGCGTCTTGGCATCGCTGATGCCCCACGTTGACATATTCAGAAACAGAAACATTAAAGTATAGACAGACATGTTACCTATTGTTGGAGTGACGCATGCCTTGACTAATTGTAGATAGGACAACCTAAATACATTATCTGTATGATATACTGGGATATCTCCACATGAAGCAGTGTGATAACAAAGATACCCCCCGCCTTTGCACTTAGGGTGAGTGAGTGCGTTGGGTTGGTAACAAAGGGACGTAACCGAGTTTTCGGAAACGGATAGATCACGATTTGTCTGCTGATCTGCTTAACTTTGGAGGTAATCCCGGTGTGGTGCAGGTCTTGGCCGTTTACCGCTTGAGTGAAACCCACCAGCACGGTTACTGATAAAAATAGAACGGGATCGGGTGGTCGCTTGCTGACTTCGTTGACACATGTCAACGTAGATCGATGCTCATGATTTTGGCCATTATTTCAGTTCATAGTTCGCATCAACTTGATGTGATAGGAATCAGACCTTGATATTAATTGTTTACAGAGCCTACAGGTATAATGCTTACAAATCAGTGAATCTTGGTTTCGAACTCTCATAGGATTCTTACACGCTAAAGGGACACAACTCTGCTCGGTCTGTTACTTTACGGTAGTGAGTGAGTTAAGTTTTATGCCGCTTTTAGTAATATCAGAAATTGGTTTCACACATTGTACCCATGTGGGGAATAGAACCCGGATCTTCGGCGTGGCGAGCCATGAAATGACTGACAAATTCTATTCTATCTCTCTCTCTCTTTAAATATGTTAAATAATTTATCAATGTGAACAGACAGGAGTAATGATAACGTGATGAGCGAACCTGTGATGTCATATCAGTTGGCACAGTGTTATCGTCTCACCGAATAGATATATGTTGTCTGGTCGGGATGAGTACATAATCAACAACTATGGTAGCCCACTTTGGTCATAACGAAACAGGAAATCGGTTGTCCTCTCGATTCGCTCAGCGGAGTTCCGTCCGAACTTCGGGCTTCCTCCCACATGGCTGACTGACTGACTGAGTTTGGTTTTACGCCGTTTTTAGCAATATTCCAGCAATATCACGGCGGGGGACACCAGAAATGGGCTTCACAAGTTGTACCCATATGGGTAGTGCAGTCAGACTTGGTGACTTCTTTGTCGCAGCTCACATTATTTCCCAGGTGGCGATGAGGTAGTTTGGCATGAAATGCATGTGGACCCGGTTTTTTGTAAATATCTCTTCATCCAACGACCCAATCGATCTCAAACTGTGCAAGTGGATGTTTTGTCAGACAACCTAATCACATTGTAAATCACCGATTTTATGCATTTGTATTAAAGAATCTGTCTATGTAACTGTCAACAAAATAAACAGCAGAACGCAGACTGCTTGCAGAGGGAGGGAGCCAATGACCTGTAACATTTTGTACATGATATGCAAGGAGGGGTCACTTACTTTGTACGTAAGTTTTAGGGGAGGTCATTCACATTGTACATACTTTTGCATAAACATAATCAACACCGATCATGTCCCCTGCTGTGATATTGCTGGAATATTGCTAAGAGTTGCGTAAAGCCATACTCACTCACTCACAGACGACGACGGCTGTCTGTAAATAGTCATTTCTGGGCCATACAATCCAGTGATTGACATCATGAGCATAGATGTCAGCAATTGGGAATACGATGTCAGTGAATCTGATCATCCGATCTTGTTGCTCGGATTTTACGACACGCATTCATGGGTTGCTGAAGACAAGTTCTAACCGGTGTTCTCCATGGGTACCGACTATTTGAGTGCCAATTTGTTCTCAGGTGTGATTTGCATTTTATACATTTTAAGTCATAGTTGGCCGATGGTTCTGACAGTACCCTGATTGATGTTCCATGGAGTTGTCCTAAGATGTTCACGCGGAGGGGTATCGTTTCAAATGAGAATCAAAACCGTCGGGATATTAACTGATGCGATTGAAACTAGTTGTAGAACTAGTAGGATGCGCAAAGTGACATGCGCACTAATCCAACACATTGGTCAGCTTGTGAGTAATCGTGTATTGTATATATCGCAAATGAAAACTACCAAATCTGTAAACAGATGACTGGAAATTTTATTCAAAATAGTTATAATGATAATCATTGCCATCTTCATAAACTAACAGTTCTCTTATAAGAGACAATCGAAACATCAGAGCCGGGAGAGGGTACACTGTGCAAGACATAGGCGCCCGACTCTGATATATTTCTAAGCATGACCTATATATATATAAGATATAAGAAAGGTGTGTCAGTAAATCGAAACGAGTCTCTAATTGGATAATATAGTTGCACGTTAAAAGAGGTGGGAATAATAAAAGACGCTGTCCAATCAGAGACTCGCTCTACTATTCGGTGCGGGTCTGTAGCCTGAGATTTGTTTACTTCCGGGCATATGTCCTTACTTCGTCCGAGAATGGACGGCAAAACTATTGATAGCTTTAAATGGGAATAAAATCATCACGCAAGGTACTTTACAGAGGTCAACTGAGTATAACTTGTGCAGTTTATTCAACGGTCAAAGCGATGGAAGCGTTTGTCAGAACGAAACCGAGCCGACCCAGGCCCTGCCGCCATTTTGTTTCGATTTACTGACACACCTTTCTTATATCTTATATATATAGGTCATGCTTATAAATATATCAGAGTCGGACGCCTATGGTGCAAGACACTCCGTTCGAGCGTAAATCCAGACGCATTCAGCGAGAACATCGCCGGGTCAGTCATAATACATTCCTCCCAATGCATCTTTCATTTAACCCATTATCGTTAAACCTATACCGGGGCGGTCGGGTAGCCTCGTGTTTAAAGCGTTCGCCCGTCATGCTGAAGACCCGGGTTCGATTTCCCATATGGGTACAATGTGTGAAGCTGATTTCTGTTGTCCCCTGCCGTGATATTGCTGGAATATTGCTAAAAGCAGCGTAAAATTGAACTTTCTCACTCACTAATCTTATACCGATCTGGAATAACAAGGTATCACAGCGAATGTAATAATAGCAGCCTCGATCATGAATATTACACGAATATTGTCATTCTTCCGATAGTACAGGGTTGGTGGGGTAGCCTAGTGGTTAAAGCGTTCGCTCGTCATGCCAAAGACCCGGGTTCGATTCTCCACATGGGTACAATGTGTGAAGCCCACTTTTGGTGTCCCCGCGATATTCCTGGAATATTGCTAAAAGCGGCGTAAAACCATACTCACTCACTCCGAGATTAAATGATTCTCATCACCATCTTGATCAGAATGTATTCCGTTATTGATTAGAGTTTTACGCCGTTTTAGCAACATTCCAACCATGTGACGAACAGTTACCCTAAACCCATTGTGATCAGTTGCAAATGTTTTACAACAATTAGTTTTGGTTAGTGATTCGACAAGACATCACAACTCTCATTTGATAAGCATAAGCGAGATATGATCTTATCAACGGTTTTGCCAAACCAGAAATTCAGTATTAATTCATCTTGACAAGAACAAGCAATGCAGCAATTAGGCCCACAATCCACAACTGTGGGGACGTCACTGGTGGAGATGCTGACGTTGGTGTCGGCATCGGTGGGGACTGGTTAGATGAAGGCGATGTCGAGGAAGAAGCAGATTTCGAGGAAGAAGCAGATTTCGAAGTAGAAGCAGATTTCGAAGTAGATTTCGAAGTAGAAGCCGATTTCGAAGTAGATTTCGAAGTAGAAGCCGATTTCGAAGAAGACGCCGATTTCGAAGTAGAGGCAGACGTCGAGGAAGACCTAGATGTCGTGGACGGTGTTGTCGAGGCTGCAGTTCTGCTACAAACAGCTGTTTCATCGGAATCATCAGAACACTCGTTGTAGTTGTTGCAAACCAAGTCCTTTGGGATGCACAGTTTGTTATCACACTGGAACTCCGTGTCGATACACGATCCTGGAAATGTAAGCTACACTGTTGTCATGGAAACTGGAAAAGCATTAATAACTAAAAGGCTGCGCGGGTAGAATAACTAAGAAAAGCAGAGGCCAAACAATGAGTAAGTGAGTGAATCATTATTCTTGTCATTTTATAGGGACACCTACCAGACAATCCAGTGATTATGTGCGGCAGGTTTCCCAGATCCCCAGGAACACATTAAAAAAGGTGATCTGGACTACCGGTTATCTAGACTACCAGTTGTCCGATTTCCATTTTAAGCCGCAGTGGCTGAGTGGGTTAGACTGCTGACTTTGTGTGCTGGCGATTAGGTGCCTGACTCTGAGGGTGTTGGTTCGAATCCCGGATGGGATTCAGCCTAACAAGGTTCTGGACTTTACTGAGAAAGTGTAATCCCAAATATAACACGTTACATTAAAAGGGGAGTCCAGGTATCTAGGATGAATGGGGAAGTCTTGATTGCCTCAACTCCAGGCCTGAAATTAAGGATTGTTCTTATATGAGATGATTATATGTCTGGGACGGGTGAGTGAATTTAGTTTTATGCCGCTTTTAGCAATATTCCAGCAATATCACGGCGGGGGACACCGGAAATGGGCTTCACACATTGTACCCATGTGGGGAAACGAACCCAGGTTTGCGGCGTGATGACCGAACGCTTTAACCACTAGGCTACCTCATCGCCACCTGGGAAGCTGCGACAAAGAAGTCACCAAGTCTGACTGCACTACCCATATGGACCCCATGAAGGGAATGGGACCTAGGTCTACTTGCACAAAGCGATCGCAGTGCTAAGGCCGCTTTGTGCAAGTGGGCCCGGTTTTAGCTCGGTCCAGACAAAGTGAATCTCTTGAATGCATGATGAAAAGGCTTAAGATGAATAAAACTCATTGAATTAAAATACTGGAATCACATTCCATTCAACCATTTTCCCAGTCAAGAGATTCAACTGTCAATAAAAATCCAGATTCCACGGGAATTTGACGTAACTAGCAACTTAAGTCCACTTTCTGTGGAATCCGGACTTATATAGCATTACCCCTTGCCTCTGAAAAATGCGGGGAGAAGACCGTAACGAACTTGTGCGACAATTACAACATAAACACCCACCATCGGAACCAGTGTTGAACGCAGTGATAATTATCGACAGCGATTTTCCCTCAGTATCCGGAGAGTCAGATGTGTAATCAAACTGAGCAACGCTGGTCGGCGCTTTGAAGACCATGGCGCTTCCCTCCTCGCATATAGGACCTGTATCATAAAGTAAACTGTCATCATTATTCGTCACATGTGTCACAAATACATAGCTATAAAAAGCGGAGAAAAACAATGTGTTTTGTGGCTTTTGCGGTATATAGTAACTTTTATTAAAAAAATACATAATTGAACTGTTGAGGTGAGGTGAGGTGAAATTGGGTTTAACGTCGTGCTTGAGAATATTTCGCTCATATGACGACGTGCGTGCGTGTGTATGTGTATGTGCGGCTGCTTGTACTAGCCCAGACTTAAGCTGGTTTTATAGTGCTAGCCCACTGAGATACCATGCCGCAGTGAAGCATGAATACCCCACTCAGACACATTATACTGACTCCGAGCCGACCAGTCCTTGTTGTACCCATTAATGCCAAGCGCCAGGCAGGGACCAACAAGTACCATATTTTAACGTGTTTTGGTATGACTTGGTCGGGGGCCGAACCCGCGACCTTCCTCGCGGACGCTCTAACCACTACACCACGGAGGCGGTCGAACTGTTTGAGAGGCATTCTAGAAGTAATAAGTTATCACCATCTCATGCTTCAAAACAGTAAAAGTATCTATACCACAATAAAGAAGCTGATCGTGCATAAACACTTGTCTTTACTAGTACTTTCGATGATACCTGTTATACTGTCTCCAAATGCATCTAAGATGTCCAGGTTGGTGGTGCTGCAGTTGTCGACAAGGTTTAATTCGGTGATGTCAATGAGGAGCATGTTGTTGACGATGGTGCTCTGAACGATGAAGTGGCATTTCTGCAGTGTCGACAGGTTGGACACAACCAACATGCTGTCGGTAAAAAAGATGTTTGCATCACAGTTTTCCTCGAAGACATCTGAAACATATACAGAAAAACAAAATTGCTTTGAAGTTCGACGGATCCACGTAAATACTTCGGGATATCCGGGATTCGACACAGGGACCTGGTTTTACTTCGAAGGTCGACGCAACAGTGTTTGATTGTAGATAATACCTGTTTGTGGATGGCAAATACACAATAGATTTAATGAAAACGTCCTGCATAATATAATTAATGCAATGTTCCAACTCGACACACTTGTTAGCACGATCAAATATATTTCAGCCAGAGTGAAATCATTTCAATACGTTCAGTAAACCAATTTATCGATCAACTGTCGCATAACGTTCCATAATACGTTCAGTAAACCAATTTATCGATCAACTGTTGCATAACGTTCCTATTGGCTGGAGTGGGTGTTTTGCAATACGTTCAGTAAACCAATTTATCGATCAACTGTTGCATAAAGTTCCTATTGGCTGGAGTGGGTGTTTTGCAATACGTTCAGTAAACCAATTTATCGATCAACTGTTGCATAACGTTCCTACTGGCTGGAGTGGGTGTTTTGCAATACGTTCAGTAAACCAATTTATCGATCAACCGTTGCATAACGTTCCTACTGGCTGGAGTGGGTGTTTTGCAATACGTTCAGTAAACCAATTTATCGATCAACTGTTGCATAACGTTCCTACTGGCTGGAGTGGGTGTTTTGCAATACGTGAGACACACAGGATGCAATAGATTCTGTGTCATATAGGATGAGAAAGATATTTATCAGTATGTAAGATAATGTACCAAGGCCCAGTTTGACACCCCCTACCAAACCCCACACACCTTGAATTTTCATTCTGACATGAAAAAAATGTTATCTCATATCCATTGTCACCTGATGTTGAAATTCATGCCCAGGTGTGATAGAAAAGAGCTCTCCTGGCACACTTATGAGTCATTCCACCACACTCACCTTGATCTTTCTTCATCTACTGGTTTTTTTTAATTGGAGAGGGGTTGGGGGTGTGAGGTGTTTGTGGGGTTGGGGTGGGGAGGGGAGGGGAGTAGACACAGCATTACTTACATTTCTTTGGTGTTTCAGTTCCCCACACGGACCCTGAAGAAACAAGTGCGACGAGCAGGAGGACGATCTCACATGACGCCATCTTGAATACAGGCTGTGGATAACACCAGCGGTTTCAGATACGAGGGATGGATCTCTGATACCACGTGACTGTGTTCATGTCATTTGTTATCAATCAGTAGTTGTATATGTGTATATGTTTGTTGTTGAACGCCTCATTGTTCCAGTTATATGATGGCCGTCTTTAAATAACCGAGTCTGGACCAGACAATCCAGTGATCAACATCATGAATAGCGAGGATATGATGACATGTGTCAACCAAGTCAGCGAGCCTGACCACCCGATCCCGTTAGTCGCGTCTTGCGATAAGCATGGGTTGCTGAAGATCAATTCTAACCCGGATCTTCACTGATATTATTGTATGTGGGTGTATGTGTGCGTGCGTCCACAAGGAATCGTGACAACAGGGTCACATAACTGAAATACGGTTCAAATATCGTGAAAAGATGAAACTCGATCACTCACTCCTCCGCTGTGTGTATTTTCGCTCTCCATAACGAGAGCCTCTTTCGGATGGTACTCACCTTTCACCACATACATTTATTTTACAGTTCTATGTTTACATTTGTTTTATCAGCTATCTGGGTGGGGATCATATAATCAAAGTTGTGTATTATGTGCTTCTATCACTATTTTAATTTTATCCTGCCGGGTACCCGTTAGTAGCTTGGAGAGCACAGCTATCATTCAAACAGTGTCATTTGACTTCAATTGCTCAAATTTGTGAATGGTCTATTAAATGTCAGTACGGTAATGTCAATGAATGTACCCAGTCACATTTGGTGTATTTGTATACCCGTCATTGAAAACGAAGGCGTCTTCGGTGGGATACAGGGGGTAGGGAAAACAGCCCAAACACGTACTGCGTTGTCTGACAAGAAGCGCTACCCAGCTGACGTGAACCATTTGATATTTTAGGTGTATAATTTATTGCAGTGTTAAGCAGAAAGAGGAAACCCATTTTTGCTATGTGTTACGGTTTAGAAATTGCTGTGATAAAAGGCTTTTGAGTCCCCTTTATACCAGCAAAATAAAACACAGTCGAGTCTATAATATTCAATTATATATCGAAGATAAACAAGGTTATAATGAATGATAGTACAGATTTCTAATACAATACAGTACAATTCGGTCACAAATCTAAAATATTAATTCACCAAAGTATTAATATTCCCAGTAAAAACAAATGTACTGATTGAAGATTGTTGACAGCTGTTGAAAGTTCAATGTAGACGAGTCCTCGTGAAACGTCAATGTTAGCAGTCAGATGATCATAAATCCCAAGTCGCCCCCCTATAATCTCAACAACCATCCCTTATATACCTATGATACAGTTCTGGATTTTTCTAGCAAACAACACACCACACTACGACCTTCTAGAAATTACTCACAGCATCCTATCGAAGACCGGAACCAAAACAAAGGGGAGGCAACTCCCCAGCCCACTCTCAACAGATGAAAATTCATAGCCTAAGTTCAAGCATTCTCTTCCCACAGAGGTTACTTGTCATATCTTCCTACGAACCTCTGTTCTAATACGGCCATATTTCCAATCAGAACACGTGTTACATCGACTGAGATTCAACTTGACTAACACAAGCAAATGTGAGGCCACAAATATCCCTCATCTGCCGGGGACTTGTGTTGATGTTACACACAAGACGTTTAATGGCTAGCTTGTCCGTTGTCAACGAGGGCGATGGAGACGCCACTGATCCGCCATAACATGACTGAGTTCTGTCTAGAAGAAACGTCTGCGCATCGCGCAGGGGAAGAGGTTTAGTTTTCTCGAAGTATACGGAAATTACCGAGGCCTTGCGACTGATCACTTTTGAAACAACGTCGCTAATTGCACAACTAAATCCGATTGCCTCCAATCACGAGTCTTGAACGCTCACACCATGAAAGGGCCGTATTAGAACAGAGGTTACGTAGGAAGATATGACAAGAGTAACCTCTGTGGGTAGAGAATGAAGTTCAAGGTGTGAGTTCAAATCTAGATTTTAGCATACAAACGAGAACTGAATCTGATCATCTTCCCATTACATTAAAACAACTTGAGCAATCCAACACTTCTACCAAATGTAGGAATAAGTCGTTTAAGTTCATTCGGGATAAAGATAAATTAGAACAGTTTAGAGAAAATATTTGGTCAGATAACGTACAAGAATTACTAGATAAATCGATTGACTGTGCTTTCGTTAATATTGATTATGGTATAAGCTATATGACCAAGGCACTCTGTCTGGCCGCCTCTTGCATGAAGAAAACAGTTAGCCCTCCCACAACAACAACTAATAAATGGTTTGACTCTGAATGTGAAAGATTAAAATCAGACCGATGTAGAGCTCTGAATAAGTTTAGGAAATCGAAAGATAAAGAATCATACGATCAATATTGCGCTAAAAGAAATAAATATAACTCAATTTGTAAGGAAAAACGCCTTAATTAATAAAGAGAAGCAGAGAGTAATAGAAAACAGTATATCTGATTCAAAGAAATTTTGGTATGAACTCAAACACCTGAATACTAGACATGAAGCTCAAAACAACATCGAAATGAATGATTGGCTAGAACACTTTCGGACACTGTTTAACTCTTTTCACAAAGAAAATGACGATGTAACATGTGATAATTTCGAGAATGAAAACCCATCAGATCCGAATTCAGAGCTTACCAAGGTAACACTTGATTCCCCAATTACTAGAGATGAAATCTTAGATAGCATTAACCAATTGAAATGTAATAAATCACTAGGAATTGATAAAACAATGTCTGAATTTTTTAAATACTCAGCAGATCTTATCGTCCCGTATTTAGAATTGCTTTTTAATTTGATATTAGAAACTGGTACGTTCCCCAGATGTTGGGCAATTGGCATAATAGTTCCTATCCATAAACAAGGTGATATAAATAATCCAAATAATTACATAACACTGTTGAGCATATTGAGTAAAATTTTCACCTCTATAATAAATAAAAGACTTGTAAACTGGGGAGACTCAATGGATAATATCAGCGAAGCGCAAGCTGGCTTCAGACAGGGATATACGACAGTAGATTATATGTTTATACTACAAAGTATTATTCAAAGGTATTTAAACTCTATTATTTGTAGATTTTTCAAAAGCTTTCGATTCAATACAACGAAAAAAACTTTGGCTTATATCTAATACCCGAGGTCTCAGTGGTAAAATGTGTAAACTTTTATGCAATATGTATGAGTGAGTGAGTTTAGTTTTACGCCGCACTCAGCAATATTCCAGCTATATGGCGGCGGTCTGTAAATAATCGAGTCTGGACCAGACAATCCAGTGATCAACAGCATGAGCATCGATCTGCGCAATTGGGAACCGATGACATGTGTCAACCAAGTCAGCGAGCCTGACCACCCGATCCCGTTAGTCGCCTTTTACGACAAGCATAGTTGCCTTTTATGGCAATCACACGGGTTGCTGAAGACCTATTCTACCCCGGATCTTCACGGGTCGCAATATGTATGAAAATGTTAAGGCTTGTATTAAAAGTAATCATAATTATTCAGAAATATTCGACTTGCAACTTGGTGTGAGACAAGGCTGTATACTAAGCCCATTTCTATTTTCCTTTTTTTATAAATGAGTTAGCACGACAAGTCGAAACTAATTGTGTACACGGGATTCAACTCCACCCTTATATAGTTCATATTTTCCTATTGCTATTTGCAGATGACATTGTTTTGTTCTCAAGCACTATTAATGGCTTACAGAATCAAATGAATGAACTTGAAAGTTACTGCGATAAATGGAAATTAACTGTAAATAGAGAAAAACGAAAATTGTTGTATTAAAAAATGGAGGCAAATTGTCAAAAAAGGAAAACTGGTTATATAAAGGTATGAAGCTGGAGTGTATTGGCTTTTATAAATATTTGGGACTATATTTCACCAGTGGACTGTCATGGACGAGGCATGTAAAATATGCAGCGTTACATGGACAAAAAGCATTAATTGGAATTATGAAACAGTTGAGTGTACTTGGTAATATTAACTACTCTTCATTCTTTAAAATATTTGATGCCAAAGTCAGTCCAATTTTATCATATGGGGCCGAAATTTGGGGAATAACAAAATTTGACGAAATTGAAAAAATCCATTTATACGCATGCAAAAATTTCCTCGGAGTTAAAATTAACACTATTAACGCAGTGATTTATGGTGAATGCGGTAGGTACCCAATGCACATTCTTACAAGCATTAAAGTTATCAAGTACTGGCTAAAACTGTTGATTATGCCTTCAAATCGCTTATCCAAGAAGTGTTATAATATGATGATGTTATATGATAAAGGTGGACAAAAAAACTGGGCAACCAATGTAAAAAACTTTTTATATTCTACTGGTTTTGGAATTACATGGAATACACAATATGTCGAATCACCTACATTATTCATACAATCCTTAACGACAAGACTAAAAGATATGTATATTCAAACAGGGTGTGAAAGGATATCCTTATCAAATAAATGCATGTATTATTCATTGTTTAAAAATGCCATAGTTCTTGAGTCCTATCTATCCTGTGTTAATGTTAAAAAGTTTAGAATAGCACTGGCACGATTCAGATGCTCTTCTCATGATTTGTTGATTGAAAGAGGCAGATATCTGAATGTAAAAAGAGAAAATAGAATATGTACACTTTGTAATTTTAACGAAATAGAAGATGAATTACATTTTCTCCTAATATGTCCATTTTATGACCAGTTGCGAAAAAAATATATTAAAAGATATTACTATGTTCATCCAAATGTGATAAAATTCTCCTCACTGTTAAGTAGTAAAAGTCCAGTTCTTCTACAAAATATTTCAATGTTCATTTACTATGCTATGATTACCCGATCTAAATTCCTCTCAAATGTAACATAACTTTATGAACTATAGGCCTGTGGCCTTTTCAGTGCAAATAAAGATTATTATTCCCACAGATCCTAGACTGGACGTTACTCAATATAGAGACAAATGTCGTAATGCCCATTAAGCAGACAAAGAAAGGAAACTGATTTCTTCTAATACATACAAATTCGAAGTAAGAAGGAGCATTGTTGGTACAAAACCGAACTATATCTTAACATATGTTATATTTCTTAGTAAAGTACAGATTCTAGTGCCTTTGCGAACTAAATCGGCTATACAGCCTTGTCAATATTAATCAGATGAACCTATCCCACTTTCCGGAAGAAAAGAAGCGAACCTGCAACTTGCCCTAAGCACTGGTAGGAAAATTGGTTACAGTGAGAGTGGAGTCTTTGTGATTTTTGCGACGGAAACTTTGCGATATGTCACAGAGTCTTTGTGATTTTAGCATCAGCAAGGGAAGGGTAAGTTACGGTAAAGGTACCTACAAAATGAATATTACAAGAGAGTTGAATTCATATTTACTTACATTAGGTTTCCATCTGTAACAAGAAAATATATGTTGTTGTCGAAGCAGAGGGCCAAAATAAGGTCTTCTGGCACGTAAACCAGCCTCTCTCAACATGTTCCTGACAGTCTGTGCAGAAAGCCTCCTCAATCCGGGTATTTGTCGAGCAGTACTGGTCGCCATAGCTGTTCGATGACGCAGGTGATGTACCCGGATGTAGCGATCCTGCGCCGCAGTGGTCGCTCTCGAGGTCGCCCACTACGAGGGGCATCTGCTCCGCATTCTGCCGGCGATATCTCTCCCAGAGCCGTGAAATGGTGCTTTGGTGAACATTCATGCGTCGGGCAACTGCACTTTGAGACTGTCCAGCTTCAAGCAAACCAATGGCGATATGACGGTTGGCTTCACTTAGACGTGGCATTTTGCGTTCGTCAACAATATTCCTAATACAGTGAATAATCGACAGACAGCGATCAACCTTTATACCCATCATTGAGACTATCTGATCCCCAACTTTCACGTGCATTGCATGTGAATTGTGTATTCTGTGACACTACACGCCGAAATTGAAAATTATGCTGCTAAATACGGGTATTTTACGGATGGTGCGTTTTGTTGTGATGTTTCAAAACATAAACACCATAGGACTCATAAACAGAGCAAAACCTTTTGTAAAATGAATCACGTTTTAATTCATTGCTATATGAAATTGCTATTTCATGATGCGTTTTTGGGGAGAGTATATTAATATTCCCAGTAAAATCAGATGTACTGATTGAAGATTGTTGACAGCTGTTGAAAGTTCAATGTAGACGAGTCCTCGTGAAACATCGATGTTAGCAGTCAGATGAGCTTAAATCCCAAGTCGCCCCCTATAATCTCAACATATATACCTATGATGCAGTTCTGGATTTTTCTAGCAAACAACACGCCACACTACGACCGTCTAGAAATTACTCACAGCATCCTATCGAAGACCGGAAGCAAGACAAAGGGGAGGCAACTCCCCATCCCACCCCTCAACAGGTGAAAATTCATAGCCTAAGTTCAAGGTGTGAGTTCAAATCCATATTCAGCGCTTTAAACTTTTGTGACCCATAACATCTAAAAGTCAATCAATGTGACGTTTTACTTAACAAAACACATCATAACACATGGATAAATGCTTGAATCGAACTTCTTAATTTATTTTATGTCTCCCAGCGAGCTGAAAATGGTTCCAACATTTTACACGATATCAGTGATCGGAAATTACCAATCCTGGTTAACCATAATGGCCAAGTTCTAATGTATTTATGTGCTGTGAAAAATATATTACTTTTTCATTTCACAGACAATAGTTTTTGATTGGGCGGCCTAACCGTCTTCCGACAGATCCTAGACTGGACGTTACTCAATATAGAGACAAATGTCGTAATGCCCATTGAGCAGACATAGAAAGGAAACTGATTTCTTCTATTACATACAAATTTGAAGTAACAAGGAGCATTGTTGGTACAAAACCGAACTATATCTTAACATATGTTATATTTCTTAGTAAAGTACAGATTCTAGTGCCTTTGCGAACTAAATCGGCTATACAGCCTTGTCAATATTAATCAGATGAACCTATCCCACTTTCCGGAAGAAAAGAAGCGAACCTGCAACTTGCCCTAAGCACTGGTAGGAAAATTGGTTACAGTGAGAGTGGAGTCTTTGTGATTTTTGCGACGGAAACTTTGCGATATGTCACAGAGTCTTTGTGATTTTAGCATCAGCAAGGGAAGGGTAAGTTACGGTAAAGGTACCTACAAAATGAATATTACAAGAGAGTTGAATTCATATTTACTTACATTAGGTTTCCATCTGTAACAAGAAAATATATGTTGTTCAGAAAGCCACTGATAATCAAGTAAAACCATTAATTGTCACGAAATTAATATTTTTTTTATAAATATTCAGTATATAGTGATAAATGACCCCTTAAAGAAGTGCAAAAATAATACAAAGTGTCCCAGTTAGAGGTTATCCCCTTTCAAAATAAAGCATGTGCTGTTTTATTAGCAAAACCCCCGAACAAATCAATTTCCATGAATTCGTCTAATGTCAAAGAAACTTTGTGATTAAGAAATTGATGTAACGGAAAATTCTTTTATTGTCATTTTCTATGCTGTGTCTTGACTTGACCCAGTGAATTACAATTGTGTAAGATAACATTATGCGGTGATATGGAAAATTATAGCCTAAAATACCAGAAAGTAAAGCTATAATTACCATTTCGTCTTGTCAAAATTCATCTCAGTGCAAATACTCTGTATCATAATGCAAAGACTCTGACAAATCACAAAGACTCTGTAACTCTGCCTAACAGCGTTCGCTCGTCAAAGACCCGGGTCTGATTCCCGTCATGGGTACAGTGTGTGAAGCTTCCAAATTGCTGGAATGGCTGAACCATACTCCACTCACTCACTGTAACATATCGCAAAGTTCCTGTCGCAGCAAAGACTCCACTCAAAGTTCCTACCAGTGCACACCATTTTCACGACGTCACGTAGATCCAAAGATTGCAAGTCGAATCATTATATCTCTACCGCATCATAGAACTGGACTTGGAATAGCAGAGCCAAAGTCTTTATACTGACTGATCGAGTTGGTTTTATCGCCGCTTTTAGCAATATTCCAGTAAAATCACTGTGCGGGGAACACCGGACATAATGGCATCTCAAACATTGTACCTATACCGCATCTTCGAACCATCCATTTTCGGCGTGACGAGTCGTTTTGAAAATTTATAAATATGCACCAATAGTAAACTATCATTAGTTCCCGGCGGGTCGTAGCCTAATGGTAAAGTGTTGATTTGACGCACCCAAGATCCGGGTTCGAATTCTGTGATTTCATTTACACTGTGTGGAACCCTTTACTGTGTCCCTGCCATATTGTGGGTCTATTGCCCACTGCGGCGTAAAAAATCACTAACTCACATTGTTCATTGTTTAGTATCATGATTGATTTATACAGTTTCTAGATCGATATTGCGATTGATACCTCAATGAACAGAAAACAACCCCCTCAGTCAATCCTTAAAATTAAATTCGACAACGAAATTATATGGTATCTACAAACGTTTAATCAAAACAAGCATATGCATTGTAAATGAAATGAAAAGCTTTTGTCCATATCTCCGATAGATGTATGAGGCATATACATGGGCTTTCCGTGGGGATGCATTTGATGTTTTTTATTAAATCGCCAAAGACCGAGTTGCTGTGCCGGAAGTGTACTAAACTAGGTCGTCAGCGCAATCAAATTGGTTAATAAAATGACAACAAATGCACTTGGGAAAATGAGAGGGAAACCCAAACGTCTATCATCCAAGATGTCACTATCTGATGTTTTATCTTGGTAAGAATAATTTTAAAAACGAGTACAAATATTTTTTAAAGAAACACATTCATTCAGTGTAATGTGTTAGCCAATCAGATCGCCGGAGGTAGTGAAGTCAAGCGCTGACGACCTAGTTTTGTACACCTCCGGCACAGCAACTCGGTCTTTGGCAATTTAATAAAAACCATCAAATGCATCCCCACGGAAAGCCCATGTATATGCCTCATACATCTATCGGAGATATGGACAAAAGCTTTTGATACTTGTGAGACCTTTAAATACGATATAGTCATTGACGTGTGCGTAATTTTCCGGTTTTCGATCATGTCACCGTATTTCTGTGATGAACCTTTATGTATTATATAGTAGGGGGTGTTGATACTAAACCGGGGCCTAGTTTATCGATTTTCTGACCCGCAGTGGGGGCCTGTGATTTCAGTAGTGTATTCGCCATCGAGTTGAAAGTGACACGAAGCGCAATATTTTGAATGAAGCGTTGTTGTGATTATGTATTGGAAACTGACAACTGCACTTTGAGTTTTGATGATTATCCAAATGCGTAAACAACACGGATGTACATTTCCTGAGAAATTCTATTTGACAAGAGGAAGGGCAGAGATTGTTTACTGTCGTCGTGCGGATTTCGTGAACCCCTCCACGCATGGTCATCTGTGTTCGTTACACTTGTCAAAGAAGTGCTATGAAAGAAACCTAACCTCTGGCGAAATATGGATACGAATAGGCAAAGCTTGAACTTTATAAGGATGCTATATATCCGGCATTCCTTTCGACATTCCAAACAAACACGGAGGCCGAAATGTTAACTTGGGACTGAGACCGAGAGAGTTGCATTCCGGACGCGACGTTGGTTGCAGGTGAGTTTTAAGATTTAGTTGTTTTGGAGCAACATAAACACTCCAGTAGCTAGCTATATAAAGAAATAGTTGATGGAAAAGTACGTCATAATTTGCGCTCATGTCCTATTTTCGATCAGAGATATATTTTCACAGCCACTGTTACTGTTACCCAGTAGGGCCAAGTCATCTATTTCCCGAGACGGAATGTTGGGTGTTTTGTGGTGTGAGTGTGTGTGGAGGGATTGGGATGGGGGTGGGCATGGACAAATGAGAACTTGCAACATATGAGTGCGGTGGTGAGAGAGAGCATATAATTATTAAAACATAATAAACAATAAGTCATATCAGATAATTATCCACCAGGGATTGGTCCACTACTATGTTAAAATGGTATGTGAATTGTGTGTGTGTGCGCGTGTGTTTGGGCATGATTAAAATGTTGAATCTCACTCTTTCTCTCTGTAAGGCAATGTACAATAAATAGAATGAAAATGACTGCTCTGCACTGGCATAAAACTTAGGTATCTATGGACCCCTTGTAAAAACATCATGGCAGCTGTATATATAGGTAACTTTTAACCCACTTTCAAAAATGGGAAATCAGGGAAATATGTTCATTCCGATAATGTATTTCTTTGTGGGTTTTGTTTTGGGCAAATGTAAAAATGCTACTTTAATGCTATTTTTAGGATGTACATGGCAGCATTTCACATCAATGAAAACAACCCTAGAAGTGACCAGGACTGGAGAACCCACCTGGGCAATCAGCCACCCCTAGTCCTAAACCAAGAGGCCAAGCCAGTGAACAAGAAACCAACACATGGTAAATATAATTCAGACAATCAATAATCTTTTGTTGAACTGGTGCACTCCAGTTTGAAAAAACACACACTGTTCCTATTACTGCATGTTTTTCCCAAACTAATGAGTCAACACTAAGTCTTGTTTGCAAAGACACTGGTTTTTAATCATCATATCTATTTTCCCTCTCAGCGTTTGTTAAGACAAAAGTACTTACTTTTTTAGTGCAGATTTCAAAGAAAATTATTATTATGGTTGCCAAAACAAAATATACTGATATTGTGTTACAAAATGTCTCTAATTCAATGTAAAATTTATTCACAGAGTTTGTGGAATTCCTACTCAAGGCCATTCTCGGGAGAAGAAACATATTTCCTTCCTACAGACTTGCAGGACACAACAGCCTATTTTTCCTGGATATTCTGCCAGACACTTTCATTATAACTATAAAAAAATAGTAAACAGGAACTGTTGAATTCACTGACATTAAGATATAAAATGAAATCATGTTATGTGTCTATGGTGTGAACTGAAACCAGTTGTGCCTGATGTCTTAAGGTCTATTGTATTCGTCTGTTTGAATCCTGGGACTTGTTCAGATGGTAAATGTTTCCAAATTGCAGTCACCACTGTGTCACATGGTGTTATTGGAGAGCAATCTTGTTTTCTTAGGTTTTTACAAGTCCATTTTACCGCGTAACTTATCAATATACTCAAACCGAAATGTACACCATGATACTGATCTTATTTCAATCGGGGTTAATGACACCATCGAGCGCAGCACCGATGACGTTATTGGAAACAAATATTAGCGACCCTTGGAACGTTGGTCACACGGCGCAAGGAACTAATATGACGTCATGGAGATCAAGAGATCCAAGTCAGAACTCTGTGGCCCACCATACGATATAGAACAGAACGGGTGAATTACAGAATATAGTTTATGTCAAATTCGTTTTTGTCACTGAAATACGTTGCTGTTGTTCGTTGATTGTTCTGGTTCACATAACTTGCCACAGTCTGGTTTCAAACACATTTTAAAAGCGTGGACATGCACAAAAATGCACAGCGGGACATGCACAGCGGATTCGTTAATGTCAGCGGATACCCGTGAATATCCGGGTTAGAATTAGTCTTCAGTAACCCATACTTGTCGTAAGAGGCGACTAACGGGATCGGGTGGTCAGGCTCGCTGACTTGGTTGACAAATGTCATCGTATCCCAATTGTGTAGGTCGATGATCATGTTTTTGGTCACTGGATTGTCTGGTCCAGACTCGATTATTTACAGACAGCCGCCATATAGCTGGAATATTGCTGAGTGCGGCGTAAACAACAAACAAACCATAAACTGCCAGCGGACCAATTTCACTTCAGAGTTTAAATTTGGTAGGATTTACAACACTACTCCGAGAGATGTGGTTTTTCTGTTAATTTATTTTATTGAATCTGACAGAAAAATAATCACCCTCAAACCAAGTTGACATGTCTGGTATTTTGGTATATTGACTGAATCAAAAGTAGCACAGTTGATTCCTTTAATAAAAATATTGCACTCAAAGAGTCACACATAAACCGTCATTCAGTCATACTGGTAAATGCTGGAAGAAATCGACAATCTGACAAAATGTTGCATCCATTCCGTTGCAACAACTGCAACATCAGCATCATTTTAAGTGTTTATTCCAATGCTGTCGTAACCGCGCTTCCGCTTAAATCGTATTAAGAGACACACTGCCGCCACGCCGGCGACTATCAGACAAGCGAATGTCACGCCCACAATGAGTCCAGTGTTTTCTCCTGGGGGAGTATCATCTGGGCCGCAGTCTAACTCGTCGGAGTTATCCGAACACTCGTTGAACCCATTGCACACCAAGTCTTTGGATATGCACAGTTTGTTGGCGCATTGGTATTCAATTGTAGCACATTTTCCTGTAAAAACATCAAAATATTTGAAACATGCATGTATATACGAACACAGGGGCTTGTATTGTACAAGCGTACACTGATATCCATATACATATAAAGAAGGAAAGGGATGTAACGCACACAAACTTGTCAGACACCCCCCTCTCGTAAATGGGCGAAATCTGGTGGGAAATTGTGAAATACACAGCCGGGATTCTTACTGAAATAAAGCCAGATGAATTCCCTTTCGATTAAATCCAAAATTATCAAAATCGGTGCACTATTGACCGAGTAACTTTGCTTGGAACTCGGGAAAAGACAACTTTTTCATTTGTACGCCTATTTGTATGCCTACGAAAATCATCGCCTCTCGGCGAAGAAATACTAAGTATTTCAATGGAAAACACGCAATCGGCGAAAAGACATAACCTTTTCGTAATCGCTAGATATTCCGCTTTCGCATTACAACATCTCAAATGAAATGAGTTACTGATTTTACCTGCCATACACGACTTTATTGGAAAATTAGCGGTATCGAGTGATCGAGGCCACCATGTTTGTCCTTCACCTTCAATAGACTCGCACCAACGACGAGCTACTCTCTGATTGGTTAAAAATAAAATACCGGTATTATTTTTATTTCGTGGCGCGATATTTAGGAAATAAAGTTCGTCCTCGTGCTTTAATTATGATAGTTAAGGGCAAAACTATACTTAATTACAAAACACATTGGGGTAGAGCGAACTTTATTTCCTAAATAGAGTAGCTCGTCGTTGGTGCGAGTCTATTGAAGGTGAAGGACAAACATGGTGGCCTGATCCCGTTAGTCGCCTCTAAAGACAAGCATGGGCAAAGATCAGTTCTAACCAGCATCTACATGGGATATTTGTTTACTGTTGTCATTGGGCCCGCGATAGCCCAGTGGTTAAAGCGTTTGCTCGGGTTCGATTCCAGTCATTTTTGGTCTTCATAGCCATGGTATTGCTGGTATATTGTGTAAAACTATGTTCACTCACCACTCACTCACTCACTCTGGAAGCAACAAAGTCTGGAGTACTAACCCATTACTCGTATTTTTTTTTAGACTGACTGACTGAGTTTAGTTTTACGCCGCTTTTAGCAATATTCCAGCAACATCACGGCGGGGGACACCAGAAATGGGCTTCACACAATGTACCCATGTGGGGATTCGAACCCGGGTCTTCGGCGTGACGAGCCAACGCTTTAACCACTAGGCTACCCCACGGCCCCTGTTTTTTTAGAAGTAATACTTAGTAATACCAAACTTTTCTGGTGTCCTCCGCCGTGATGTTGCTGGAATATTGCTAAAAGCGGCGTAAAACCAAACTCAGTCAGTCAGTCAGTGATAACTAACTAAGTTAAAGCGATGATATGATGTGTTAAATAGTTACCATTAATTCCTTCGTTAAATGAGGTGATGATGATAGACAAAGTTTTCCCATGAGTGTTGGGTGATTTGGTCATGTACTGGATCTGAGCAGAGTTGCTCTCTGTCCTAAACACTGTTGCATTTTCCTCTTCACATAATGGACCTGAAAAATATGATATTAATGTAAAGAAACCACTCTTTCCATGGTGCTGCATCAGCAGTTGACTTATAAAAGTTTAATTTTTAGTTTAAAACGTAAATTGTAATAATGTGGCAACAATGCTTTATTTGTTGTTTAACGCAGCACTCGGTAATATTCAAGCTATATGACGAGTCTGGACCAGACAATCCAGTGATCAACATCATGAGCGTTGATTTAGGCAATTGGGATACGATGTGTCAATCAAGGAAGCGAGCCTGATCACCCGATGCCGTTAGTCGCCTTTTGAGACAAACATGGGTAGCTGAAGTTCAATTCTAATCTCAATTTTTGTGGTATAATGAATAAAATGCGGAATAAAATGCGGTAAATTGTAATAACACCGCAGTGCAGTTATAACACTTTAGTGAAGTGTTACTTCAATTTACCGTAGTGTTATTACAATTTACCTTAGTTTTATTACAATCTACCGTAGCGTTATTACAATTTACCGTAATGTTATCACAAATCACCGCAGATAATTACAATTTACCGCATTTTGTTACAATTTACCGTAGGGTTATTACAAATGATCACGGTTTATTACAACTTACTGTAGTGGTATATTTATTTTTACATTTTACCGAGTTATGACATTTTAAGTCGGAACATTCTATAATAACAAGAAACCTCTGAAAAACCATACGTCGCCTGTCGACTTACGTTTCCGACTTGCCTGTAAATGTTCATCACCACCTTTTTAGAGAAAATATTTGTACGTTTTGGCCGTTAGAGTATCCTGTCTCTAAAACTATAGCCCCACATGTGAAATAGAAATGATTTTCCCCCTAACTGGTCTTATTAAAACAGAAGTAAAAGCAATTATACACTTTCTACATTAAAAGACTGGGATCTCGGTCTAATACCTGATATCCTACTTCCAGTTTCGTCGAGGATGTTCAGAGTGCTGTCCGTGCAGTTGTCCACGAGGTCTAATTTTATGATATCGATGAGAAGTTTGTTGTTGGAGATGGTGCTTTGAATGATGACGTTACACTGATCCACTGAGGTCAGATTTGTTACAACCAGCACCATGCTTCCGAGGAAGTTGAGGTTGTTGTTGCAGTTGGCCTCCAGCACTTCTGTGGATACGAACTTTTATTAAAAAACTTTCTATTTTAAACGACATAGTACCTCAACAAGATCAAGGAGCCTGTGTTTGATTTATCGGAATACGTATTACATGTGTCTGCACCTTTCAAGTTTTCCGGGACATGATATTGATGGGATACTTCTAAAACGGCGTAAAACTATACTCACTCACCGTACCTTTAACGGGCTGTCTGAGATTTCTGATTACACCTGAACTTTACACCTGTATAACAGCCGTATAACACCTGTATAACAGCCGTATAACACCTGTATAACAGCCTATAACACCTGCATAACAGCCGTATAACACCTGTATAACAGCCGTATAACACCTGTATAACAGCCGTATAACACCTGTATAACAGCCGTATAACACCTGTATAACAGCCGTATAACACCTGTGTAACAGCCGTATAACACCTGTGTAACAGCCGTATAACACCTGTATAACAGCCGTATAACACCTGCATAACAGCCGTATAACACCTGTATAACAGCCGTGTAACACCTGCATAACAGCCGTATAACACCTGCATAACAGCCGTACAACACCTGTATAACAACCTACCAGTGACGAACAAGTCAGATAGTGAAATTTCTTTACAGGTAATAATCAAAATTTAAAAAAAAAAATTAAAAAAATTAAAATAATAATAATAAAAAATTAAAAAATAATAATAAAAATTCCAATCGAAATCAGGACATAAATTCAGTAAAAGAGACTGCAGCCATTCTTGTGTGGCCCTACCCAGTGTTATTGTTTTCAAGAGATGTTTGATACTATCGTCCATATACTTATCTCATGCACGAGGTAAACCGAAAATTTACTCGTGCTTGACATGTAGATAGGTCAGTCTTATTTAAATATTCGCACACTTATACTTATGATTGAGAGATAATGACATAAATTAAATCCCGCTTTATATTGTACTTCTCTATTTGTCTGAAAAACAGTCACAAAAGTCTTTCAATAATCATTAGATTCTACAATCATTTTAATTAATGAATGACTATTCCTAATAGTGATGCTATCAAGAATTCACGCAAATGTGAGCCGTATGCTGCCCCACTGGCTAAAACAGTCACAAACACTTGCAAAGGCAAGTCAAGTAACAACGTGCCTCATATATTTGATTTAATTCAATAGCCTGACCCGCTGTAGAATTACAGCGACAGTGGTGGTAACTATGCTGTAAGACTGTAGATATATAATCTCATCCACAATCATCGTTATCAAGGGTCTGGTGACTGAATGTTATTCAGGCTGCAGCAAGCAGTCATACATCCTCGATAATCTCCAGGGTATACGTAACGATCACTCTCCACTATACCCTGGATGCATCCACGGCTTGGCCCCATAATTATATTACCTCCCTTTGCTGGCGCCGCATTCTCACAGTAGCCAATCAGCTAAGCCGCCGTTACATCCGAGCTTGCCAGTGTCAACAAAGATAGCAATGGCAGTCGTGAAGGTTTGTTCGCAGTTCCACTCAGATTTTGGGGTAAATAATATAGACAAATTGACACAATCTGAAACTCTAAAAACATATATGAAAGAACTCCTTCTACCTCTTTCAAACTACCTCTGCATCAATTGTGTTGCCAAGTTTAAACGGTTAGATAATTTAAGAAGCGAAAGTGAGTTGTGATTGGTTCGCTCTACTTCCCAGCATAGACACCTGTTTGGATAAAAAGCCGGCCAAGGGAGGTAATATAATTATGGGGCCAAGTCGTGGATGCATCCGTGGTATAGTGGAGAGTGATCGTAACGTATACCCTGGAGATTATCGAGGATGGCAGTTATGGTGACCTGTAAATATCAATGTGAGGCCATGACATATACCCACTATAGTCGGCATGCGTCTAGGCATGAGTACGGATGACGTATTCTTCCTCTTATTTAACAATTGTCAGGTAAAGTGTTGAAGATAATTCAAGCTTGAGTGGATGAGTGTAGTTTTGTGCTAAGTGTTTACATTTATCAGAGGGGTACACAAAGTCCGCAGTCTAGACTACCAGTTGTCCATTTTTATGGAAGTCACGGTGGCTGAGCGGGTTAGGCGGCTGACTTTGTGTGCTGGCGATTTCGTGCCTGACTCTGAGGGTGTGGGTTCGAATCCCGGATGGGACTCAACCCAAAAAGTACTACAATTTGTACTTTACTAAGAAAGTGTAATCCTATGACATATGTTGTAGTTTTATGCCGCTTTTTTTTGCAATTTTCCAGCAATATTTCGGCGGGGGCACCAGAAATGGGCTTCACATAGTGGGGAATCGAACCCGGGTCTTTGGCGTGACGAGCGAACGTTTTAACCACTAGGCTACCCTACCGTTCATCAAGCTTGAGAGTGTAACCAGAAACGTGTTAAACTAAACTGGGTATATATCCTGGCAGGTGCCGTGACTCGGCAAGGTGATTGACATGATATAGATTCAGCTATAGACATAACGTATGTACGTACTCTGTTGAGGTACTTCCCCGTCACAGACGAAAACTGTAGACATGAATACCGCGCACAGAAGGGTGACTCCATAACATGAAGCCATGATGGACAGGGAGACGCTAACTGGGCCGCGCCGTCTATGTCACAAGTGCAGTCACATGACAGAGGGCAACCGTGGATCAGCCGTATCCAATGACAGTAGCGTGATACGTGTTGCCACCTTGCGATGATAACTGACTGTGTAGGTGTTTAGATATACAGGTATACGGAATATATACTGACACACATTAAAAACGCAAAACACATTTAAGCAATTTCTAACAAAGTTTTATGTAGCAATTTTATTTATCACACGAAAATATAGGGATGAGGTTGCCGAATAAAACCATATGCACATCTGGGTTCAAACCATTTTCGTGTTTCTGGCATGGGTACAGTTCATCAAAAACACAACTTAAGCAGATTCCTTGGACCTGTTGGGGTGCATGATTATCATGGCATGCACATGTAATGCCAAGTGTTGGACGCACGAAAGGCACAATGGTTTAACCGTTTTACTAGCAGTCACAAAATGCCACGGCTCAAAGAACAGCAGAGGGAAAAAGCTATCGGGGTGCTGTTGGTGGGACAATACCCGACCACACACGGCACGACTTACCAGAGACTTCCTCCACCAAGCAGGTATCCATGTGCTTCCCTGGCCAGCCGTCTCGCCAGATCTGACCCCGATAGAACTTCTGTAGGATCAGCTTGGTCGCCGAATTCTTCAACGTCAACGTCAGCCAAACAACGTCGCTGAGTTGACCCTGGCTTTACAACAGGAGTGGCAGAACATCCCCCAAGAATCTGTTCGACGTTTGTGCGAATCAATGCCACGTCGACTCCGTGGATGGTACAGGCTCAGATAGGTCACACTCGCTACTGGCGGACTTAGGGGAGTCTGTGTGTGAAGCTTGACGTGTCAGCCATACTGGCGGAACTCTTGTAATCATTGTTCATGAAATTAAAGCACAATAAAATTCTCAACATGATTATATTACAATTTTGATCCAAATGTTATTGTTTGTAAATTTTTCCTCATTTTAATTTGGTTTTGCTTTTTCAATGTGTGTCAGTATAGTTGCACACTTGTGCAAGGCTGTCTATTTAAGTGGGATTTAATTGATTGTGCAGTTATAGTGTTATTTGGGTTAAGTTGGTTGGTGGGGTGTACGGGAGAGAAGACTGGGTGGGTTTTCATTTAAGGGCGTAGGTGTGGTCGATTAAGGATTTAAGGATGGTCGGGCTATGGGCACTCTTGATAATAATGTACAAATGTGTCCCACCAACCCCCAACACACACACACACCACCACCCGTGTGTTTCGGAATCAATATCAAACTGTGAGGTTGTCTGGTAGACATTGACATGTGAGCGGATCCTGTCCCGCCGGTGGTAACCGTCACAAACACATGCAACGTTAATTATCCACTTGCATAAAACAAAACAAATCCTAAACACGAGAACATATGGTAGGTAGACTGGTTAGAGCGTCCGTCCGGAGAGTGGAAGGTGGCGGGTTCGATCCCGACCGCGTCATACCAAAAGACGTTAAAATATGGTACTTGTTGCTCCCTGCCTGGCGCTTGGCATTAATGGGTACAACAAGGACTGGTCGGCTCGGAGTCAGTATAATGTGTCTGAGTGGGGTATTCATGCTTCACTGCGGCTTGGTATCTCAGTGGACTAGCACTATAAACCCAGCTTAAGTCTGGGCTAGTACAAGCAGCCGCACATACACATACACACGCATGCATGTCGTCATATGAGCGAAATATTCTCAAGTACGACGTTAAACCCAATTTCACCTCACCACACCTCACATATGGTAAGTCAGTACGGAATTGTATATTATTTTAATCCGTTTAATTATGTAAATGCTCTGCACACACTCACCATAAAACTTTACATTACAAAGTCTTTACTTAAATGCCTTGCATGTTGTAACCTTGATCAAACCACTTTCTAAATGGCAAAGCGTATTCATACTAGATCAAACCACTTTCTAAATGGCACAGCGTATTCATACTACATCAAACCACTTTCTAAATGGCACAGCGTATTCATACTAGATCAAACCACTTTCTAAATGGCACAGCGTATTCATACTAGATCAAACCACTTTCTAAATGGCACAGCGTATTCATACTAGATCAAACCACTTTCTAAATGGCATAGCGTATTCACAGCCAGGTGTACGAGTTGCACGTATTTCACTACAGACGCTTGTCGATTGCCTGGCTGTTCTACCAGCAAGTGGTCCCCCATCGTACAAAATAGCGGTAAGCGACAACAAAATAATGATCGTTTGTTAAACAACTTTTTTATTCGGATGTCCGAAATTATGAGACAAATCATCAGAGTTGGTCTGTCGATTTCAAGTAACTGTGCAAAATTTGGTTTTGTTGCATTTATTAGATTTTGTGTTTGTGAGCAATTCATCGGTCTCAAATAAAATCAAACGGACTATAGATCAAACCACTTTTTGAGCATGACTTAAAGGGTACTTATTGAAATATTCCAAGTAACAACATGTTCAATTGCTTCTCCAAAGTTGTGAAACATGAACAGAAAATAGGTAACATGTAAGTGAAACACACAACACACACACACACACACACACACACACACACACACACACACACACACACACACACACACACACACATCAGGACGAAATGGTCAGTCACTAACAAGCACTCCCATAAACTCCCACTCTTACAGTAGAAGCAAACGGTAGTAAAATCATATTCAGTTTCATATTTGAGGGGCCGTATGGTGGCATTGACCGCAGAACAGTTCATTACTCAAATATCAGGGCATGACCGTTTGGGATCCTGACTGCTAGGGGTCAGTCATCCAGCCAGCCTGCCAGTCACTTAGTTCAGTTTATAATTATAAATTTTGAATTTGACTTCGACAGTGCATAGCTATTCTGTTGCAAGTAGTGTTTGTCTAATGACACATTCAAGTCAGTCATTCTCTGCACCGAGATACGGCTTTTTACCTCTGAAGTTGACGTTTCCGTACAAAGTATTGACAACCTGTTTTAATACTGGTCCTTTAATTTGCATGTGACAAAAATCATTCCTCTCTCCTAACCGGTACAGGGAAATCAGCGCTACAAACCAGACACAGACACAAATGAGTGAATGAGTGAGTATGGTTTTACGCCGCTTTAAGCAATATTCCAGCAATGTCACGGCAGGGGACACAGAAATGGGCTTCACACATTGTACCAATCTCTGAAAGAGCGTGACGAGTGGACACTTTAACCATTAGGCTTTCACACCGCCCCAGAGATATATAGAGGTGATTTAGCACACATACAGCCTGTTTGGTTTCACAACAAATTGTGAAACGATGAAGCGAAATAAATTTATTGGATGGTACAGTGACGGACAGTATCCTGACTTGTTTGTGAAATGGATTCCGCTTACTTTCCTGACTTTTCTATTCCACATCATTACCTTTCATAAGTATCATTACATGTCAAAATACAGAAGTTTATTTTTGCCATCCATCTTGACAGAATAGACACAGCATTTATGCTAGATTATTTTTGTTTATTTATCTGAAATAGTAACATTTGAAGACTTCGGCCAACAGTTCGGTAAGGAATTTCCTAGCATCAGTAAGTAACACCTGTAAATCTGAAAACACAATACACAATACTTATCTCCTTTCATGTATGTTTGTATATATGGTGATGCATATTATGGTAAAACTGTATCCAGTAGTATGTGTAAGTGTATCTATACTATACCATTCGGGACCACTCGTACAGTTTAGGGGCAAGCTGAACGGCGACTCGCACCATTTTCGTTGCCATTTTATCAACTTGGTACCGTCTTCCGTAAATGGGCACATCCAAAATTATAAAAGTGAATTTGATGTGGGGAATCTAAGATATTATTTATCGTCAATCGTCTCTGCTTATCTATAAGATTATATGGATTTCTCAGAATATAATATATTGTGAGTTAGTGTATATCTTTCCATACAAACTATGCGCAATATATAGAAATAAATTAAGTGACCATACATAATTTACACAAACACACACATCATTTTTAAACATAAATTTTGAATAGTTTTATGTACAGAATGGCTGACAACACCCCCTCCCCCAGTTGATGTATTAACAATATTGATACCCCCTCCCCACCTCCCCATAACAAAGTGGGTAACCCCTCCCCTAAGAAGGACCAAATCATTCGAACGTTCTGAGTCTTGTTTGGTTTCCACTCATAACATCGATCTGAGGAAGGTGGGTGAGGGAAATAGAGAATCCTCACCCAAGTGTCTTCTGATATCAATTATATCAACATGAGTTGATAAAGTTACAAATATCCGAGGCTTGCCGAGGATATTTTTACTTTATCAACGAGTGTTGATATATTTGATATCAGAAGACATGAGGGTGAGATTCTATTTATCATCCAAAATCACTCTTAATTAATTTTCAATGAAAAATGTACATCTCTGAACATGGTACTGCCATTCGACTTTCAGTGCAGCGATGTCATAGCATTGTGACGTCATCAAGTACATGACGTCATAGCATTGTCAGGGCATTGTACAAAATCTACTGTCAAAACGATATCTCCTAGGAGATATCGTTTGATCTCACACAAGCGATATCTCCTGTGGAACACAGTTTTGGGATGATAAAGCTGCTTACCGCCGCATCAACAATTTTGCAGAAATTCGCAGAGGTTACAGAAAGAATGGCGACGAATGGTACATAACACTAAAACATCCGATTATGATTAATCTCTTGTGGTATATTGCTTAAGTTCCTCTGAGTAGTATACATGCACTGTTTTTGTAAGTTGGCTACAATAAAATCACAGACGAAAAGAATATTAACACAAAATTGTGTTCATGGTTATCGGCTGTTTGCACCGATTAGTCAACAGATAAATATGCCCCTCTTCTGTTCCTGGCTCGGTGTATTTTAAAGGCGAAGACACAAACAACAGCGAACAGAAACATCCCACAGGCTACAGACACAATCACAATCTTCTTCATCAACTGGTCTCCATCGGTTGTGCTACAGCCAATCGTCTCATCGGAATTATCGGAGCAATCGTCGTAGTTGTTACAGGTCATGTCGCTGTCGATGCAGAGGGAGTTGCTGCATGTGAAGTCGTAGGACGTACACTCTCCTGAAACAAAGAGATTATTCTTTTAAGTGACTCAGGTGTTAAATCTAAAAACACCAGAGTGAGTGAGGGAGTGAATTTAGATTTACGCCGCTTTAAGCAATATTCCAGCAGTATCACGTCGGGGGACACCAGAAATGGGCTTCACACATTGTACCATGTGGGGAATCGAACCCGGGTCTTCGGCGTGACGAGCGAACGCGTTAGTCATTAGGCTACCCTACCGCCCCGTCAATGCTAGAGAATAACCAGTCTCGTTTATCAGACGAAACAGGTTCTTCGAACGGCAAAATAGCTGTGGAAATTATACTGAGAGGCAAAAGAAACTACACCTCTTAGCTGATTGTATCATACGTCAATTTTCCAATTACAATATCTTAAGTTAGCGAGAGCATATCCATTTCATTTACTATACTTCAACACTCAAAGGCATGGGCGAACAAGGAATTTTGAAAAGGGTGGATGGGTGGGGGGTTCAGGGGGTTAAAATCCCCTGAACCCTCCGTAAACGCAATTTATTTATTTTTCAATGTTGTCTTAAGTCATTTTCAAAAGAGGGGGTTCGAACCCCCTGGGGGACAAACCACCACTACCCCCCACCCCCGATCCGACACTGCTCAAAGGATACTTCTTGGCTTAGATTTTAAAGCATAATTTTATCTTGAACTTTCAAAATTCGATAAAATATATTTCGTGTGATCTACAACTGCAGATGGGTATCTTAGACATCATTCCGTGGAAACTCAATAAATGTTCCCTTTTCGGCGCAGATTTAAAAAAAAATCGAACATGGATTTATGTAGTTACAAAATCATTTCATTCCTTCATTGAATCAATAACATTATCCAGCCAAGATTACTTTTTACAAATTGTCCCAGGAATGAGTGATAACTAAACAGATATAATCAAATTTATAATTATGTAAATAATAAACTACGTATGTTTTCTTTGCTCTTCTGTTTATGTGAATAGACCAATGAAATTCAGTGTTGACACCGGGTGTTTGTGTAAAGGAAACCTTCTTATGTTTCATGTCCCACGTTTGTTTCCTGATTGTACATGGGGCCCGTGGCCCAACTGTCCGTGGCATCGCTATTCGCAATGCAGAGTTGCCTCCCCTTGGCAGGCCAGAATCCTGTCATCGTGGATTGAATGCTAGATTTGTTCTTATTAGGATCTGGATTAGTGAGAACCATGCCCGTTTTCGTGGGTTACACAATATGTTAAATTTCAAAGAAGTGCATCACTTCCGTTTGTCGGGTCACGCTACTCTAAGTTGACACGCTCTTGTATGTTAGAAATACTGTTCAGAGCAGCTGCTAACCAAACTCACTCATGCAACTCCCCGGACTCAGATATATACTGTGGGCCAATTGTTATTTTAAAAGTATAAGAAAAACTGAAATGATTAGAGGTTATTATATAATTTCTGTGTATAAACTCCCCCTGAATAAATAAATAAATAAAAATAAATAAATAAATAAATAAATTAATTCAACCTTCTGCCATCCCGCCTTAAAATAACTCTAAAACAAACGCTGGTCTGCTGATCAGCAATATTCTCGCTATATGACGGGCGGTCTGTCAGAAATCGAGTCCGGACCAGACCGACCAGAGGTTGACAGCACGAGCATGTATCTGGACAACTGGAATACGATGACATTCAGATACCAAATAAAGGAGCCTGACGAGGTACCTCGATCCCATGTATCACCTCGTACGCTCGTGCTGAAGATAGTAACGAGTGAGAAGGTTTGTTTTATTTACCTTTCACCTGCTCGTGAAAAGATGAGATAAGTAGTGTGAAGACGTCATGAGCGGCGTCCTCGTCCTGGCGACTGGTCTCGTACTTAACCCTCACTGACTGTCCGCTGGAGTTGAACACGGGGATGCTCATATTGCCGCAAAAATTTACTGAAAACAAAATTATAACTAGACACATTTTTCACAGCAATTACAGTTGTGTATGTTTTATGTTCGTCATGAGGAAGAGACCCGTGAAGGTCCGGGTTAGAATGAACCTTCAGTAACCCATGCATGTCGTAAGATGCGACTAACGGGATCGGGTGGTCAGGCTCGCTGGCTTGGTTGACAAATGTCATCGGTTCCCAATTGCGCAGATCGATGCTCATGCTGTTGATCACTAGATTGTCTGGTCCAGACTCGATTATTTACAGACCGCCGCCATATAGCTGGAATATTGCTGAGTGCGGCGTAAAACTAAACTCACTCACTCACTCATGAGGAAGACAAACAAATATATGTCCTTCGTGGCCTTACCTGAAGGATGTTTGCCTTCTGTCTCATATAAGCTGATCCTGGCTTTCAAGCATCCTGGCCTGTCGGAGATGTTCATATTCAGGAAACGTAGTAACAAGCGATTGCCGTCCACGTCACTTTCAACCGTCGTGCTACACGTGTGTGTTTTTCTCCTGGTCTTGTTCACAGATAGTTGTAGCAGCATGTCCTCCGATATAATGATCTTGTTGTCGCACTCCTCAAACATCTCAACTGGAGGGATATAGGATAAAATGGCAATATTAAACAGTCTCCTTAACGTCAGCGATATTTAATGTACTTGAATTCATTTGGGATAAAAATAAGGTCAGAGGATAAAAATTAAAGGTTAAAGTATTAACATAAAGGCAAGAATCAACTTCTTTATTTTGAACATATTGAGTATATTCTTACTTGTTCATTGCGAGAATTTACTCAGAAACGTCTTTCACCTCAAACTATAGAAGTTGACATCCATAAACTCTTGCCTTTATATGTAAAACGTCAACTCGAAGCATGAACGGTAAAATATGTGACATAAGTGATAAATTAAAAACATAAACGATGAAATATACAAAAGCATAACCGACAAACGAAAAAAGGTGACACAGTTAAAATCGACCGATATGACCCAAAATGTAAGGTGGGGTTGTGTTGCCAAGTGTCTCTAAATAAAGATATCCTATGTAAAAACAATAGATATGTAATGTCATTGAGTATTATGAATAATTGACTTGCCTTTGCATGTATTTGTGACAGATGCCACCCTCGGGCCGGGATATCTATATGCAAAAACATCTGCGGGCGGTGGGGTAGCCTAGTGGTTAAAGAGTTCATTCGTCATGTCGAAGACCCGGGTTCGATTCCCCACATGGGTACAATGTGTGAAGCCCATTTCTGGTGTCCCCTACCGTGATATTGCTGGAATATTGCTAAAAGCAGCGTAAAACGTCACTCACACACTCTGATGTATATAGAAAGGGTTTCATTAATTCGTCCGTTCGAGCGATCATTTACGTGACATTTTAGTAAACGTAGCTGGCGTTTCATGTAAAGCACGTATCGCACTCTCCTGGCTTCAGTGTAACTCATAAATGCTAAACAAATGGTGAAACAGTACTTACAAGTCGTTGGTGTATACATCTGAGCCACACTGACCCCACACGTGCCAATCATCACAATCACCATCATGTTTACGTAAAGCTCCATTTTGTTCATTGTGTCGCTGTTCAGTCCACATACCGCGCGTTGTCGGTGTACGGAGTTAGTGGGATAGTTGAACAGGGTGCAAAGGTTATCAGAGAAAGTAATCAAGCAGGCCTTGATAACACACAAGGCGCAAATACGGACCATATAATGTCTGTTGTTATCATATACAGCTTACAGAATGGCTATTTTTGATGTGGGCGGGTTGTGACCAATTGACATTAATTGTTTTCAGTCTTAAAGAATCAGATTTGCACTGACGAAATCACGACCATTGTGTTGAAAATGTTGGTTGTTTTTTTGGTGAGTGAGTGAGTGAGTGAGTGAGTGACTGAGTGAGTGTTTCAAGATGAGTCACGTGAGTTCTATTCAAATTGTGAATTCAGTTATTTATAAACCATAGGTCGTGATATGGCTAGAAAAGATACTATAACGGCGTAAAACATCGCTCACACAGCATTTCATTGGTTTAAACTCACTGGGTGAAAACTGCAAGTTACACAAACAATGGAACCGCCTCCGTGGTGTAGTGGTTAGAGCGTCCGCCGGGTGAGCGAAAGGTCGCGGGTTCGATCCCCGACGGCGTCATACCAAAAGACGTTAAAATATGGTTCTTGTTGGTCCCTGCCTGGCGCTTGGCATTAATGGGTACAACAAGAACTGGTCGGCTCGGAGTCAGTATAATGTGTCTGAGTGGGGTATTCATTCTTCACTGCGGCATGGTATCTCAGTGGGCTAGCACTATAAAACCAGCTTCAGTCTGGGCTAGTACAAGCAGCCCACATACACATACACACGCATGCACGTCGTCATATGAGCGAAATATTCTCAAGCACGACGTTAAACCCAATTTCACCCCACCTCACCTCACAAACAATGGTAGATATAAACTATTGGTTATGGCTGCTACACACGCGGAAGAAGATATATCATCTCTTAGCAGCAGGGCTATGCTAAGAAGGAAGCTGAGTTTGTGTAAATGGTATTCAATTGTTTCATTACAAGTCCACAGTTCGATTCGGTATATCAATATATTGATATCGAGAAGGATCATGTTTAGGTCACAACAAGTAAGTGAGTGAGTGTAGTTTTACGACGCTTTTAGCAACATTCCAGCACTATCACGGCGGGGAACACCAGAAATGCGCTTCACACATTGTACCCATGTGGGGAATCGAGCCTGGGTCTTCGGCGTGACGAGCGAACGCTTTAACCACTAGGCTACCCCACTGCCCCAGGTCACAACGAACCCTACGAATGATGTATTTAAATATGATATCAATGGAATGCATTATGAAGGACGTTCGAATAGGAGTACACTCATTGTTGACAAACCAATCAAACAGGACAGCTGATAACAATTTGAACTTGAGGGTGTTTTGTGATAATGGAATATATCATGGTGCATCGCGTGTCAGATTACACAGCGTGATGTTCTCAACAAACATTTCGACATGCGAGCGTACACTAACTGACCTTGGCCCTTTGCACAAAGCGATCTTAGCGCTACGACCGTCGTTTTTAAAGTTAAGAAAACAAAACGAGATGGTTTTTGATTTTCGGAAAAGTAAAAGTGAGCTGTTGCTAATTGCCATTGATAACGAAACCATAGATATAATTGAGTGAGCGAGTGAGTGAGTATGGTTTTACGCCGCTTTTAGCAATATTCCAGCAATATCACGGCGAGGGACACCAGAAATGGGCTTCACACATTGTACCCATGTGGGGATTCGAACCCGAGTCTTCGGCGTGACGAGCGAACGCTTTAACCACTAGGCTACCCCACCGCCCAGATAGAATTAAGGAATATAAGTATCTTGGCACAGTGATAGATTTTAAGCTCACCTGGAACAGTAATACTGATTAGATATACATGAAAGGACTAAAGCGGCTATGGTTTTTACGTCGTCTTCGTTATTTTATGATTGACTCAACCATTATTCTTGAAGTCATTTATTCAAAGTATGTAGTTTTATAAGGTACACTGGTGGTACTCTACAACAGGGATAGGTCACTCGCTTGCTTTCTTTACCATTTGTACTAATTAACGTGTGCCTCGTCATGCTCCAACGCACACAGTGACTTGGTTCGGTCCCAGCGCAACTTCGGCTGCGTTTAACAGTACTTCAGCCAGTGTATTGTATAGGTCGGAATTTTACAATGAATGAATGAATGAATTAAGAGCAAGAATTTTATGTGAATGAATGAAAGAAATTAAGAAAAAGAACAAAAGAAAAAGAACATATGTGAATGAATGAAAGAATAAATGATACACCACGGCCATCCCTCCCCAAACATGTTAAAGAACGCAAAACTATCGGTAGAACACATATGTTAACATCAGCTGTCCTTTTAAAAAAAATTACTTTGAGACATTTTTTTACATTAGTAACTAATTCAGATATCTTATTGCATGTGTGGAATGACATGGGCATTGACAGAATGTTAACTGACACTGTCACAGACCCCTCAAGAACAGAAAGTTTAGAACTATCACAAAGCCTTGCAAACACCTTTCCAGTTTTGTCAAATACTAAGATCAACAAGAAAGAAAGAAGTTTTAGAACTATAACACTCAAGCATCACAAGCACCAATGGCGTATCAGAACAGATCGGCGATATGTCATATTTTTCACACACCTCAAATACACACTAACAAAAAAAAAAAAATTAAAACTATCACTATTACTTGCAAAAACCTTTCACCTGATGGTATATTCCCCTCATAAAAATTAAAGGTGTATGTGAAAGATGTTTTAGAACAATAACTAGAAACACTCAAACAACGCCCTGTAGTATTTCAATGGCAGATCGGCGATATGTCATATTTTTTCACACACCTCAAATACACACTAACAATTTTTTTTAAATTATAAAACTATCACTATTACTTGCAAACACCTTTCACCTGATGGTATATTCCCCTCATAAAAATTGAAGGTGTATGTGAAAGATGTTTTTGAACACTAACTAGAAACACTCAAACAACGCCCTGTAGTATTTCAATGGCAGATCGGCGATATGTCATATTTTTCACACACCTCAAATACACCCTAACAAATTTTTTTAGTTATAAAAATATCACTATTACTTGCAAACACCTTTTAACTAAAGGTATATTTCCCTTCTAAAAATTAAACGAATATGTGAAAGAAGTTTTTAGCGATATAATTTAGTCTTTCTTCGCTGTGTACTGAGAATTGAAGCCAGTGAGCTACAACATGCCCACTTGAAACTTTACTACAAAGCTACTGTACTTATACTGACACTAATAACAAGTATTTGACTTAAAATGAAGTGACAGAATAGGTAACTTATCTTCTACATGTAGGTTTTCAGTTGTCACAACACTCAGCGTATGTAATCAGCTGTTGAAAATAAACCGGGCTCAATCTTAAAAACTACGCTGCCGCCATATTGGCTGCACTGGTCACGTGACGAGCCGAGGCATAGCTTAGGAGCTTTCGAGGCATCCCTCTTATAGAGGAGTTTCCAGCTCAAAGAACTTTTTCGAAAACTGACCACTCCCCTTATAGAGTCTCCTTGTTCCATATTGCAGCTTGATAGTTTCCTCTAAGGATGTGCATATTTAGACAATTAAAGCAGGGTGGCAATTGTCATGATTCAATTGCCCCTTTTCTTACCTTAAATTAGTTGTAGCGCAATTGATGGACATCCCTTATTGAAGAACTTGAGGCATACAGGTGGCATGTGAATGCTTGAAGTGAGTCGATCAAACCTGGTGGCACAGTCCACATATTCCCAAGTTGTTGGAAAGCTTCTTCGTATTCCTTGCCTTGAAGTAGTTTGAATGCATTGACCTTCCCTCTGCCTCCAAGAGTACTGACAGTATAACATACAGTGTTTGCGTGTAGTCACGGACAGGTCTTGCAAACGCTTTGACCAAACGCCGAAGCAACCTTCTTGATATCAATGAACCTTTAGCAATTTTGAACAATGAACTGGATGATATTGGTTTTGCTCTTTGATGAAGTAAGAAGCCATCTCCACTGTCGTATCTGTTGTCCTGAAGCAATGTTACTGTTACTACTGACTTGAGATAGAGTTATTATTAATATCGCACCCTTCAAATACCTCATCAATGCAGTAGCTTCCTGGGGAACTTCTCGTTTACCCACCACCTATTGTTCTAGGTGGACTAATCACTGAAGCGGAATAATCCGCTAGACAATTTCTCTTAAATTTTGCTCCCCGTGAAATAAGGTCCCTCGCTTCCTGTTCCCGTTTAACTGTTATATAAATATACCTTTAGTGCTAATGTTCCTCAGCATATGCATAATCTTTAATGTAACCACTATAGCTCGAAATCTAAAATATATTAGTATTACTTATTCATCATTTATCTTTAAGTCATACATTGGGCGTTGTTGCCAGCTATTTTAGCAATATTTCTCATATTTTTGTGGTCTTATGTATATGTATCTTTTGTCGTTTTATATGTGTTTTCAATGTTAACCGTGTACAGCACATTTCCTTCGGGAAAATAGAGCATTATCTTATCTTATGTCTATGTTAGAGTGATGGATTTACGTTCGTCTTAGAGCTAAGATCGCTTTGTACAGGAGGGTTCAGGTGCCGTTTTACAAAGCGATTTTAGCGCTATGGTGATCATAAATCCCATACATTAGACTAACGACCATCGTATCGCTAAGGTTGTTTCGTACACCGGCACCCATGCATATTAGCTTATAGGATTTATATGTTACTTTAAGATATGAAAGGTATATGAATTGATTACATTGCCCGGGCATATGATACAGTCAGGTAACTTTCTGGTTAGTGAGTGTCTCTTTAGTTGCACATATCTTGCTTACTATCGCCACGTCTCGGTTATATTTATAATGGATCACCTTCATGTCGAGCATCAAGCATGTTAAAGTCGAATCGTTTAGGTGCAAACACGACTACTATTACATCCGGTAATTAACCATATCAAAGTCGAGTCGGTTACGTGTAAACAGGTCTACTATTACAACGGGAAATCAAGCACATTAATGTCGAGTCGGTTACGTTTAAACAGGTCTACTTTTTATCAGACCATTAAGCATATTAAAGTCGAATCGGCTACTTGTAAATAGTACTTTCATTTCATCAAGAAATTAATCGTATTTAAGTCGAGTCGGTTAGGTGTAAACAGTACGATTATCACATCGGCAAATAAGCGCATTAAAGTCGAGTCGGCTAGGTGTAAACATTAGTATTACAGTACAACCAGAAATTACTGAGAATTTAAAGATTGCAATTTTTTAATTTTTTTTCACTCATTACTCACGTATTAAATGTGAATATTAGCAGAACATAACTCCAGATTCAAAGACAGGTGAATAGTTAGTATTTTGTCAAGTCACCATGGGCAGCAGTGCAGGCTTCAATGCGGCGGGGCATACTACTGATCAAGGAAGTTAGAAAGTCGTGGTCCATGCTGTCCCAATATCGGACCACCTCTTCTTTCATTTCAGCAATATTTGTCAGCATTTTTCCTATTGACACTTAACTTCATAAGTCCCCAAAACATTTTCTGTTGGATTAAGGTCAGGGCTATAGCTTGGCCAATCTAATAATGTCATATTTTGGGTCCGAAACCAGGCCTGTGAATGGTTTGAACGATGTTTTGGGTCTTTGTCCTGCTGGAAAATCAAAATTTTTCCATAGAACACGTGAGCAGATGGAACTAAATGTCCCTCGAGAATATCTGTGTACCGCTCACTGTTCATATTCCCTTCAAATACACAGAGGGGCGTTGCCCCTAACACAGATATGCAACCCCACACGTTAAATTTCGGACTGTACTTTGGGCGCTGATACAAAGGTTTTTCAGTTTGTTTGGTCCAGAATTTCAGGGTATTAGGAAACAGCCACACAGAACTTTCATCTGAGAAAATCACATTGTCCCAGTTAAAATTTCTATGCTGTAAGCACCAGTTCAACCTTCGCTCCTTTTGTTCAGGTTTCATGATCGGTGATGGAATTCCTCGACTTTTCTGCCAACCCATTGCATGCAGCTCAGTTCTAATTGTCTCCTTACAGACAGCCACAGTTCCTTTATTAATCACATCCAGCCTTAAGTTTTCTAAACCCCTTCGTTTGTTTTTAGAAACAAGAATACCAAGCCGCCTCCTGTCACCGACAGTCAATTTTCTGGGCCTACCTGCGCCTCCCTGGTGCTCAGTGCCATATCCATTTGCAATATTTTTCAAAACACGATAAACAGTGGACAAGGGAATGCCTGTTCTACTTGAAATCACTTTAGCTGATCTGATGTCCTTGTTATAATACTCTAAAATCAACTTCCTCTTCTCTGAATCATCCATACTGATGATCACTCAAAATGTCGCCTGCTAGCAAGTAAACAAAGACGGATAACTCTTCACAAACTAATGAAAAAGGATTAACGGAGTTGTCTCTCTTGAATGAAACCAAGCACTAGCTTGATAGCTGGTCAAGGTTGTTTATACTAGAAATCCAATTAAACACATTCCTAAAATTCTCAATAATTTCTGGTCATACTATATATCTTTGGGCAGTTAACCATATACACGTCGAATCGGTTAGGTGTACACAACTCTACTTGTACATTGGTCAATTAAACCTATCAAACTCGAGTCGGCTGGGTGTAAACAGGTACAGACTACAACAGATAATCTGGCACACGTCATGTGCGATATTGCAGTTATCACCATCACATGTAGCGATAACGGTCGCTGTCTGACCTGGGAGCAAACTTGACATGAAGGAAGAATAGAGCCTACTGTCTCGACAACATGGCTGCTATAATTGCCATTTTATTTAGTTGCATCGCATTATATAATTTAGCGGGATGTACTTACACACCACCGACATGTGAGTATGACTTTGGGATTATTTGATGCGTTACTGCCACGTGTTGTCCGCAGAGCTTCCAGTGATTATGGTGGCACGGCGGCGCAAGGCACTGCAATTAAACGTGCAGAGTTACTGTTCTTAGTAGTGCCTGAAATCTGACGATATAACTGTGTTGTTACACAAAGCGGCTTTGACCCCAACTCACTCACTCATGCAATATGTGGATGGACCCTATCAATATGTATTCAACATTGTATCGTTATATCTTGATATATGAAATAATTCTTAGTATGTTCGCCCCTACTTCCACTGCAATATGCAAATGGTATTGAAACACGTCGAGTTCGCTGTGATTTGACTGGTTAAGATATATGTCATTGGAACTACAGTAAACCAGGTCCTACATTTTAAACGGATACACTTATTACGAACTGACTTAAATAAGGAACTGTCTTTTTATCCCTGCCACGTGCTACTATATTTTAGTCGAATGAGCACAACGAATTTCAGTTGTAACGAATTTTGAGTTCGTCATAACCGAAGCTTACTGTACATTAAGTTTATCTATACTCACTAACCAGACGGTAACAGTTGCCATGTCTACACATGACATCATCCACCGTCTCCTGACGTCTTGTCTCACATGTGGCTGTGAAGGGTTGCGTAGAGACAGATCATAAGTATTTCATAATGTCGATGAATTTTGCGGACATCAAATACTCAATAACAACCGCAAACATAGAAATACATATCTATGGCATACCTTTGTTAATGTATATGATCGTTGGTAAATATCAACTTTGGTCAAAAAGTAAGAAATTACGTAAATGTGTCTATCAAGTATCCACGTCTGAAGGAGAACAGAAAATTTACTTTGTCAAGACAAAAACACAAAACGTGTTGTTGTCTCACGTTTGCCGTATTAACAAGATCTTTATATACTCATGCCAATAATGGTTGTCACCCCCTTCAATTTTTTTTATTGGTGAGGGTGTGTGGGGTGTGGGTGTGGGGTGTGTGTGGGGTTGGGGTGGTGAGGGGGGTGACAACCATTATTGGCATGAGTATATTTCCCTAATGTCAACAGCTACAAGGGCGGTTTAGATTTTGAGCCAGTATTAAAAAGAATATAATCTACCGCAGAGTGGAATGTATATTCACAGAGACAATGAATAAGGACCTAAAACAAAGCAGCTACGGTTTAGATGCTTATACATCCAAGCAAACACGTGTAGCTTTTACCAAATTGTCAAAGTCCATCGGGATTCTGGTTAGATTAGATCCTATCATCTATCATGCTGCAGTGAATGAGTGAGTGAGTGAGTACGGTTTTACGCCGCTTTTAGCAATATTTCAGCAATATCACAACGGGGTTACACCAGAAATGGGCTTCACACATTGCACCCATGGGGATTCGAACCCGGGTCTTCGACGTCTAACTTGCTGTAAGATGCAAGTACCATGGTTGTCGGGCACAATGATTTGGTTCACTGTTTATACACAAGCGCGGCGTTAAGCAAACAAATAAAGTTTCCTCAATCCACACTGAGATTTACTATATAATACAATGATACTTGTTTATATTGTTGTAAATATGTTTTATTCCAGTTTATTTCGACCAGGAATGTGGCAAGACGATAACGTTCACCAAAGACATGCTGCTGGATTTCACAGAGAACACTACCGAGGCGGATTGGTCGGCGATGTCGTGTAACGTTGTCGTCATGACGGAGGAGTTATCACAGCGACTCCTGATAACCCCACTTCATCTTAATATAACAACGAGTTACCCCTGTAACGAGACGTCATTGAACATCCTCAACTCCGATGCTCAACCGCTTAACAGTAAGTGAAGAAATATATCTTCTCCATGGTAACCACTCAATGGTTAAGGGGAGAAATATCTCACTCTTCTCCAGTATAACACAGAAATGGTAAGTGGAGAAATATGTCAGTCGTCTCCATTGTAGTGAAGACTTCATAAGTGGAGAAGAATGTCCGTGTTGTCTTCTCCTTGGTAATAAAGAGTTAAAGGTAAGTGGAAGAAACATGTCGTTTTCTCCATTATAATAAAGAGTTAAAGGTAAGTGGAAGAAATATGTCGTTTTCTCCATTATAATAAAGAGTTAAAGGTAAGTGGAAGAAATATGTCGTTTTCTCCATTATAATAAAGAGTTAAAGGTAAGTGGAAGAAATATGTCGTTTTCTCCATTATAATAAAGAGTTACTGGTAAGTGGGAGAAATACGTCGTTTTCTCCATTATAATAAAGAGTTAAAGGTAAGTGGGAGAAATATGTCGTTTTCTTCATAATAATAAAGAGTTACTGGTAAGTGGAAGAAATATGTCGTTTTCTCCATTATAATAAAGAGTTAAAGGTAAGTGGAAGAAATATGTCGTTTTCTCCATTATAATAAAGAGTTAAAGGTAAGTGGAAGAAATATGTCGTTTTCTCCATTATAATAAAAAGTTAAAGTGGAAGAAATATGTCGTTTTCTCCATTATAATAAAAGTTAAAGGTAAGTGGAAGAAATATGTCGTTTTCTCCATTATAATAAAGAGTTAAAGGTAAGTGGAAGAAATATGTCGTTTTCTCCATTATAATAAAGAGCTACTGGTAAGTGGGAGAAATATGTCGTTTTCTCCATTATAATAAAGAGTTAAAGGTAATTGGAAGAAATAAGTCGTTTTCTCCATTATAATAAAGAGTTAAAGGTAAGTGGAAGAAATATGTCGTTTTCTCCATTATAATAAAGAGTTAAAGGTAAGTGGAAGAAATATGTCGTTTTCTCCATTATAATAAAGAGTTAAAGGTAAGTGGAAGAAATATGTCGTTTTCTCCATTATAATAAAAAGTTTGCAAGTGGAAGAAATATGTCGTTTTCTCCATTATAATAAAGAGTTAAAGGTAAGTGGAAGAAATATGTCGTTTTCTCCATTATAATAAAGAGTTAAAGGTAAGTGGAAGAAATATGTCGTTTTCTCCATCATAATAAAGAGTTAAAGGTAAGTGGAAGAAATATGTCGTTTTCTCCATTATAATAAAAAGTTAGCAAGTGGAAGAAATATGTCGTTTTCTCCATTATAATAAAGAGTTAAAGGTAAGTGGAAGAAATATGTCCTTTATCTCCATTATAATAAAGAGTTAAAGGTAAGTGGAAGAAATATGTCGTTTTCTCCATCATAAAAAAGAGTTAAAGGTAAGTGGAAGAAATATGTCGTTTTCTCCATTATAATAAAAAGTTAGCAAGTGGAAGAAACATGTCGTTTTCTCCATTATAATAAAGAGTTAAAGGTAAGTGGAAGAAATATGTCGTTTTCTCCATCATAATAAAGAGTTAAAGGTAAGTGGAAGAAATATGTCGTTTTCTCCATCATAATAAAGAGTTAAAGGTAAGTGGAAGAAATATGTCGTTTTCTCCATTATAATAAAAAGTTAGCAAGTGGAAGAAATATGTCGTTTTCTCCATTATAATAAAGAGTTAAAGGTAAGTGGAAGAAATATGTCGTTTTCTCCATCATAATAAAGAGTTAAAGGTAAGTGGAAGAAATATGTCGTTTTCTCCATTATAATAAAAAGTTAGCAAGTGGAAGAAATATGTCGTTTTCTCCATTATAATAAAGAGTAAGCAAGTGGAAGAAACATGTCGTTTTCTCCATTATAATAAAGAGTTAAAGGTAAGTGGAAGAAATATGTCGTTTTCTCCATCATAATAAAGAGTTAAAGGTAAGTGGAAGAAATATGTCGTTTTCTCCATTATAATAAAAAGTTAGCAAGTGGAAGAAATATGTCGTTTTCTCCATTATAATAAAGAGTTAAAGGTAAGTGGAAGAAATATGTCGTTTTCTCCATCATAATAAAGAGTTAAAGGTAAGTGGAAGAAATATGTCGTTTTCTCCATTATAATAAAAAGTTAGCAAGTGGAAGAAATATGTCGTTTTCTCCATTATAATAAAGAGTTAAAGGTAAGTGGAAGAAATATGTCGTTTTCTCCATCATAATAAAGAGTTAAAGGTAAGTGGAAGAAATATGTCGTTTTCTCCATCATTAAAAAGAGTTAAAGGTAAGTGGAAGAAATATGTCGTTTTCTCCATTATAATAAAAAGTTAGCAAGTGGAAGAAACATGTCGTTTTCTCCATTATAATAAAGAGTTAAAGGTAAGTGGAAGAAATATGTCGTTTTCTCCATTATAATAAAGAGTTACTGGTAATTGGAAGAAATATGTCGTCTTCTCCATTATAATAAAGAGTTAGCAAGTGGAAGAAATATGTCGTTTTCTCCGTTATAATAAAGAGTTAAAGGTAAGTGGAAGAAATATGTCGTTCTCTCCATTATAATACAGAGTTAAAGGTAAGTGGAAGAAATATGTCGTTTTCTCCGTTATAATAAAGAGTTGCTGGTAAGTGGAGAAATGCCTTCTCCATCATAGTAAAGGCTGTAATAGTAAGTGGAGAAATAGATCTTCTCTGTTGTAGTAAAGACTTACAGGTAAGTTTGATTTTTCATATGGCATCCATGAAATCCGCAATGTGATGAAAACGAAAATTATTCATGACTATTACTTGAATGAGCTTGAATGTTAGTGAATGAGTTAGTTGTACGCCGTTTTAGCAATATTCCAGCAATACCACGGCAGGGGACACCAGTAATGGGCCTCACACATTGCATCCACGGTCTAATTATCCCCCTTGTTCGTCCTGATACTGCTTGGATTTTACTGTTGACAACCAACGGCGTTAAATAACATTCACTTAATAATGTTCTATTCCAGACCCTCCCTGGATATGTGGCCAGCACCTGTCTCGACCCACGCTGAACACCTCGGGGGTGTACTCCTGGTGGGAGTACCAGAAGGACGAGGGGGTGACGGAACCAGGGGGGTTCAAGTTTCTCGTATCTTCATTCAGACTCGCTAAAGATGGTAAGACGATGCTCCATTCATTCAAAGCTGATGTCTTTTTTCGTTAACTATTACAATATTCATTCTGCAATTCAGTCAGTCCTGATGTCAAAATATATATCGTTTTTTTTGTAGTTCGAGACATCTAATTAAAGTAATTAATAACATTCTTTTGGTGTACAATTATGTCAACTGTAATTCATTGACAGCGTGGTGGCATTGAAGCGGATTGGTAGCTGGGTGGTTAAAGTGTTTGCTAGTCACACTGAAGGTCAGGGTTTTATTCCCGCATGGAAAAATCCATGAAACATTTCTAGATTCATCGCGGTCATGTAGCTGGAATGATGATAATTTAAAACTATACTCTCTTTTGACGTTTCGATTTTTTCTGAGCTATTGGAATAAACGAATTCTTTGTCGCCATTTTATTGATTTATTCAAAACAAGAATCAGCTGTTTGGTTCGTTAGATACATACATAGTTACATAGATACACGCGTCTTAATATTATTTACGAACACCATGTGTCGTTATAGATTTTCAGTGACCTACTCATATAACGTTCATCAATAATTTGATATTGACATCCAAATTGAATGAAATCTCCAGATAACTGAGGCATGTTTATTCTTTCCGCATTGTCATTTACAACTTACATTGACCACGGTCAGGGTATTGTTGGAACAATCTGAGAAATATTGGCGGCGACATTTCTCGTTAGAATTCGCACGCACAGAGAGGTATAGGGAGAGCCCAAGTTACTGAACTCTGTACAGCTAATTTCCGCGCCTTTGACAACTGGGCTATCCTTGACCCCCAAACATATATAATGAAATATTCGATAACCACGCATTATAGATTTATATCGTTGATATTAATATAACTGATAATGAAATGTAACCGTTACACTATGTTACACTGTGTTACACTCTTCAGGTTTTTGTGGTCATCACGAGTACCACTGCAGCAACGACAACTGCGTTTCAAATGATGTCATCTGTAACAGCTATAACGATTGTGGCGACAATTCCGATGAAACCGTTGCGTGCCGACCGAGCATTTTTGAGATTCTCATCATCTCTCTCGGAGGTATACTTTGTCTCGTCACCGTGGCCGCCGTCATTGTCGTCATCAGAAGGAGGAGGAGAGGACGTTCCCAGTACAAGGAGATCCAATAAAGACTAAATGGAGATCGGATGGACAAAATGTGTGCTCATGCTCTGGTTAACAATGGATCGTAGCGTGCTGAATTTGTATTAACCACTGGATTGTCTGGTCCAGACTCGATTACATTTACAGACCGCCGTCATATAGCTGGAATATTGCTGGGTGCGGCCTAAAACGACAAACACAAACAATAAAGACTAAATGGAGATTGGATGGCCAAAATGTGTGATCATGATCATGTTTATAGTAGATTGTTAGCATGTTGAGTTTGAATTAACCACTGGATTTGCTGGTCCAGATTTAATTATATTTACTATTTTATACTATATATACTATTGTTCAAATTGGCATAAAACAACACTGTCCCATTTTGATTTCTCCCATTTTGATTTGCGGCAAGAAAATCAGTTAAGTTAATAAATATCAGTTTTAATCTGAAATGGCTACAAATGAAAACAGACCGAATGACAAGGAGTATCAGTTACAGTTAATGACAAGAAATATCAGTTACAGTTAATGACAGAAATATCAGTTACAGTTAATGACAGAAATATCAGTTACAATTAATGACAAGAAATATCAGTTACAGCTATGGACAAGAAATATCAGTTCCAGTTAATGACATAAATATCAGTTTCAGTTAAGGACAGAAATATATCAGTTACAGTTAATTACAAGAAATGTCAGTTACAGTTAATGACAGAAATATCAGTTACAGTTAATGACAGAAATATCAGTTACAGTTAATGACAAGAAATATCGGTTACAGTTAATGACAGAAATATCAGTTACAGTTAATGACAAGAAATGTCAGTTACAGTTAATGACAAGAAATATCAGTTACAGTTAATGACAGAAATATCAGTTCCAGTTAATAACAGAAATATCAGTTACAGTTAATGACAAGAAATATCAGTTACAGTTAATGACAGAAATATCAGTTACAGTTAATGAGAGAAATATCAGTTACAGTTAATGACAAGAAATATCGGTTACAGTTAATGGCAAGAAATATCGGTTACCGTTAATGACAGAAATATCAGTTCCAGTTAATGACAAGAAATATCAGCTCCAGTTAATGACAGAAATATCAGTTCCAGTTAATGAGAGAAATATCAGTTACAGTTAGCGGCAAGAAATATCAGTTACAGTTAATGACAAGAAGTATCAGTTACAGTTAATGACAAGAAATATCAGTTACAGTTAATGACAAGAAATGTCAGTTACTGTTAATGACAGAAATATCAGTTACAGTTAATGACAGAAATATCAGTTGAAATATTTTTGTATAGTTGAAGTGACATGTTTTGTAGCGCTTGACGCAATAAAGTTCCAATACCAAATTCCAGCTCTACAGCCCTGCCCCTCAGAGTACCGTCCAACAGTCGCTGCCTTATTGCTTGTAAGAGTTATATATCGGCGCACATGTAATTGCTTCCCAATTTGGCTGCTGGATATTCATGATGTTGATCACTGGATTATCTGGTCCAGACTAGATTATTTACAGACCGCCGAAGTGTAGCTGGATTATTTCAGAGTGCGGCTTTAAAACAAAGACACAAAGAAACAAAGAAGCCAACATGTAATTGCTCTTGTTCACGACTGTTCATGCAAGATAATGACTTACTGACTGACTGAATTTGGTTTTACGCCGCTTTTAGCAATATTCCAGCAACATCACGGTGGGGGATACTAGAAATGGGTTTCACACATTGTACCCATGTGGGGATTCGAACCCGGGTCTTCGGCGTGACGAGCCAATGCTTTAACCACTAGGCTACCCCACAGCCCCGCAAGATAATGACGTATCAAGAGATACATGTGTTCATTTACTGTTAATAAAATAGTGTAGTGTCCCATGGATATTTGTATGTGGTGTATGTTTCAAAGCTATCCGTTTCACATGTGTAAGTTCGTGGTTTTGAGTTAGATTATATTTATTGTAGATTTATATTTATTGTCTATGTTACAATTTGGAATTGCATGATGAGCATTGTGACGTCATGATTTCCAGATGACATGTATGGATTTCCACAAAATAGTGTCGAGCAAAATTAGTCTAACTCACCAGATGTCATTATGAGTAATTATTCGCCTTCTTAGTTGTATTCACTCTGAAGTCGCTCTCCAGATAATGGTCTTTCGGATCGTTTCTCTGAGTAAACCCCAGTCGGGATATTTAGTCCCTCGGCAACCAGTTCTTAACGCGGTGGAGAAGCGTAAAGGTTAACGGGTCACGAAGAAGACCCGGGTTCGTTCCCACATGGGTACAGTGTGTGAAGAACATTGGTGTCCCTAGCCGTGATTTTGCTGGAATACTGCTATAAGCGGTGTAAAACTATACTTATTTACTTGTCGGGCCAGGCGACGTAATGGTTGGGGTGGTGAGCAATTACCCCCATTACAAACACCCCCAACCCCCCTCAATACAAAAACGGAAGCAAGAACAAACCAAAAACAATGAGACAAAAACCAAAAAACTAACAAGACAATTAAAAAAAACAACAAAAAAAACAAAAAAGACACCCCCCATTAAAATAAACCAAAACAAACCCCCAAAAAACAAATACATGAGTCAATATTTCCTCTCGTATTTATTTTAAAAAGGAATTTTAAGGAAAAAATAATGTTATCCTGATCACATGACCTTGTCAAATAATAGCTCTGACTAAACAGCATCTGAGTGTTGTTATTGATAACTAACCCGGCCACAATCGCCGTATCAATAGCTAACTAATATCACACCACGTACTTACAACGTTATCTTATCACAACGCCGAACAGTGTATATTTCATGCATTCGTGTTCCTCCACATCAGACATCGCTCTACCCGCGTCTAATCAATATCACTTCTACCGTCCTATATTTCATTGTCATCACTTAAAGACAAGGATATTGTTTCGGTTTCGGAGTTCCCTGATATGGAAAAGCTGATCTGTTTCATATGCATTCTCATTGGTGTATGTACAGTTCAAGACAGAGTGGCAGGCATCACCCATTTCCCTACGATACGTAAGTATATGTTGTCATGGTTACATCCCAATGTTGATTCCGGGATAGGCCCTAGCAACTATGATTTATTAGAGATATAATTTGGTTGAATTCGTGTCATCGTAACTCGACGGCGTTAATCGTTGTTCATGACATCAACCACTGGGTTGTCTCTTATTTTCAGACCACTGTAATATTGCTGGACTTTTGTTGAGGGCGGTTGAAAAATACAAACTGACAAACAAACATGGTGAATAAGTGAAAGTCTTCATTTCAATTTCGTTTTTTGGATTTGTTTTATCCCGAAATATATCAGATCGGTCGGCGTCTTTATTCAATATTGTATCAGTAATGTAGCTTTTTGTATGTGATAATTCACGAACGAAATTGAATTATGTGGTGTAAATAATAGCAGCGTACCATTAGTTTTTGTATTGTAACGAAAGTCCGTTGTATTGGACCCGATTATGTCCCTCAGTTTGTGAGCATCAGTGATTGAATTTATTTTGTTACCCTGTGAGTGAGTGAGGATTTACGCCGCTTTTAGCAATATTCCAGCAATATCACGGCGGGGGGACACCTGAAAAGGGATCACATATTGAACCCATGTGGGGAATCGAACCTGGGTCCTCGGCGTGACAAACCAACGGTTTAATCACTAGACTACCCCACTGTCCCCCGTAATATGTGACAAAATACTGTCCACAGTGGCTTCAGACGGACAAATTAATCCATTCCATGTATCATAATTCATTTTTTCATCGAATTATGTTAATATGTTATGGAAGCGTATTAGTGCCACAGTCTAAATATTTTCGTACGATATTCGTAGATGATACTTTCATCTATCTAGGGTCGTAACTTAGCAACCACGGTATAGTGTAAGATGAAGGTATTTACGCAGATGAACGATCTTCTACGTTGAAAGTATCGTCTACACAGATGATATCTTCTACAGATCTATCTACGTAGGAAAGTATCGTATCTTCTACGTAGATGAAGGTATCTTCTACACAATGATATCTTCTACGTAGATGAAAGTATCGTCTACGCAGATGAACGTATCTTCTACGTACGATAACGTATCTTCTACGTAGATGAAGGTATCTTCTACACAGATAAACGTATCTTCTACGTAGATTATGAATCCATTGATTTTGTACATGACATGCAATTGGGTCTCTTACTTTGTACATAAATGTTATGGGGGTCATTCACCTTGTACATGCTTCTCCATAAAATCATCATCGCGCGCGCACGCACACACACACACACATACACAGCCATAAATTATAAACGGTCCTTAACCCTTGATAAAGTAGTGACCGTTATATGAGTGAGTGAGTGAGTATATTGTTGTTGATATCATACACACGTCTTGTATGTGTACGTTATTTTGGTGCACATACAGCATACCCTTTTTTTTAAAATGCCGACAATTTAATTTTGAGATAAAAAAAAATTATTCTATGAATATTAAATGTTTCAACCTAAGGTGGTTAATGCGATTTGAAACATCTGAGCGTTATCACAAGGATGTACACTTTATAAAGTGTGTTCATAACGTTTTTGATATTTTAGACTACATGAACGAAGAATGTAGCCTGACAATCCGTTCCGTGTTTGACACGAGGATTCAGCTGACCGCTGACCCTGCCCTTCCACTCAAGGTCAACTGGACGTGTAAAGTTATCGTACGTACAGATACGGAAGGGGAGCTGCTTCTCGTAAGATTCCGTGACTTGGACACAGTCGACAGTGAGAACTGTGAGAGGAATGGACTAGATGTATATGCATCTAATCAGACATTGCTGAACGGTGAGTAGGCTACCAACCACAATTAATCTTACCCCGGTCTTCAACCCATACTTGTCTTAAGACGCGACTAACGTGATCGGGTGGTCGGGCTCGCTGACTTGGTTGACACATGTCATCGTATCCCAGATGCGTTGACCGATACTAATAATTTCAGCTACCAGCTTTCTGGTGAAAGAATTCCAATCGTTCCTGTTACTTATTTAGGGAATACACGGTTAGGGTTTGGGTGAGCTAAACCTGAATTAAGTAACAGCTAATTCACTTTCATATTGCTCACAGATATATGTTATAACAAAAATATTTCTCTAAATTTAAGTAGCAGGAACGATGGAAGTCTTTTGTATATTTTTCAGCGTATTTGTTATGCTTTGCTTTGAATGTTCTGTACGATAAAGTAGCGTTTTGTTGAAGGAAAAGAGAATTCCAAAATAAGCTGTTTTCTTGATCGGGTGTGTGCCGTACGTGCTTGGTACAGATTGCATGCTTTTCTCGGGACATGCAATCTTAGCCCGTGTCGATAAACAGCGGAATGCACGTGCAAAGGGCTCAGGAAGATATTTCACGAGCATCACGTGTCGACGCTGAGCAAAGAGGTCTTGCCAGCGTTATGAAAACAATCTATTGACATGTCACGTGCTTAGCTTCCAGGATTTTTACTATTGTATAGACTTGTGCAGTCGGACCTCTGTTGTTAAAATGGGAGATTTAAAAAACAAGACACCAGGTGCTCTAAACGTGTCTTAATTTCGTTCCAGGTCCCGATGGTGACTGTGGGACAGAGACACCTCGCGGACAATTTGAATCAGGGGGAAGCACTCTGACGTTTGAATTCCACACAGACTCATCCGATCAACGAGGCAACTTTGACATCCTGGTCACTGCAATATCTCACAGTAACGGTCAGTAATACACATTGATTCCTTACAATTTATCTTCTTCGACATATTCTTACCCGAAAACCCTCAGTGTCCCTGTACAATGGTTGTGCAGATCAGTCAGTCCCCAAGTTGTATTTCATGAAGGCATTCTAGAACGTATGGACCCGTGAAGATCCGGGGTAGAATAGGTCTTCAGCAACCCATGTTGCCATAAAGGCGGCTATGTTGTCGTAAGAGGCGACTAACGGGATCGGTTCAGGCTCCCTGACTTGGTTGACACATCATCGGCTCCCAATTGCGCAGATCGATGCTCATGCTGTTGATCACTGGATTGTCTGGTCCAGACTCGACTTTAACAGACCGCCGATATATAGCTGGAATATTGGCGGCGTAAAACTTCTCTAGAACGTATGGTTCTGTTGTGTTCCAGATACGTGTCCCCCCGAGAAGTTTCACTGTAAAAACAAGCGTTGTGTATCAGTGTACGTGACCTGCAACGGCTTCGACGACTGCGGGGACGGCTCTGACGAGATACAGGGATGTGGGCACTCCCCCATAATTGTCATCATCACCGTCGCATCAGTCTTGGTCGCTGCTGTTGTCGTGTCGCTGATTATCTTCATCGCCCAGTACAGGAGGAGGAAATACCGACGGTTAACTCAGGTAAAACGCATGCTATAATGTTTATATTTGATTCCTTTTCTTTGTTTCAATCGGGGCGTTGGGGTAGCCTAGTGGTTAAAGCGTTCGCTGATCACGCCAAAGACCCGGGTTTGATTCCCCACATGGGTACAATGTGTGAAGCCTACTTCTTCAGGCGCGGAGCAAGCCATTTTGTTCGTGTAAGCCCGATAGGTTGCAAAGTTTTATATTTAGATAGTATTGAAGGCTTCCAAAAATCATGTGTAAGTCCGGGCTTTTATAATGGTAGCTACGCCCCTGTTCTCTCACTCTTTGTTTCAGTAACCCCTTTATGACTATTCAAAGCAGGTGAAGATGGTGAAATTGTTCAATTGTTAGATTCAGTATCGTACAAGAAGTAGGTTTTGTTTTTGTAAAGGTTATCGATCGTGGACCACACAATGACTTGATTGACATCGTGAGCATCGTACTACGCAATAGTGACACGATGACATATATCAATCTTCCGACGACTTGACCTCGACCCGAGATTTATTCTAGTTATGAAATAGTAATAAATATCTTCTGTTTATCTTCCTCATTGCTGATCATAGAATGTTATTCTTTTCCTTCCAGAGTTCCAGCCAGCATGGCCCCCATCATAACCATGGCTCCCACAAAAGTGGGTACCAGAATTACTGATACCGCGAACCCTGGTCCTTTTAACCCTTTATGTGCTATATGTTCATCCAATCATGTCCACATCCGTCTAACGAACAACATACTGGCGGACCCTCAGTGGAAGCTGTTCATCCGTTGCCATCCGAATCGTGGACAGTGGACAATAGGACGGACACCCTTTATGTTAAAAGGCCAAAACTGCTCATAAGTTTTCGTCCCGATTCGTGTCTGTGAACAATTCAGCGGACTCGTGCGCATCGTGTCGAGGACTGTTGAAGTCTTCATCCATTTCTATTCATGGTTACGATTCTGTAACATCAAACATCCGACAAGCAAGTACTTTCTGTTGCTAAATCTGCATCCTGGCATCTGAGGAAGATCAGGAAGATCAGGAAGAACCTTCAGTCATCTCAAGGAGCAAGTAGTTCGCCCACATCACCGCCCGCTTCAGTTTACACTTGCTCCGCATCAAGCAGTGTATACACTACAAGATCCTCACCTTGACGTACAGACCCGTGAAGGTCCGGGTTAGAATCTTGATCTTCAGTAACCCATGCTTGTCGTAAGAGGCGACTAACGAGATCGGGTGGTCAGGCTCGCTGCCTTGTTTGACACATGTCATCGGTTCCCAATTGCGTAGATCGATGCTCATGCTGTTGATCACTGGATTGTCTTGTCCAGACTCGATTATTTACAGACCGCTGCTATATAGCTGGAATATTGCTGAGTGCGGCGTAAAACTAAACTCACCCACTCACCTTGGCGTACAGAGGATTGTACAGTGACTCTGCACCATTGTATTTAAGGTCCCTACTTCACATGTATTGTCCGAGATGCTCCCTACGTTCAGCAGAAGACGACCTCATCACAATCCCACACACAGAGCAAAATGGGTGACAGGGCATTCTCTGTGAAGGCTTCCACTTTATGGAATCAGCTGCCACTACAGATCAAGAGTGCAGATCACTGGATTGTCGGGTACAGACGCGATTATTTACATACCGTCACTATATAGCTGGAATATTGCAGACAAACAAACCAGATGACTGAGAAACAGTCTGAGACTGAGAGACTTGTGATTCCCTGTCGTGATTTTATTGAATTTGTGCAAAAAATGGCTTAAAACATCCTCACTCAAGTCGTAACACAGGTCATCTGTTGACGCCCGAACTTGTACACATAACAATATGATAGTTTCTTAAACAGATTTGTTTCAGTATAAAAATAATAAACACCAAATATTGATGAGTACAGGGTATCCATTGTAAAGTACCGTGGTGACATTTACTAGACTATTCCCGATTTTGATTTATCGTCGTTTTCCTTAGGAGGTCACGGCACTTCCATAGTACTTCCAACGAAGTTTCATACCTTTTCGAATGGTCTCATGGTTGAACCGATAATCCTTGCAGGAATAACAAATTTCCGATCTAACCATCCCCAATATACCCAACTATACGACTGTCAACAGCTGTGACAGCCAAGCATGGTTGTACACTTGGTTCGGTCTAGCAGAGTCATATTTGGCGGTCGCGCAATTTGGAACCGGAAATCTGGTACCGGAAGTAAACTGGTCATTGTTTCGCATATCGCAAGTTGTAGTGCGCAAAGGAGCCCCTCGCGATGTGGCCTCAGACCACAGTTACCCCCCTTAACTTTTAACATGACCCGGAAGGAAAATTGGAGAATATAGTGCCTTGTTTTAATGGGCTGTTCTATGTGTGCTATTTTTTTCAGCGTGACTTGTGATAGCTTAAATGAAAGGTAAGACATTGTACTTTATTGCAAATTTATTTTGGTCCACAATCTACACATTATTGACACCAACCTTCCATGATTTGACCCCAAGTTCAAGGCTGTCTAGTGTGTTTCGGCTCGTAACTTCCGGTGACTATTGTTTACAGTGGATACAGCAAAATTGAAATGGTCGATCCAGGCCCATATTTTGCCGGTTAAGTGACAAGTGGCAGGTTGGTCAGCATGCAACAGGAGAACAGCCTACGACCGATATTAATTATGGTAGACTGGCATGTCACTGTAGATAGCAGAGAAGAAAAACAATTGTGGTCTGAGGCCATGTACAGGCCCGATAAGTTTTGTCATTTCCTTTGTTCCGTGCTTCGTTTTCAGCCTTCGAACTACTGTTACGTCTTTACAGCTTGCCAGAGTTTTCAGCCTCCAATAACACACACCGAGCTGGACACATTTAGCTTCATTTAACTCGACCATTGCTCAAACATTATTTCTTCATGTCATCAGTGGCAATTACAGTCATTTAAAAAGTCATATCTTGTACTTTGTTATCTTTTTTGTTGAACGTGACGGAATAGTCGAGAAAGGTGTCGAAGCTGCCACCTGGACAGTGACATTCAAACACCGTTATGTCGAATGCTGATGTGTCGAACTTACGGTTGTCTCGAAGTAATGCACAGTCCCTTAGAATTAAAAATAATTCGGTTGTGTCGAACCGTGGATAGCTCGAAGTATTTACATGGGCACCATTATATAACGACGTTTGACTATCTATATCAATACAGAAGTTTGGAAGTGTTAGGTGCCCAGCCACTATTGCGTGTTGCACGAGGTGACTAAAAGCAGGGGCGGTGGGGTAGCCTAGTGGTTAAAGCGTTCGCTCGTCACGCCGAACACCCGGGTTCGATTCCCCACATGGGCACAATGTGTTAAGCCCATTTCTGGTGTCCCCCCGCCGTGATATTGCTTGAATATTGCTAAAAGCGGCGTAAAACTACACTCAGACTAAAAGCATGGGTTGTCAGTCTAAGGGACTTGCCGCATTGTAACGCAGCATACCTAGATGGTGTTGGATGTTGCACATATAATCAATCACTGGTTTGTGTAGCCAAGATGCTATTTATCTCCATGCTACCACCATGCATATAGTAAATTGGGTCATTAAACAAAAAATAAAGAATAATCAAACAAGATACCAAACCGTACTGCTCTCCGACTTTAGGTCCACGCCCCTAGCGGAGTACAGTTGAGCTGACCAACCTAAGGGTGGTGGGGTGGTCTAAGCGTTCGCTCGTCACGCCGAAGACACGGGTTCGATTCCCCACATGGGTACAATATATGAAGCCCATTTCTTGTGTCCTCCCGCCGTGATATTGCTGGAATATTGCTAAAAACGGGGCAAAACTCAACTCCCTCATTCACTGACAAATCTGCACAATATGTTTACAAGGCGTGTGTTTTAGGACAATAGTGATTCTTGTTTCGGGGCCAAGTATTTCCCCCAGCTCAGACTGACGAGGAAAATATTTAAAGGCCAACTCATCTGTGCTGAACCTTCACTTCCGACAGAAGTATTTGTTCTGGAAGACTATACCCACCCGTTTAACGAGTGAGTGAGTTTAGTTTTACGCCGCACTCAGCAATATTCCAGCTATATGGCGGCGGTCTGTTAATAATCGAGTCTGGACCGGAGAATCCAGTGATCAACAGCATAATCATCGATCTGTGCAATTGGAAACCGATGACATGTATCAACTAAGTCAGCGAGCCTGACCACCCGATCCCATAAGTCGGCTCTTACGACAAGCATGGGTAACTGAAGATCAGTATTCTAACCCGGACCTTCACGAATGCATGCCTATGGCGCTGACACCAATAATCGGGGCGAATCAACATTCGAACCCCCAGGCTTAAGTGTTTTGCGTGTTCATGGAAGGGTGCCTTATACGACAGGGCCACCTTTTGTGTTAGAGGCATCTAGTACTGTCTTGTACTTGCAGACAACAGGCACCAACCCGAGTGAGTGAGTGAGTTTAGTTTTACGCCGCTTTTAGCAATATTCTAACAATATTAGGCGTGGAACAACAGAAATTGGCTTTAAGCATTGTACCCATGTGGGCAATCGAACCTGGGTCTTCGGCATGACGAGCGAATGCTTTAACCACTAGACTACCTCACCGCCCCTTCAACACAAACCAAATCAAACCGATAGACGACATGTTGAGATGACATTCAGCAGGTATCGTGATATTATCACACGTACGTGTAACGTGACACGTTGTTTGGTGCAATATCAACTGTGCATCAAGCAGATATTAAAACCGTGACATGAAACACGATATGACAGATATGATAGATAATGAACCAGATAATGTGAGTGACTTGGATTTTACGCCGCTCTTGGCTGTATTTCAGATAGAGTGCTTGCGTGTCAGCATGAACTGGGAGACAAGTCGGAAGTAATGTAGAATGTAGTTAGTTTGTTGTTTGTAGCTTCCCGATGCAACATTCAAGCTGTATGACTTCAGTCTGTATATAACCGATTCTGAACCAGATAATCCAGTGACTGACATGAGCATCTTTCCATGTAGTCTGGGTATGATGACGTGATATACCGTCCACAGGGGGTTGTAACGCTAAATACAGCCATCAAGGTATGTACTGTCACTAACAGGGTCTTATCGCTATATAAAAGGAAAGGGGATGTAGCGAGGTCAACACACCAAGTTCGTTTCAGGGCAAATTCAACAATGCTCACTATATATCCCATTAAAAGTTGCACACATTAAGCCAATAGATTTACCTACAAAATGAGACATACAGCACAACAATCGAAGCAGTACTTTGGGAGCTAGGGTCTTATGAAATTCGAAAATCGTGTTTTCTCGATTCCGAGCCAAAATCCCATGACAGTTTTTTAGCGTTACAAGCCCCTGTGGCATCACCAATAATGTTGGTACAAACTACAGCCCGTGTAGCTCGGGAATAGAATGGGTCTTCAGAAACCAATGCTTGTCGAAATAGACACCAAGCGGAATCGGGTGGTAAGGTAAATCCAAAATGCACCGATCTACGCTCATGATGTCAATCACTGGGATATTGAAGTGTGGCCGAGTGGCACTTGCAACTCTTCTATACCCGCGGGCTATCATTAACACCTTGATCCTTTTCCTTGGTTCTCACATCTCAAACTACCCGCCCGTGATTTCCATTCTCCAAATTGATTAGCAGCGCTACTAGAACAATCAGAATGCGAATCAGAAAGCCCTCGAAATGTTTTTGATGGAAAAGGATGTCTTCATATTGAATAAATTTGGTAAAAAGGCAAACGAGATATACATTTTTCTTTTCCTAATATCTACGTATTACTGGTAGGTAACAGTATCACATAGTCCTCATAATATTACACAGATAGGCCGAAATGGTCCGATAGAATCTAGAAACAAAGTATTGCAGTACAGAGGTTAGAATACACAACAGATCCTCAGCTCCCTATCGCAGATCGATATAAGTGACTAAACAGGATCGCTTGGCCAGATTCCCTAAAATGTCTCATTGCACGTCGTCGTGCCTCACTGATGTGAACCCGTGAAGATCCGGGGTAGAATCTTCAGTAACCCATGCTTGTTGTAAGAGGAGACTAACGGGATCGGATGGTCAGGGTCGCTGGCTTGGTTGACACATGTCATCGGTTCCCAATTGCGTAGATCGATGCTTATGCTGTTGATCACTGGATTGTCTGGTCCAGACTCGATTATTTACAGACCGCCGCCATATAGCTGGAATATTGCTGAGTGCGGCGTAAAACTAAACTCACCCACTCACTGGTGTGGGCTGATTTTCATCAGTCACCGGTTCGTCTGATCCAGATTCAGTTATTTACATTCCAATGGGATAACGTGAGAGGTTAAACGATCGGCATTTGTCATCCAATATTTAAAGACATGTTACCAATACCTTAAAGAGAGTCTTGCAATCCAAAACACTCGGCATCGTAACGAAGCACATTTATTACAAAATATACAACATACTGTATGTACAAAAAGCATTGTCTAAATCAAAAGGTATCAGAAAGTAACCATCACTTGGAATTCCAAAAAAATGAAATGGATATATACAATGGAACGGTAGGTACATTATATACTGACATGTAAAAGAAAGTATACACCTAATGTACAAGTAACAAACAAAGTGTATTTGTTGCCAAAACAACACAGATATTGTACCCAACTGCGACTGTGATCATCATTGCAGGTGAAAATCATCTTGTGGGATGGTCACTCTCGGTTCAGTTGTCTGGCCAGTCTGGTTGACGTGTCTCTTAAATCTGAGAATTGTCTGCCTACGTAGTACAGCCGAACGTTCTGAGATTATGGCTGTTCTAAGCCTACCTGCGACATTCCAATGGCTCGTTCTCGATCCGTTGCTGATAGTATTGGAGTTTTATGTGTGCCTGTGATAGGTAAACCCCTAACAATCTCAGTCGAGCGTGTTTTATACAGCTGGTGCATATCATGCACGTGCGAGTCAAAATCATGATTTTCATGATATCGCTGCAAAAAACACGTCACGGATATCTGTGGTGTTTTGACAATACGAACGCAATGCTTGTGACTTGTAATCAGAATACACACACTTTTCAAAACATTTACGTTGTCTCTCTTGAAAAATTCTTTTGAAAGTCAGTTTATATGGTGTATAGGTGAGTCCAGTCAGAAGGTTGGGCTTGACGATACTGATCCCGTGCGTTGTTAACAAGGTACTTGTATCAGTTAATCGAACATGCATTAGTTTGTTTGTTTGCTGATACTGATCCTGTGAATTGGTACTAGTTTCAGAGGTATGCAAGTAGTGGTTCTAGTTTCTGGGTGTTGGTAACGGGGGTTGTTGGTATGAGTGAGTGAGTAGTTTAGTCTTACGCCGCACTCAGCAATATTCCAGCTATATGGCGGCGGTCTGTTAATAATCGAGTCTGGACCAGACAATCCAGTGATCAACAGCATGTCAATCCATCTACGCAATTGGGAACCGATGACATGTGTCAACCAAGCCAGCGAGCCTGACCACCCGATCCCGTTAGTCGCCTCTTACGACAAGCATGGGTTACTGAAGATCAATTCTAACCCGGATCTTCACGGGTCTTGTTGGTATAAGTACCAGCAGGTCTGGTATGAAGGTCGTGGCCGTAGTTTCACAGTGTTGGTATTAGTATCAATTGATCAAGTATTAAGTTTATGGCTGTAAGAGGGACGGTGGGGAAGCCTAGTGGTTAAAGCGTTCGCTCGTCACGCCGAAGGCCCGGGTTCGATTCCCCACATTGGTACAATGTGTGAAGCCCGTTTCTGGTGTCCCCCGCCGTGATATTGCTGGATTATTGCTAAAAGCGGCGTAAAACCAAAACTCTCTCACTCACTATGGCTGTGTGTTGGTGCCAGTATCAGTATGTCTGGTATGACGGTTTTTGATACTGGGTGTGGGCGTTGTTTGGGTACACCGTCGTGGTTGTCTGCACAGGTCGGTACGGCTTGGCCTGCAACGATATAATTTAGCATGACATCATCGTTCTCTAGCATTTCCAAAACACAACTGACACGAGAATGCCATCAACTGATGTGAACTTCTCAGTGATCCATTCAACTTTAAATTCACATAACTTGTAAGTCCGGATTATAGGGTTTGCTTATCGATTATCGGATAGTAGACAGTACAGACAGGCGATAAAAGCGTTTGCTCGTTAAGGAGATTGGCCAGGTTCGATTCCTCTCATGGTTGCAAACATGTAAAGCCTATTCGCTGCCGTTAGTGGAATATTCTAAACCTGGCGTAAAACTTTACTCACTCACTCACTACTCACTTACTGACGTGAGGGCGGGGGTGGCCTAATGGTTAAAGCATACGTGTGAAGCCCCTTTCCGGTGTCCCCCGTCGTGATATTTCAGGAATATTGCTACAAGCGGCGTACAAGTAGGCTCACTCACTCACCTCACAAATTCTCTGATAACGTCTCCTTCTTGCCCTGCCGACGACAGCGAAGAAGGTGCAGATGACCAAGAAGAAGACAACGCCTATAGCAATGCCGGCTATGGCCCCTCCACTGAGACGACAGTCGTAGATCTCATCACTATCATCACCGCAGTCGTTGTAGCCGTTGCATGTGAGGGTTTTGCTGATGCAGAGGTCGTTATCACAGATAAATCGACTTGCGGCACATGTCCCTGGATAACAATAAAGCTAATTAAATAGGTACGTGTACAGGTAACGCTTTACAGAAGAGAGATATTTTACAAGCGACTACGCAGCATACTTAGAAGCTTAGTCCAAATGCATTTGTTTGAAAGGAGATCGTTTCAGAGCGTCATTAATAACAATAACGTAATAATAATAACGCTCACACGTATTGAATGCTTCTAATTTCAACACAAAAGGGGTTTTCCATACCAGAAACAATAAATATGTTTTTATCAAAACTGACTTCAGAACAATAATTCTGAACCTTAAAATGCAAACTCGTAAAAGGGAAAACGTTGGTGAAGGTTATCGTATCCACTGCATAGATCGATGCTCATGATGTTGATCATTGGCTTGTCTGATCCAGACTCGAATATTTACAGACTGTCGCCATATAGCTGGAATATTGCTGAGTGCGTCGTAAAACAATAAAATCTAAGATGAATGTCAGGACATTGGGTATTGGGCCGTTTGTTTTAACGTCATACCCTACGAGCGCATGGTTCTCAGTCACCATGCTTCGTAAGAGCTAGGGCAATGGGGTAGTCCAATGGTAAGAGCGTCATTCCGTAGACCCGGTTCGATTCTCCAAATGGGTATACTGTGTGAAACCCTTTTTATCGTGCCCCCCTCCGTGATATTGCTGGAATGTTGCAAAAACCATATTCAATCACGCTCGTAAGAGGTGATAAGTGAGAATTGGTTGGTCACAAGGTCTGATCTGGCTGATGGTGAACAAACAAATGTACGTTCAGAGAATTTTATCATTATTCTTTTGTTATTGGATATTTGTATATCCACACACTTGTGCATGCTCAAATCGCTGAATGCATTTTGTATATCTAATTAAAAATAAACAATTGCATGATACATGAAGATGATGCCATATCAGGCACTATTCAATATTCTTCCTTACCATTGAGCTGAAGACCGGGTTCGCTAGGTACAATCTGTGAAACCTTTTCTGGGCCCCGTTTCAAAAAGCTCAAGTAGGCCTAAGATCTCGTAGCTTTTCTCGTAGCAGTCGTACCTCCTATACTGTAACATAGGGAGTATGAATGCTACGAGAAAAGTAACGAGATCCTAGGCTTACGAGAGTTTTGTGAAACGGGGCCCTGATGTCCCCGACATGATATTGGAATATACCTAAAGCGACGTAAAACGTAACTCACTCGCTCCTTACCATTGTCAGCTGTGTTGAAAGACGTGATGAGGATGTCAAACTGGCCATACTGGAAACTGCTGTCTGTTTTGAACTTGAATGTGACGGAACTTCCACTTGTCTGGTATGTTCTGGTGTGAACTACTGTACCACAGTCGCCAAATCGCCCTGGTCGTACAAAGATGGGACATCAGTGAGTACAGTGTACAATGTGAACCCCCCTTTTGTTGAATGATTAAAGATTATATTAGACACAGTGGTATATGCAGAGTTACCTCCCTTAAGTATCAGGATCCTCCGGGTTTAGTCCCAGGTTTGCTATTACCAAATTGTATCATCACACTGACACTGACCGCGGTATCTGGACAAGGATACTATTCTGTCCTTATTTGTAATACATATGGCCTTACATCCATTTTAAAAACATAATGTTTGTGTTGTCGTTTAAATATGATACGAACTTACCGTTCAAAGATGTCTGTTGATCGCTGTCAAGTATTTGCAAGGAGTTTTGTCGGCAGTTGAAGGTTGAAGGAGTGTCTATGGTCCTCAGTCGAACTTGCAATCGGTCCCCTATAACAGTCGTCCTGAATGAAGTGGTACACTGCCAGTTCCGGAAGAGATGGGTGTTGGAGTGGTAGGTTAGCCTCAGTCTGGCATCCTTGGTGCTCGTTATCCTGAAGCTACATTCTTCATCCATGTAGTCTGTTTTTCAAACACAATGGGACGCATCATTCATGCTCTGGCATACTCCATTCGTATTAGTCAATCAGAGGTTTCAAACCCCAATAACAACCTCTGTTTGAAACGGTTCTTATTGGTCAATCAGAGGTTTAAAATTTCAATAACAACCTCTGCTTGAAACGGTTCTTATTGGTCAATCAGAGGTTTACAATTTCAATAACAACCTCTGTTTGAAACGGTTTTTATTGTTCAATCAGCGGTTTCAAATTTCAATAACAACCTCTGTTAGAAACGGTTCTTAGTGGTCAATCAGAGGTATGAAATCCCAATAAAAACCTCTGTTTGAAACGGCTGCATCGCCGCAGTAAGTAATATTTATTTAATAAGAACTTCTTTTTTAGTCATTCTAAAGCATCTCGATATAGCGATAAGTGCCGTCGGTGCCAAATTCAATTGAGCGGGGACCCGTGAAGATCCGAGTTAGAATTGGTCTTCTGCAACCTATGCTTGTCGGAAGAGGTGACTAACGGGATCAGGTGGTCAGGCTCACTGACTTGACTGACGCCTTGTATCCAATTATGAAAACTGATTCCCATGCTGTTTATTATTTACAGAGTGCGGCGTTAAACAACAACAAACAATTAAGCGGAGTTCTATCTATAGGTAACCGAGCTCTACATTGAAAATACAGCATGTATAGTTCCTAATATTGTAACGTTTCTAATGTCCATACTGACGGATAGAGATTGCATATGAAACATGTAAGGCAACCGTATATTTTGTGGTAGCCATGGTTACAGCTACAGTTACAGTAATCAGTTGATATAGAAGTTTCAAACTATTGGTATACTGGATAGTATACCAGGGTTGGCATAACTCATAGCTATTTGAGGCATTTGAAACAGTATTTGCTTTTCCATTTCATATTATGTTTCGAATTATAGCTGACAAAATGAACTCAAACGCATGTAAAATATTTCCGTAAATATTTATGAACACATAAATAGTTTCCTGACGTTTTGTCCACTCCGGTGGCAGTGGTAATACCACTGGCTTGGCATTCAGAATATTCCGAGATCGAATCCAGGGCGGGACCGTGCTCCAACTTGCATTTAATTCCACACTTGGAACCATAAGAACTCACATAAGTGAACAACGCTAAAGAAATACAATTCGATCTACCCCCAGGTCAAGTTTAATAAAGTACAGTTTTGTCCTGCACTATTATTGTTAATGCACGAGGTCGCTTGCGTCTAGTGTTTCTAAAACCTACACGTTCTGGTTTATAGTTTGGATTGACTTCCAAAACTGTCACACCTGCCGTTCAACAAGACACCATACCGGAAGTAGGGTTTAAAACGAATGTACGGATTTATGTCTGACCTCGTCCTGGGCAATGAGCTGGATTCTCATTGCTTGTGGTGTACACATCGTTTTTCCATCACCCATGAGTATGAAAACCCGTTATGTGTTGCTGTTAGTTACCATCGAATCCGACCACTGCTTTATTCCAGGTCGACAACGCGTGTTCTAATCATACACGATCTTCGGTTACTCATATTGCCTGATTATACACACTTCCTGATTGTACACACTTCCTTATTATACACATTCTCAGATATTATTATTATTATTATTATTATTATTATAGGATATTTATATAGCGCACATATCCACGCACTAGTGCATGCTCAAGGCGCTGGTATTTTTTACCTCGATCATTGGATGTCAATCTCAACGGCACATGGCATTATCAGCTTGAGCTCCTTGGGGAGTATACAACTCTTGCAGCCACTAGGCGCACCAAGTTATTGTGGCTTTCTCATCCTAACGAGGTACCCATTCACAGCTGGGTGGACTGGGACACAGAGTCACAGTACTTTGTCCATGTTCACTGCACGTTGCTGTACCCGCAACTAGGTGTTTGCATGTATTCATGTGGCCACCACCTGGTCTAATACCAACGGATTCGTGGGTTCTTTTATGTGCACAGGGTTGTGTACTGTACACTAGGGGTTGTGACAACACTGGAAGAGTCTGCACACAAAGTTGACTCCAAGGTTTTTTACACCCGGTCACAGGTGGGCTCGATCCCGACACATCAACCTCGCTGGATCACTAGCCTGGCGCCTTAGCCAGCTCGCCCACCGCGCCCCACAACCTCTGGTTACACATATAACCTGATTCTGCACAATCCCTGATTAAAAGAGATCTTCTCTGACTATAAACATTCCCTGAATATCACACCCGTGAAGATCCGGGTTAGAGTTGATCTTCAGTAACCCATGCCTGTAAGAGGTAACTAATATCCAAATTGCGTAGATCGATGTTCATGCTGTTGATCCCTGAATTGTCTGATCCTGTGTCGATTATTTTAGACTGCCACCATATAGCTGGAGTATTGCTGAGTGCGGCGTAAAACTAAACTCACTCACTCACCCCTAAATATTACACCCCCTGATCATACACATTCCTAGATATACATACTCCTTGATATACACATTCACTTGCTTGACAACGATGCAAGAATCTGTATCGAAACGTCGCCTCATCCGAATAAAGAAGTTGTTCATCCTTATCTGGGCGGTGGGGTAGCCTAGTGGTTAAAGCGTTGGCTCGTCACGCCGAAGGCCCGGGTTCGATTCCCTGCATGGGCACAATGTGTCAAGCCCATTTCTGGTGTCCCCCGCCGTGATATTGCTGGAAAATTGCTAAATGCGGCGTAAAACTAAACTCAGTCAGTCAGTCATCCTTATCTCATACACATTCCTAATTATTCATACTCTATGATGATACACATTCCTAATTATACATACTCTCTGTTTATACAGGCGGTGGGGTAGCCTAGTGGTTAAAGCGTTGGCTCGTCACGCCGAAGACCCGGGTTCGAATCCCCACATGGGTACAATGTGTTAAGCCCATTTCTGGTGTCCCCCGCCGTGATATTGCTGGAATATTGCTAAAAGCGGCGTAAAACCAAACTCATCCACTCACTCTGTTATACATACTGCTGATTATACACACTCCCTGATTATACCCATTCCCTGATTATACAAACTTTCTGGTAACACACCCTCCCCGAGTATACGCATTCCCTCATTTTGCAGGCCCACAGGTTATACACATTCCCTGATTATAATGTTGTTGCTTGTACATATTTCCTGGCTATACACTCCCTAATTATTAACACGTAGCCGCTGTAAGTCATACAAGGAAACATATACTCACAGGTGGCTGGTGTGTAGCCATATGTACTAACGACACAGAGAATCAGCACGGTAATGATGAGACGAGGGGAAGCCATTGTTCTGTATATTTTGTCCCTGGACAGTTACCACATGTAAGTATGGTTATCCGTCTAACTGACACAATGGCAGGCTAGCGATCATATGACGTATGGTATCTGATATCAGTTCAGTGGGCGGTGACAAGCGTCGGGATCAGATGACGTGGGTCAAGGGTCATAAGTCTGGTTGTACTTACGTGCCATACGATGCATGTACTCGTTGTACGTATGTGCTGTATATAATTATGTTGTACTCCGTCGGTCGTCACCCGTGAAAATCCGGGTTAGAATTGGTGTTCAGCAACCCATGCTTGTCGTAAGAGGCGACTAACGGGATCGGGTGGTCAGACTCGCTGATTTGGTTGACACATGTCATCCTGACCCAATTGCGTTGATCGATGTTCATGCTGTTGATCACTGGATTGTCCAGACTCGAATATTTACCGCCATAGAGCTGTAATATTGTGTGGCGTGATACAACAAGCGCACAAACCGTCGGTCTGTGACTGTATGTCTTGTTGTATGTTTGTCTCTTACGAAATAGACTGGGGTAATACAGTAAGATAGCATGTGAGTTTGATTTAACGGAACAATATTCCAGTTTTATTAAGAGGATCCGCACTAGACAAACCAGTGAGTGATATTATGAGCGACGACCCACACCGACAGTGTATGGTAACATGCAATCAAACAGCTACCCAAACAGATTAAGCCGAACCACTTAGTCCCTTTTCCCAACAAACATTAGTGGTCAATGGGGCCTATAGTCGTGGTTCGGAATCCCTACAAGCTAGAAGCATAGGGGGCAGCTTACATTAGACAGCGTTTGTTTGTTTGTTTAACGCCCCACAGCAATTTTCCAGCTATATGGCTGCAGTCTGAAAATAATTATAATAAAATAATGGACCAGACAATCCAGTGATCAACATCGGCAATCTACGCAATTTGATAACTATGACAATGTGTCAACTAAGTCAGCAAGTCTGATCACACGATCCTTTTAGTCGCTACGACAAGCATGGGTTACTGAAGACCAATTCTTTCTAACCCGGATCTTCACGGGTCCTCTAGAACTATTTATAAACGAATGCAGTTATTAACTAATTTGACATATCTTTGCAGTATATATATATATATATATATATATATATATATATATATATAAAGAAAGTGATGAGAATACCGAGCGTACAGTAGTACATATATAAGAAAAAGTTTCTGAAATAATCACACGACGACACGGATCTTCTCCAACATGTTTCACTTTTATCTTCAGGGAGAAGTGATTACAGTTAAACGGATTATGTAATGACGTCAATTTGTCATGACGTCACAATGCAACTGTATACAAATGTTGTGACGCGGCGTTGCCATGACGTCACATTGGCAGCTTTATATTGACAGTACTAGTAGCACAATGAAAACAAGTATAATTCAGACACATTGCGTTACCTATTTAACGATGGACACAATTCTTTGATGAAAAAGTTTTCTTTAGCTTTACGCTGCATGGCGTCAGCAGTATTCATTTTATAGAAAGGGAATATTTTAAATTTTATTTCCTTTCCTGCTGCTTTCATTCGACTCATGTATTAAACCTACAGAATTCAGTGTCTCAAAATGTAAACGGGGAAATTGTGGAACTTGTGAATATATACTTGAAACTTCATGTATAAAGTTCAAAAACAGGAAACAATTATTTCATGTACGCTCTAACATGGACTGCTCCACAAAACATATTATTTATGTTATTATATGCCAAGGGTGTCATGAAGAATACATTGGACAAACGGAGTGCTTGAGGGACAGAATGCGCGTCCATAAACAACAGATTAAGGACCCCAAAACAAGGTGCATCCCCTTAAGCGCTCACATTGACAATTGCGCAGCAGGAAAGGAAATAAAATTTAAAATATTCCCTTTCTATAAAATGAATACTGCTGACGCCATGCAGCGTAAAGCTAAAGAAAACTTTTTCATCAAAGAATTGTGTCCATCGTTAAATGGGTAACGCAATGTGTCTGAATTATACTTGTTTTCATTGTGCTACTAGTACTGTCAATATAAAGCCGCCAATGTGACGTCATGGCAACGCCGCGTCACAACATTTGTATAGTTGCATTGTGACGTCATGACAAATTGACGTCATAACATAATCCGTTTAACTGTAATCACTTCTCCCTGAAGATAAAAGTGAAACATGTTGGAGAAGATCCGTGTTGTGTAATTATTTCAGAAACTTCTTCTTATATATATATATATATATCTATATATATATATATGTGTGTGTGTGTGTGTGTGTGTGTGTATATATATATATATATATATATAAATAAACGTATTTAAACAATCACTTCGTTCAGTTTGTGCGCGATGATTTTCACTGTTGTGTATGAATATATTTGCTGACAATAACTTATTACATACGGCTACAAAGGATACAAAAGCACTTCCGTCGTTTAAATTCTCATACGAACTTCAGGTCTCCAACTCGACTTTCGATGCCTGCGAGGTCGTTCTTTGTATTTTTCATCATTTATACTTGGTACTGTGGAACTGGAAAACTCGAATTACAGTTTGTCTCGAACACATTTCACATACTCAAGATAACTCGGATAGTTTCAATTAAGAATTGAATGTCAGTTTGTGTGTTTGCACTGAAAAATGAACGATGTCAAAGCGGTGTTCAAACTCGTGTGAACGAGCGAGTTTACGAGCGAGTTCACGCGAGAGTTTGAACAACGCTTTGACATCGTTCATTTTTCAGTGCAAACACACAAACTGACATTCAATTCTTATAATTTCGCACTTTGAAGTTTACACATACGTTTTCCACCCACTTGTAGATGATCATTGTTTAGTGTGTTTTAATACCTGTAAAATGTTGTAATGCCATTTGGTTCAAGAACGTACGTATTGCAGCGATGTTTGTATACACAGCGATTTTATTTTTACACATGTATCCCAACCCTTGAAGAAATAGTTCTCAAAGTATTCGATCTTTAAAATATAACAACAAATTCGTTATGAGGTTTGAAACTGCTTTAATAAGTATAATCAATAACAGTATCAAACAGAAACAAATATCAGAAGCAATAACAATACCATTGTAACAAACTGGCATTGTACCTTTTCACTTGTAAATACCTTGTTTGACCGCGTAATAATACACTGACCGACTTTGAAGTTGTGCGGCGTGGCGATACAACCGGATCCAGATCTTGTTGTATTCTATTTATTTGTGATTGTTTATTGTGAATTTTTTTGAGCAGTTGTTAAACAGACCGGGGCAGAAAACCGCCGGATGAACCCGCAAACTGCGAGACATTAAACTCCTGTGAAAAGGAACAATGTTCGGCAATCCGTTTGGTAGTGACATTGCCAAACTTGGGGTGACTTGAAACAGGTTCGTTCGCGAAATTGGTATCACCAATTATTGGGGGTCCTTGAAACCGAAGCGAAAAACGTTCACACACGTATGAACGGTGTTTACACAAGTATAGGGGTTCAAGAGTAATGAACCTTGAAATTTAGATCACATGACCGCTCTCTCAACCAACCAACGTTCGGGAATCTGTGTAAACTTGAAAGCACGAAATTATTAGAATATATACAGAGTCGTGCAAAAAGTATTCGACAGTTGACGTAATTTCCATAGACTTAGATGTTTATTTAGCGTAGCATAAATACTTTTGTACAACTGTGAGGAAACATCTTACCTACAATCACATAATTTCTGTTTAATTTTCCGTTATTTATTTATCGAATGGCAACAAGTTAATCAACATATGTACAGTCCTGTGCACTCCTTTAACATGGCGGCCTATGGGATTGTGCATTGTGGAACCATACGAAAGTTGATAAATGTGATGTCATTAGTTAAATAGTGGTCGGACAATTTCACTGAAATTATGTGTGCAGAGCAGAGGTGATTTCAAAGTTGCCTGTCAAATATTACAAAGATCCATCCTAAACTCACTTCATGAAACTTATTTATGCTACACTGAAATAACATGTAAGTCTATGGAAATTACGTCAAGTGTCGAATACTTTTGGCACGACTCTGTAGTTTATATACAACCATTTGAAATGTAAACTCATGTCCAAAAGAAACGATACCAAATATTTTTTTTAAATATTTTTAAATTAATGATACTTTTTGGAGAAAAAACATATTTCTGTGTATCCCACGTTCCTAACCAAACGTATTCGATCGAAAAAACCGGTAACATTTATTCACTTAAGAAGCAATCGCACGAATACTCAAAATGACGTTAAGTCGTGTAGCACGAAATGCACGTGCAGATGAACTGTATAAAACCGCTGGTCCGACACGTTGTGCCCACAGCAGTAAAAAGCACACAAAAGAAATGGCATGTTTGACAGCGATCGAGAGAGAAAGAGCCGTTGGAATGGTCCGACAGGGAGCATCACACGCCGCTGTAGCAAGAACGTTTGGATGCGCGCGCATAACCGTTACCAGGTTAATGCGACAGTTGCGTCAAACAGGCCGAACAACAGACAGGCCGAGAAGCGGGAGACCCCCGGGTGACCACGCCTATTCAAGACAACCACATCCGGTTACTTCACCTACGTAACCGCTTCGTCCCTGCGACGTTAACGGCGGCGACGGGAATGGGACACCGGATCAGTCGACAAACCGTCTACAGGAGACTGCAGGCACATGGTATCCGTGCACGTCGCCCCTACCGCGGAGTCTACCTGACACGTCAAAACAGAGTCAACCGATTGATATGGGCCAGGCGTGTTCGGCGGTGGCAACGTCGAAACTGGGCACGTGTCTTGTTTTCGGACGAAAGCCGGTTTTGCCTTTACAAGAACGATGGTCGGCAGCGAGTATACCGAAGAGTTCGTGAACGTTTGGCGCCGAACTGCATCCAGCAAGTCCATGCATTTGGAGGCGCAGGTGTAATGGTGTGGGGAGGTATCTGCGGTGATGTGAAAACGAGGCTCGTCATTATTCGGGGGGAACCTGAATGCACAGCGTTACCAGGATGAGGTTTTACGACCAGTCGTGCAGCCATTCGCCCAACAGCATCCAGGAGGAATCGTGTTCCAGCACGATAACGCTAGGCCTCATACGGCAAGATTGACCCAGAACTTCCTTGCCAACATACAGGTTTTGCCATGGCCAGCGTGTTCACCGGATTTGAATCCCATTGAGCACATATAGGATCACCTCAATCGGAAAATCAGAAAACGCCCTGCGCCCCCAGCCAACCTCCAACAATTGGAACATTGTCTCTAGGATGAGTGGCAGCGAATCACCCCTAACGTCATCCGACGTTTACCCCCTGGATGCAACAGGGACATATATGTCCTTCCCCTTCAACCCTCAATTTCAAGTCCAATAAAAAATCAAAATATCCCACGCACACAAATACACTTCACAGTTTCGAATTCTGCGGGAAATTTCCTGTTTCTTGATACCATCCACTATTATTTTAGACAAAGCCCAAGTGCTGAAAATGACTTTTCAAAATAGGCTTCATCGAAGATGTCGCCATTTCTGACACAGTACGAAATCGCGATTCACAGCGTTATTTGCTATATGTTTTGTAATGTGAAAATCGGATAATTACTGGGAGTATTGAATTTAAAAAATAACATATTAATGAACACTGATATCACTTTTACATGAAATCGCTAATGATAATTCTGAAACGTTGCCGATGAATCTAGAATCGGTTGGGATGTTTTCGAAAATACACTTACACGCTTTCCGCCATATTGGATAGTGTTTACAAAATCACGTTTCGCGAAGGCCGGTATTGAGACGCCTATTACATCACGTATATTTCATATTTAGCTTCGAAAAATGCATCAATGAATTCCCCATACATTTTAGAATCAAACTGCAACTGGTCTTTGACACCAATGCCAACTGTCAAGATAAAATCAGACGAAACATATTGGGTGTGAAAACGAACGCTGTGCTCGAAAGACTGCGCTGGTTCGAAATGTAAACAAAGACAAAAAACCTATTTTACACTGTCTAGCATTTTCTGAAATTGTCCAACATTCATCCGTCTATTCATTGCTTGCAATGGCTCAATACCTTTGGAATATGCATGGAAAGAGTATCGTAGCAAGAAATAGGAAATTATAAATAGATACAATGCAATGATTTGATAATTCATGAAAAATTATCAAAGTTTCCATGCAGCGTGACGCCATGACTGACGCAAAATCACGCAGAACGACAACGGTAATTATCTGCATTTCTGGCTTTTTCTCTTACTTATAGTGAAAACGATAAAAAACATATAACAATACACAGATAGTCAGAATCATTCTGATTACTTACATGTCATATTTATGGACAAACGATCCCTGAATCAATAGAAGGGACCTTGCAAAATCCTGTGTACCCTTGTCAGCAAAGCCGCCATTTTGTAAGAAATCGGTCAGCGGTAGTGATGTCATACGTCAACATTGTTGTACATATTAGGCAATTTCTTTGAGGTGAAGGTCGGTTGAACAAGAGTAAACACAATCGCCCAATCCTTCCGATTACACTGTCAGTATTATGGTGTATTTTTGCGTATAGTTCAGATACTTTTTCATGAAACTGACTTCAGTATCCACATTTAGCCTTGTTCAATATCATATCATACGCGCGTATAGGGTTTACGGTGTTATATTCTTTGAAAGTTTTTGATTGTTTGCATCATATTTACATAAGAAATTGACATATTTAGTGCAATACACCATATTCTAAACCTTTACACAAGTGTTAGACGATCAAACGTAGCCATAATTGCAACTACTTTAGTTCCTATTCAATTTATTTGGACTAATATTGCAATTTCATATGAACTGGTTAATGAACGGTGATTTAATTCAACCTTATATGTAAAACTGATAATATTAATGAAAATGATTTATATATGGTATGAAATGTATATGCACACATATTTAAAGGAATTGTCTTGTTCATTGCATAAATTTGTGTCGTTTTATAGACAAAAGAATAATGCATATTGATTGGCCAGGTGCGCGTTTGTTGGAAACGTTTTATGATTCTCTATCATTGTTTTCGATAATATAATCAATTCATATTCAATTAAATAATATTGCGATGACAGGATATCAAACTCTAACTACATTTATAGGAAAATTGTTGAATATATATATACCATCTCATATACCATCTGTGTTAATTCGGACAAATCTTACATCCATATTCTAATATATAGTTCCATATATAAAAAGCTATCTTTTTGCATCTTTCATTGCATACGTATGAAGAGAAATAGCTACATAATCATAAACAAACAAACTTCTTATCCCAAACAAAATATTCGGGTGTTGAGAAATATTATTTTTATTTATGTTAAGTTGATGCCAAACAGGTGCGCGTGTTGTTCACAATAAGATACACTGTCAAACCGTCTAATTGATGATATATTCAGGACACTATTTAAATGGAAAAATCAGTCATTTTATGTTTTGTTAATAGAGTGTTAAATTCTGACATAGAAGCCGAGACCTTTTATACAATTAATGGAAAGTAGGTGAGATATATACTAATCAGCATACCAATGTCGTCCTTTTCCGACGTCGCAAAATGCATAAAACAAGCAATGACGTCAACTAAAATGTTGTGATATTTTCAGCAATTTCCTTACATTTGAAGATATGGCTAGTATTCTGGTAATAACAATGCAAAATTAGTCAAATTACATCTACACAAACAGGAGAATATGGGAATCTAAGAACTAACTTAAATATCGGATAGGGCCATCCAAATCGCTATTACGTGCTTTCACATGTAAGACGTTGTCATTTTTCTTGTAAATTGTGAAACTACCAAACTGCATCCGCTCACATTGGGGAACTTTGAACTGTAATAGTTTGGTTCACCATAAACATAAAATAACGAAAATATAGCGTCCGTATTCACAACAAATTTTCTCCAATTGACCTGAGTTACATTGACCTAGTGTTACGAATAACGGAGTTATGCCCCCTTATCATTATACGTGTATGACCTCTCTGTCGTCGTTTGACGTCATAGAAGAAAATCCATTTTTTGACACTTATTGTGAGTCATTTTTAATGTTGAGCGTATAACGTTATGCACAAGCAAATAAACCCAATTCATATACACTTATGTCGTTCAGATATCAGGCTGTATTTTCTTCGCTCACACTTTCCGTAAAGATGCCACATTAATAAATTCGTAGCACAGTGCTTTTATCGGTGCGCGATAAAAAGCGGATAAATTTACTGTTTTTTAACGCATAACAAACATTTGGACAACATTTAGCAGTGTCTATTTCTCAAACTGCCAAGGTAGTTGCACTTATATTTATACCAACGGATAGGAAATTTAATATTCTACATTTCTGTGTAATTTTATAGCCGTACGTAGATCCAGGACCACGCGAGCGCAATTCTCGCACAACGTTCACTTTTCAAACCGTATGAAAATGTGCGAAAAAAAACTGGCAAAAAGCTCGGCAGCCAGGGGTGTAAGCTGCTGGTGGACATACCCGGTACTAAAGTGGCGTTAAGACTGTTTTCAGAGACTACCCTCACTAGCCTCCTCCACTGTGCTAAAATGAAATTTCAATTTTGGGCACCACACTTCGTTTAAAGCCCTGTGTTAATGATTGTAAATCTTTGATTGCCATGACTTTTTGTACACATGCCGTAAAATCATTTATCTAATGAAAGATATCAATTTGAAATGTCTGTTGTTTTGTTTTAATTTAGTGATCTTTGCAACACGTGGTATCGTTTCTTTTGGACACTAGTTTAGTTAACCAAAGATAACTTGATTTTCCGAAAATCACCTTGGTTGTCAGCCCAGACATCCTTTACCTTGGTCACCGCGAGTTCGACACAACCAGGTCTTAATTTCTTGATTTTGTACATTTTTGATTTGGAGATATGTAGCGACCACAAATATTGTTGAAGGTCGTAAAGATAAATAACATCCTTTTATGACAAACAGCTAGCTGGAGACATCCTTAAGTATTTGCAAACTTTAAGATTTGTTCTTGTATTATTGACTTGGGTCCTTGTTTGTTGATTTCAGCAATCTTCCACCAATATTGGTAATATAACTACAGACATATCACAATTCTCCTTTTACTTCTGTATCATTTGCATGCTTTATAATTCACTATCAAATAGTGATGATACCAGGTGTTTACTTATCCCCCCCCTCCCCCCACTTGTCACAAACACATGCAAAGGCACGTCAAGACTTCACGTTGACAAACACGGGGATATACTTTTGGAGTATAGTTATATATTCATGTACATATGACCTGTGTACGATTCTTTGTTTGAATAGTCGACACCAACGAGTTGCATTCGGTATCACATTTTTACTGTATACAGGTTGATATGTACAGGTAAACATCACACACAAAGGCACACGCACTCACACGCAAGAACACACATGCAGACACAACGACACACATACAGACACACCTCCCTCTCTCTCTCTCTCTCTCTCTCACACACACACACACACACACACACATACACACACACAATGTATGGACATAATAAGGTCAGTTCCTATTCTCAATCAGCAGTCTAATCCTGTGATGACAGCTGCATATGTAGGATCTGCAAGGAACCTGCCCACTGTTCGATGTTCTTCTCAGTACACAGGCAGCCGTTGGTCATTTCCATAACTAGTTCAACTTGGTGTCTGTTCATGTATTCAGTCTGTATTCTGGTCAGTGGGCTGATTTTATCCGTTAAATAAGGTTCCGTATCCAGGCTTGGTCTGGACATCCGTTGATCTTCTGGCCTGCAACAGTTCGGTCAAATGGTAGTATCAGTGTGAGTGAGTGAGTGAGTGAGTGAGTGAGTGAGTGAGTGAGTGAGTGAGTGAGTGAGTGAGTGAGTGAGTGAGTGAGTGAGTGAGTGAGTGAGTGAGTGAGTGAGTGAGTGAGTGAGTGAGAGTGAGTGAGTGAGAGTGAGTGAGTGAGTGAGTGAGGTTTTACGCCCCCTTTAGCAATATTCCAGCAATATCACGGCGAAGAACACCAGAAATGGGCTACCCCACCGGCCCTCGTAGTATGAAGTTAAATACTTTTACATGTATATAAAACTTAAACGCTGGAAAATGACCAGTATCGAACACCTATCGAAACAGATTGCATTGGACGTAGTTTATATGAGTGGATCTCTGGATATCAGTTATGACACCAGGTGTTCGCTCAAAGGGTAACATGACATGCCCTGCCGGTCGTACGTCGTCGTGGAACATGTGAAAAACCCCATGGCTGAAATCTTCAAACGTATGTATGTTTGCCAAGTCCCTTCCATTAACTGGTCAGATTGTGGTCCAGAACATTTGTCCCCTGGACAAACTGTCATGTACCCGGACAGTATGGTTCTGTGCTCATGACATTAACCACCTGTTTCCCTTGCTACGACGGGGAAATAGCTAGAGTAATGTTGATTGCAGAGAAGAATAGTATGAACCTACTTGCCATTATGCCCACCCATTCACTCCCCACCCATCCTACAACCCACCCACCCGCCCATTCACCTATCCAACCAGTCACTCACTCCCTTACCGACCTATCTAGCCACTCACTCACTCACCCTACCACCCAGTCTAAGTACTCACCCACTCACCCATCCGACCACTCACCCCCCAATCCTACCACCCACCAACCCATCCTACCACTCACCCACCCATCTAGCCACTCACTCACTCACCCTACGACCCAATCTAAGTACTCATCCACTCACCCATCCGACCACTCACCCACCAATCCTACCACCCACCAACCCATCCTACCACTCACCTACTCATTCAGCCACTCACTCACTCACCCTACCACCCAATCTGAGTACTCACCCACTCACCCACCCGACTACTCACCCACCAATCCTACCACCCATCAACCCATCCTACCACTCACCCACTCGTTCAGCCACTCAGCCATTCGTTCAACCGTCCACCATTTCATCTATTCAACGAGTTACTCACTCCCTTACCCACATATTCCCCCTCCCACGCATCCACTCACTCATCCGACCACTCCAAGACAGTTCCAGACATTTACCTGACGTCTTCTGAAGCGCTTCCGTCTTACTCTACTGATGATGATAAGCAGCAATATGACGAAGCACACAAACGATCCCACGGCTATTCCACTTATGGCGGCCACCCCAATACCACAAACGTCGAGTTCATCACTGTTGTCGCCACAGTCGTTGAAGCCGTTACAGGCGACGCTCCAGCTCACACACCGGCTGTTATCGCACAGGAAGCGATCACTGGAGCACGTACCTGTATAGACATTTCTGATGATTCAGTACCACGAATAAAGGTTGAATACGTTAATGTAGATTTGAAGAACTCATCTTTTATCATAGCATATTTACATAAGATATTCAAATAGAAATATCCGAACCCTGGCTTCATTTCTAGATAATCGTGCAATACATACATATACAGCGTACCTGAACTAACGTAATTCATTTGATATTTGAATAATTATGATATAATCTTACACACTGTTATCAGAGACTATTTCAATCTTTTTCGGGCAAATGAATTATAACACATAAATATACTGAAGTACAAAAGAAAGTACACACCTGGTGGTTTGAGACTCTTAAAAAACGTCGATATTTTGTTGGCAATGTTCCAATTGGGTACGATATCTATGGTGTTATTGCAACACGTACACAATGTTTGAGTCACAATCAAAACACTTTTCTAAATATTACGCTGTATTAAGGAAAACATGTCACCAAAGCATCAGGTGTGTACTTTCATTTGTACGTCAGTTTTTGTTGAAATGGTCAGTTAGCATCCCCACGGCAGACCGATAAATTGTTAATGCCAGAGTGTTAATGCCAGAATGTAATCTTCCTCAATTATCTTTTGAAACATAGTTCTTAGTCCTAAACGACAAAATAGTGTTTAAAATTATATGAATGGATCTAAGAAAAACAGTGATGACACCTTCAGTTTCAAAGAAAAATATCATTGAATATATGTAAGTAATGTAATGTCCATTTATATTGCGCTAAACTCAAATGAGGCGTGCTCACAGAGCATGCAAGAGTCAAGGAAAAGTAAAAACTTGGTGGCAGTACAAGGTCACTTTTAAAGTACAAACGGAACAGATGAGTCCTTAAGAGAAACTTGAAATGTTTCATATATATGTTTGTTTGTTGAATTTGATTGGTTTGGGATATGAGAAAACGGGAACACACCAAACTGGCCATAACGTATCATCTTATCTAGTTGAAATTTTATTGATATCCAAACATGCACGTACCATTGATAGATAGACTGAAGGATGTCACGAGGATGTCGAACTGGCCATCCTGGTTCGCGCCATCTGTGTTGAACACAAACGTCACTGAACTTCCATTGGTGACAAAAGTCCTTACTGGTGGTGTGGAACCACAGTCCCCGTGCTCTCCTGGAACAACGGAGGTGTAGTGTAAAGGGGACTGACTGACTGACTGAGTTTAGTTTGACGCCGCTTTTAGCAATATTCCAGCAACATCACGGCGGGGAACACCAGAAATGGGCTTCACACATTGTACCCATGTGGGGATTCGAACCCGGGTCTTCGGCGTGACGAGCGCACGCTTTAACCACTAGGCTACCCCATCGCCCTGTAAAGGGGATGATATGTGGAGAGAGGAACGATCTAAATAAAGCAGGGTGCTGTTGTACAAGCAGCCTTAGCGACAGTCGTAAGTCTATGTTTAGGTACGGGAGTTACGATCACATTAGCGTTAAGATCGCTTTGTACAACGGCACCCAACAGGGTGAAACCAATAGTGTTTGTTGTTGACAGGCCTGGAAACATAATCAGGACAAACATGGATTCGAAATCCCGATCAAAGATTTCTTTCATGCCTTCAGAGAGAATTGAGGCTTTTCAAAACCCCAGGTATTCGTGGGATACACGAAGGGGTGTAAGGTCTCACCCATATCTTCCAAACCCACCACTGTTTTAACATAATTAGGACTTTAGTGTGTTCAGGAATCGTATCTATAAACGAATTTCATGGTTATCTCCGTTTTTCACGGTTATCTCCGTTTCTCACGGTTATCTCCCTTTCACAAATCAACAGGAAGTGCATGTTTACTGCAGATCTGTCGTGGCGTCAGTCGATGTATGAAATTCTCGAAGAGCGGTAAATAAATTTCAGTCAAATGGCAATCCAATAAAACCATGCATTTGTCCAAAAATAGACGTGATAATTATTCAATGGCAATTTCAAGCGAATAAGTTTGTTAATCTGGAAGTAATCATTTTGCTACGATAATTACAACAGGGTCACAGAAAGTGGACTGTTTTTTCAACCTCCAGTATTGATGCAACCGGCAACCACATAATTAGTGTGTAATAGGAATTATTGGATGTTTAGTTTGACACCGTGCAGTAAAACTCCCGCATGGACGAGAATAGAGTAGCCACTTGCAGTGATTTAATATTTAAAAAGCGGAAGATGTTTAATTGTACAGAAGTGGATTATTTCAAATTATCGACAAAGTAACACCACCCTAAGTTGACCCAGATCAGGCCATTATACTGTTCACCTAATTCCATACGAATAGGCACCGATGGAGATCCGGTTGGAAACAGACCTTCAGCAACCTCTGCTTGTCGCATGAGGTGACTAACGTCATGGGATGGCCAGGCTTGCTGACTTTGTTGACGCATGTCATCGTGTCCCAGTTGCGTAGATCGATGCTCATGATGTCAATCACTGGATTGTTAAATTTGGCGTTAAAGAAGAAACAAGTACAATTAGATTTTGCTGTGATTATAGCCAATGTAATCAATTGTAGTTCAACTACACCAACGTCGCAAACATGGCTTAAATATGGGCTTAATGTAGGACTAACCGTTTATATCTATGTGTTCGTCAGTATCGATTATCTTCAAACTGTTTTCACTGCAGTCAACAGACGGTGATGTGTTTAGATTTCTGATCCGGACCAGCAACTGGTCACCGTCTGTATGCGCCTCCAGACTTGTGGAGCATGTCCAGTTGGGGAGAAGGTGGGTGTTGGTCGCCAGCTGCACTCTCACATCATTCGTGACACTTATACTGGACCCGCACTCTGCGTCCATATAATCTGGTAACATATACATACAAATGTGGTGATGCTATATCTGTAATCGTATGGGAGGTGAGGTGAGGTGAAATTGGGTTTTACGTCGTGCTTGAGAATATTTCGCTCATATGACGACGTGCATGCGTGTGTATGTGTATGTGCGGCTGCTTGTACTAGCGGACGCTCTAACCACTACACCGCGGAGGCGGTCTCGTTTAACCACTACTACACCGCGGAGGCGGGCTCGTAGGGGAGGCGGGGTAGCTCAGTGGTTAAAGCGTTCACTCGTCCGTGATATTGCTAGTATATTGCTAATAACGGCGTAAAACCCAACTCACTCACTCACTCACTTACTCACTCACTCTGTAACCATACTGCAATACTGAGTTACAATGTTCGCCCGAAGTTATTTGGAAAAGAACTTTGAAATACATACCTTATATATTTTAATACCCTTTGTTCCACGATAGCTGACTACACTCAACGCAAGACGAAATACGACACCATCTTAATAACCATGAGAAACCCCCGACTAATAGCTGAGAATCTTACACTATTCCGATATATCCTGATTAAGTTCTTGAACATTTAGAAGTTGGCATGGTGTACAAGAGAGACAACTCTATGGATCTAGAGTGATTGAGTGAGTTTGATTTTACGCCGCTTTTAGCAATATTCCAGCAATATCAAGGCGGGGGGACACCAAAATGGGCTTCACACATTTTGCCCATGTGGGGAATCGAACCCGGGTCTTCGGCGTGACCACTAGTCTATCCCACCGCCCCCCTATGGATCAAGAAGGTCTTTGTTACAACCTCATGTGTTGTCTGAACACCAATCTGCCATCATACGTCAATTATCCCCATAACCTCTCTATATCTATATCACCTGCTTGATAACGGTAATATTGGCTACCGATCACTGTAAAAAAGGTGCATATATATAGCTATCTCCACTGTACGTCGTAATCATGTGTTTATGAATCACTAATTATCACGTTTATGAAGCACTGATTATCAGAACCATGAAGATCGGGTTGAGAGTTGTTTTTCAGCAACCCGTGCGACTAACGGGATGGAATGACCCATTCTCTAGACCCCTTAAATGAATACGCTTGTTCTTTAAAACCGCATTCAGCAACAGTCCAGCGTGCAAAAATCGAGTCTTGGCCAGACAATCCAGTGGTTGATATAATGAGCACGTCGTTAAAATGCTGTCAAACAAATCACATTGTCTGACTTCCCTACCCGTTATGTCGCTTGGGGTAAAGTTTCTCGGGACCAGTTCTAACTAGGAATACCCTCGGTATGTTATGACAAACATAATGGTACAGTTTTTAAAAAAAATCAATGTTATTCTTTCCCTTGTTAGATCATAGATGAGCTCGCACTCGACGGCAATGTTTGGTGTTACTTAATATATATATATTACGTAGATAAATAAAAACAGAATGCCTATTTCTCCAACACGCTTCGTTCTTTACTCTTCAGGGAGAACTCTTCAGGTTCTTCAGTAAAGAACGAAACATGTTGGAGAAAAAAAGGCATTCTGTTTTATTATCTACGTAATTTTATGATTGAACACCTATACTATTTTGGACATTTTGTGCGTATATATATATATATATATATATATATATATATATATATATATATATATATATATATATATATATAATGAATAAATGATCTGGACCAGACAATCCAGTGACATTCAACAGCATGAGCGTCGATCTATGCAATTGGGATACGATGACATGTGTCAACCAAGTCAGCGAGCCTGACCACCCGATTCCGCTAGTCGCCTCTTACGACAAGCATGGGTTACTGAAGATAAATTTTTACCCGGATCTTCACGGGTTGAATGATCAAATGAATGAATGAATGAATGAATGAATGAATAAAAGTCACAAATGTTGGCAAAAAAGATAAGCTTGTCTTGCCTACAAAAAGTGTAAACTTTGTTGTGCACTCTATAAATGATTTAAACAAACCACAGACTGCTGGACCAGATTGTATCTGTACTATGTACTTAGCTATTAGGAAACTCCTGAGTACTCACAGACGTGGGGAGAATGAGCGTCAGAGGTGGTCAACCAGAGCGTTGCAACAGCGAAACATAGATAGAGTGGAACCATTTTCATATGCCCAGGATGTAGATGTAGATGTTCATAAGTTCACATCAATAATCGTTGCCGCATAACCATGATATATATCACAGCGACACGCCACGTGACTTAGCCTTGGGTTCAGAGACACATGATAACACAGACTCACGTACAACGTTATCAAGTCCATAACATACTGGTCGGGATCCAAAGTCTTCACCTCAGAATTGTAGAAAAAATATTACGCTTTAAGGAGTGAAGGTTTGCAGTTATGAAATTTCATGATTCGGTTGCTAAATACATTTATTGCCCACGCGGTGAAGATACCGGTGAGATAGTATTTCTAAAATCCGTACGTCACAAGGGTGTTATTCGTTTTGATTGGATGACCGTGACCTCGGTGACACCGGAAGTAATTTTTTCATTCAGTAACGGCCGCCATTTGTATTGACAACTGCTTATAACCTCGAGATGGTACTGATGGTATCCCCGAAACACACTTACAACGATTTGCTAAACTACACAAATTTGCCACACACATTAAAGTCGATATTCATGCTATATTAGTTGTACATTGAGCTGTTCGATACATTGTGTAATCGAGAGTTGATCGAGTTCGTTACCGCCTTTGTCTGCCACACCAATTGTTGACACTAGATTAGTGTAGATTAGTGTAGATACTACATGTGTACTGATGGTATACTGATGTAGATAAATGTCCATTATAAATGACGAGATGATAAGTGAAGCCAAAAAGCCTCAACCAGAACAAAATCAAACAAAATAAATATAGTAAACAATTCAATCCAGTCTCTCCTTTAAAAATCCATAGATAGTGTTTCGATTCTTCCTGGAGTGTCTGGGGCGGTGGGGTAGCCTAGTGGTTAAAGCGTTCGCTCGTCACGCCGAAGACCCGGGTTCGAATCCCCACATGGGTACAATGTGTGAAGCCCAATTCTGGTGTCCCCTGCCGTGATGTTGCTGGAATATTGCTAAAAGCGGCGTAAAAACCATACTCAGTCAGTCAGCCAGTCCTGGGGTGTCTTAATATGTTATGTTCTTGTATTTGCTGTACGTAAACACCTGGCGTCAAAACAGTCAAACGTGCTCATTAAAGATCAAAACATAAAACCTAATAATAACACGCATATAACGTAAATCGTTGTAGTTATTTTTGTTTAACACATTTAAAGAATATGTAACGTCATTTGACGGCGAGGAAAGCATTATTTAGGCTTGTGGTTGAATATCTATAGATTCTTATTTGCAGCGTAATATTGTACTGTTACCTTAAGACTACTCATGTCAAGTCAGTACCCTGGTATCATGATAACATATATTATCCCCCGGTTTATAAAATTGAGCAAACATACCACAACATGTCCGCCCGTACGTCTTGTCCTATATCTGTTTTCCTATTGCTGAGCAGAGCTTAGAAGCTGCTGAATATTTGTTTATGAAACTAGAAGGATCAGTCCTTTGGTGAACTGGCGCCATTTGATCATTTTGAATTTTTGTCTTGTGTGTTTTTTTGACAATAAGTAGGGATTCTGCTGAAAATGAAGGCTATATTTCTTGTGCAACTAGTGCCTTTTGATGATTTGTGATATTTTAAAATATATTGCAGTTTGAGTTTCTTCACTGAACTAGACATGGAGGTGATTAAGGCGCAACTTACACTTTGTTTATAAAGGCTATATTTATTCGTTAAGTAAAATCTATTTGATCGTGTGGTTTCGAGTTAACTGTCTGCTAAATCTTTTATTTACTGTTAAGAGTGCCAAAACTCTATTTCCCAGTTGCACCAGTCATAGCCTGATGACGTCTGTTCCTTTTTAATATGATTTCAGATTCTTTAGGATTAAGTGTTACTCTGTCTGACTTTCTGCATACTGAAACAAGCCTGTATTATCCATTGTAATTCTTTGTTTTCTGGTAATTTAAAAACACTTCATGATACACCTCACGAACAACAGTTCACAGAGGTGGTACACCGTGATATAGCTGAATACATCAGCAGATTGTACCCTGTGGAATTGTTTTTCCTTTCTTCCTGCAACACCTTGGCCATTTTGTCTGTGTCTTTTGCATATGGTGACTCCGTACTGGAGATCTCAACGGCAACGTCAAGATATGGACTTTTGAATTATGAAGGAATTCAACGGTGAAATAAGATGTGTGTAGCGTTGTAACGTTGAACCAATTCCCTCAGTCGATCGATAATCGGAAGAAGGTGACGTTGAAGAATTCGGTCGATATACCGATTTGCTGTCGAATACCCCAGAAGTACTACCATGACAATGCTCCATGTGTAAGATATCGCTCAAACAGGGTTCAACGGAAACGCTGATTTCGACGTCCATGATGATGGGACTTACATGAGTGTTATGGGGCTATCTTTGACACTGTTTATCAACTACAATGGATAATATTTAAACCATTTCGATAAACATGTATTCAGGAATAATTATAGAGATGATCCCAACTAACAGGGACTAAAGGCTACAAATATGTACCTATATCATAAAGCCAGCTGTTCACTCCAACAATATAATTTAATCCGTTTCTAAAGGTCTTCATATCAATGATATCATCTGCAACTGCATTATCAATTGGTCTGTTTACTCTTACAATGTATTTTAATCATTTTAATCATTTACTTCACTCAAAGAAATTACATCTTAACGTTTATAATTGCAAGAATGACTTATATTACAAAGAAATTGAAACTGTGTATCGTGAATATTAAATGTAAATAATAAACGAATATGGATTAAGTTCGTCAAAATACAAACAGTATAACTATTATATGCTTTTTATGACATGGATATCGATAAAGCTCGTGGTTACACTGTATCATGTACCTACAAACCTTATCACGCATAGATAGATGTAGACTGAGATGTCAATTTTATCGCGTACTTGGCCCGTATGTTAGAATCTGGTTATCTCTTAACCAGGCGTCACCTTACTCTACACAGTGGCGTCTGTTTCTGAAAACTTAAATGATTATTTCAACTTTATGTTTAATGCCCGTTAAATATAAAATGTCAACGCAAGAGCAAATCAGAAGAATACAAAATAGTATCACAATTATTTGAACCCGCTTGAAATTATACCCGTTATTATAATGATCGCGGCAAGAGTGGCCCAAGCACCGTTATTCGTTATGCAGAATTGCGTCCCTTGGACACTCCCGAAACACATGAGCGTGGGTTAGAATGTAGATTCGCCCACAGTATGTTTGTAGTTTTGTAATAAACAGCCACTCATGGCTTCCACGCCTCGTGACTTGCAGCGTCACTTCGGGCCTTCCTCCCACCCTAAACTACATAAAGGAAAGGGATGTAACGACGTAACCACCCCTCCTCAATCTAAGTTAGATTTCGCTCACGTTTTTTAAGGCCCCGTGATGTAGATTGAATTCGGTTCATTATTTCAAAGCCTAATTCTGTCCAGTGCATTCCGTTGCTGTCCATTGCGATATAAATGAAATACCATATGGTTTTGGTGAAAATGCCTGCTTATGATGTTTGTGCTGCAATCTTACATACGGGTATTTATCAGTATAAAATTATGATCTGAGTTGTGTAATGATCGTTTATGTACGATTATGGCGTTAGATTTCGAACATCCGGTTTCATCCTTTTGATCTCACTATTATAAATCAGGTGAACTCGGGAACTTATCCCCTCGTGAGATACTAAATAAGGTTTAAGGCCGCTTGGACAAGACACAAGTCGTAGCTCATTAGGTTACAGTGGGAGGAAGTCCCGAAGCAATGCAGGTGTTTGTGATGAAACCTAGGGGCGTGATGCTAAACAAAACAAGAAACATAACATTGTAGGTTCCTGGCGTGTCCAAGGGACGTTACTCTGCGAAATGCACAACTGGGTCACCCGCCGTCCGCGTTACAGATGAAACACCTTGTTTTAACAAAAGTCATCTGTTATCATTAAAATGGCTTCACACATTGTACCCATGTGGGGAATCAAACCCGGGTCTTCAGCGTGACGAGCGGACGCTTTAACCATTAGGCCACCCCACCGCCCCAATTGAGTGCAAGAAAGGTTGACAGTTGTAGTGCGTTGCTGTATATAGTGCCTGGCATTATCGTGCCACAATAGCCGGTTGCGAGGAGATATGACATCACTCATTCAGTTCCCGATCCGGACCGCCTCCGTGGTGTAGTGGTTAGAGCGTCCGCCCGGAGAGCGGAAGGTCGCGGGTTCGATCCCCTACCGCGTCATACCAAAAGACGTTTAAATATGGTACTTGTTGGGTCTTGCATGGCGCTCGGCATTACTGGGTACAACAAGGACTGGTCGGCTCGGAGTCAGTATTATGTGTCTGAGTGGGGTATTCATGTTTCACTCATGCGGCATGGTATCTCTGGGCTAGTACAAGCAGCCGCACAAACACATACACACGCATGCACGTCGTCATCTGAACGAAATATTCTCAGGCGCGACGTTAAACCCAATTTCACCTCACCTCACCAGTCCCCGATCCTGATTCGTTGTATTTTGTAGGAATGATTACGGATCCAGTGAGTACATGATGAAAACAATTGAACAATTGTATGGAAACCGAGGACAGTTTGTCAATTAGTACGCTGTTTTAGTTTAATGATTATGGTTATTTCTTGCCTTTAACTGAATCAATGAATAATGATGACGATGATGATGATGACGACGACGACGATGATTATGATGACAACAACAACGACGACGATGATTATGATGACGATGACGACAACAACGACGACGATGATTATGATGACGATGACGACAACAACGACGACGACGATGATTCATCTTATGATGGAGCAGTACGTAACCATGACACGCAATACAATAACAAAGCAGTTTCTTTTCATATGTTATCTAACGTCAGATTCCAACAAGTTGTAAATATATATTTGTCTTCAGTGTGGTTACAGATAAGAATTACTACATTATAAATAACTCCCTCGCAAGGCACACAAACGCATGTAAGTACACACGCGCGAATACTTAATCCTCGGAGTGGTCTACACCGCCAGTGTAACATGATGCTGTTGTCTAATATGGTCAATACTTGTCTGTGTGATTATAAAATATGCTTTACTCGTGTACATATCAATTCAAATGTATTTGCTACACCGAAACTAAAGTCAGTTCTTATCACTATAAAACAACTACTCATTAATCAACACCACCAATTTGGATTTAATGACAACAAAAACTAAAGTTATGGTTACAACAGATCCCAACTTTATATATTCCTCGGTGAAGATTATGGATGACACAGCAATGCACATTGTGGTCATTGTTGAGTTTTTTGAGCAAGAACACAGGAAATTAAAACTGGAATCTCATGACCGAAATCGACTGATCCATGTGTGCACTGATGCGAGTATGAATGTCTGTCTATAGCACATGGTGGAAGGGTAGATTGCTGTGACTCAGTACCCATATTGCAAGTGAGAAGGGTAGCTTGCTGGAGCACACGCTGGTGGGCCGGAGTGACAGTGGGTCTGTGAAACAAACACGTATTAAATAAATAAATATTAATTATAATAAAATACAAAAAACCCCAACCAAACAACATTTCCGACAACACGCCAATCTTAAGAAGCTATTTGCGCCTGTAAATTTCAATCAGAGTTTATCTGCAAAAATGGTTTCTCCTGAAGGATGGACGTTTCTAATTTAAGGTGGTGTTAATGTTGAAGATGCACTATTTCCTGTTTAACGGTAATGGCAATGACAAGAACACATTTTGGTCCACACGATCTGCATAATTAAATGAGTGAGTGAGTTTAATTCTTCGCCGCTTTTAGCAATATTCCAGCTTTATCCCGACTGGGTACACCAGAAATGGGCCTCGCATGTTGTACCCTAGACTAATGCTTAGTCTCTGAATATATATAATTTTGATAGTAACAAACAAGCCCATTTAAATTGAAAAGGAGCCCTAGGGAGACCAGAGATTCTAGACCTGCTTTAGTTAGGGCTTTAGCACTGCAGAGAGAGAGCTTGGCAGTAGGGAAAATAACGTGGTTCAGGGACTGTGAGACAGACTAGTTGTACCCAAGTGGGGAATCGAACCCAGGTCTTCGGTGCGATGAGCGAACGCTTTAACCACTAGGCTTCACCACCGCCCCTGCATCATTAAAATGGGAAAAACGTTTAGATTTCTTGTGAAAAAGTTTGGGTTTTATATTATAAAATATAAAAAATAACCCTGATAAGAAAGTCGATCCCTAACTTTGAAATTTGGTTATGTTTGACTTGCTTACTGCTAAACAGGAAAGCGAATACCACTCTTCTGTATGAAATCTAAAGTTTTACACACTGACTACCCCATTGCCCAAACTCTTACGAGAAGCATGGTAACTGAGAACCACGCGCACGTAGGAAATGACGTTCAAACAAACGGTCCAATTCCTTATTTCCTGTCCTTCATCCTAGATGTTATTGTTTTACGCCGCACTCAACAATATTCCAGCTATATGGCGGCGGTCTGTAAGTAATCGAGTCTGGACCAGACAATCCAGTTATCAACAACATGAACATTGATCTACGCAATTCGGAAACGATGTCATGTGTCACCCAAGTCAACCGATCCCGTTAGTCACCTGTTACGACAAGCATGGTTGCTGAAGATCAGTTCTAACCCGGATCTTCACGCGTGTCAAATAACGAAGTAACATCATTGCGCTACAAACGGACGTCACGGTCATATCTTCCCTGTCCATACTCACATCAGTAACGCAGTGCCTTCTCCTGTGTCTGACGACGAGAACCAGGACCACCACGATCACGATGAAAACTATGGCGCCTACAGCAATGCCGGCTATAGGGCCTGTTCCCAGTGAACCACAGTCAGTGTTCTCGTCCGAGTTGTCACCGCAGTCGTTGTAGCCGTTACATTTGAGGTCCGGGCTGACACAGTGGTCGTTGTTACACTTGAATCGGCCGTATTCGCACGGACTATCGGCTGTAAATATACAGACATTCATAACTAATGAAAAAATAGAAACAAACTTAACGATCAGGTATCAAATTTGAATGGAAAATTTATTATAGAATAAGCACGGGGTCTGTGATTTTACCATCATTTCTACTTCATTTTGTTAACAGTTAAATGTAAAAAAATATTGTTTGATAACAAGTCAATAGTGCTAGGAGTGTTCGTGTTTGTTTGTTGTTTGTTGACGCCTCATTAAAAATATCAATGGATAAAGCGGCAGTCTGTATCTCATGTAGTCACGGCAGAGTGAGTAAGTTTAGTTTTACGCCGCACTCAGCAAAATCCAAGCTATATGGCGGCGGTTTGTAAATAATCGAAACTTGACCAGACAATCTAGTGATCAACATCATGAGCATCGATCTACGCAATTGGGATACGATGACATGTGTCAACCAAGTCAGGGAGCCCGACCACCCGATCATATTTGTCGTCTCTTACGACTTTTTACTGAGGTGTCCAGAGACCGCTTCCGTGGTGTAGTGGTTAGAACGTCCGCCCGGAGAGCGGAAGGTCGCGGGTTCGAACCCCGACCGCGTCATACCAAAATACGTTAAAATATGGTACTTGCTGGTCCCCGCCTGGCGCTCGGCATTAATGGGTACAACAAGGACTGGTCGGCTTGGAGTCAGTATAATGTGTCTGAGTGGGGTATTCATGCTTCACTGCGGCATGGTATCTCAGTGGGCTAGCACTATAAAACCAGCTTCAGTCTGGGCTAGTACAAGCAGCCACACATACACATACACATACACATACACATGCATGCACGTCATATGAGCGAAATATGACGTTAATATTCTCAAGTATGACGTTAAACCCAATTTCACCTCACCTCACCTCACCTGAGGTGTCCAGGGGTATCACATCGTAGTAAAAGATCTGACTTTAATGAGATTGAAGATTCCATGGGCTGTTGTTCCTTCTTCACGTCATGTAACAGAGGTGCATGTGCATGAATGTTAAACTATCTTATTATTAATAAATGAAATATAATACCATTTACTCACAGAATGCCGTCAGAAGGATGTCGAATTGGCCAGTCTGGGTAATAAAATCAGTCTTAAATGTAAAGGTCACAGAGCCAGTTGGTGCTGTATACACTTTGTCTGTCACCACACCACAGTCACCGCTGTCTCCTGAAATACAATATCTTAGAAATAAAATATATTTTCCATAGTCATAAATAATAATCACAAGCATAAGTGTCGGGGAATGATCATCCCCCGAACTGGGCGTAAAGGGCAATATACATTGTACTGTAGTAAAGCATATGTTAACGGATCACTCGCTTTGTCTCTGAATATATATGTATATATACATATGATTTTTATGGAAACAAATAATTCTTTCTAAAATAGCTCCAGTGAGATGGACCGGAGGAAATCTAGACTTGCTTCATTAAGAGCTTTAGCTTTGCAGAAAGGACTAGGCGGAAGGGAAAATCATATGGTTCTGGGACTGTGACACAGAAAGTTTTTGCTTGACTGAATTGTTGTCCCATATGCATCCAGTTTGTAAATGTCTTCCACATCCATCAAACATTATGAAAACATACCTAAAAATAATAATGTTCCTCAACTGATACCTAAAATGTATTTAATGTCCCTCAACCGATACCTAAATATATTTAATGTTCCTCAACTGATACCTAAATATATTTTAGGTTCCTCAACTGATGTCTATAATATATGTAATGTTACTCAACTGTACCTAAACTATAATTAATGTTCCTCAACTGATGCCTAAAATATATTTAATGTTCCTCAACTGATACCTTTAAATATTTAATGTTCTTCAACTGTACCTAAAATGTATATAATGTTCCTCAACTGAAACCTAAAATATATGTAATGTTCCTCAACTGACACATTAATATATTTAATGTTCCTCAACTGATGCCTAAATTATATGTATTGTTCCTCAACTGATACCAAAAATACTTATTATGTTCCTCACAACTGATACCTAAATATATTTAATGTTCCTCGACTGATGCCTAAAATATATGTAATTTTTCTCAACTGATACCTTAAAATATCTAATGTTCCTCAACTCATACCTAAGTATATTTAATGTTCCTCAACTGATACATAAAATATATTTAATGATCCTCAACTGATACATAAAATATATACACGTACAATGTTACTCAACTGAAACCTAAATATATTTATTGTTCCTCAACTGATACCTACAATATATTTAATGTTCCTCAACTGATACCTAAAAGGGCATTTAATGGAACGTTAACAATTTATTGCTAGGGTGTGTGTGTGTGTGTGTGTGTGTGTGTGTGTGTGTGTGTGTGATATGATGATTTTTATGGAGAAGCATGTACAATGTAAATGACCCCCACTAAAATTTATGCACAAAACAAGTGACCCCCCTTGCATGTCATGTACAAAATCAATGACACCCCCGTCCACTTCTCATAATTTCTGAGCATAGTTTTAAACATATTTTTATGTACAAAATTGCTGACCCCCCAAGTACGTTTGTACAAAATTGCTGACCCCCCGTAGCTCCCCAGAACAAAATGGTTGACCATCCCTTAAAATCATCATCATCCCCCCTAGCCATAAATTATGAACGGTCCCTAATGTTCATCAACTGATACCTATAAAAGTGTCCATAAAAATGTCCTTTTTACCATTCAGTGGGTTGACATTTTCATCATCAATCTGGAGGCTGTTTTTGGTGCAATACGGTGTCCACTTTGTGTGGAAAGATCTGACCGTTATCTTCAGCCTGCCTCCTGGAACCTTGGCGTCGAGCATCAAGAAACAGTTCATGTCCATGTCCAGTTTGGTGTTGGTGAACTTGGTCAGTTTCAGTCTGAGGTCCTTGCGGACCGTCAGGGACGTTGTACATTGCTGGTCCATGTAATCTGTCAACAATTTGTTTATATAGCTGTACCACTGAACTAAAAGTGAAGGGTGAGTGAGTGAGTGAGTGAGTAAGTGAGTATGGTTTTACGCCGCTTTCAGCAATTTTCCAGCAATATCACGGCGAGGGACACACATTGCACCCATGTGGGGAATCGAAGCCGGGTCTTTGGCGTGACGAGCCAACGCTTTAACCACTATGCTACCCCACAGCCCCTAAAAGTGAAGGGGCTAAATGATAATGAATGGTAAAATTGGTAATTAAAAATGGGATTGGTCAACATACAGTCAGTGGCCAAAAGTCTGTTCGCAAAACATGTTACGTTGCCCATGTCTTGAGGGGTAGGTTGACTTTGAGAGCGTTTCGCCGTGCTGATAAGCCACCAATCGTAATGTGATTTGGGGTACAAATTTCACATGTCACAAAATATGTTTAGCACCGATAATATGCGATTATCTCCCTTGCTTTGTTTATATTTTTTGTCGTCTGCTATCATGCCGCCTGTCAACCGAGAATTGACACCTGACCAAAGAAATTTAATTGTTGACTTGAAACAGCAAGGCCAATCAAGCTACAAAATTGCTGATTTGACAGGTATAAACCCAAGAACAATTCAGAAAATTTTAAAACGTTTTCGGGAGCGAGGTTCAGTTAAATCGTTGCCGAGAAGTGGGCGGCCCCGAAAATCGTCACCAAGAAGCGAACGACGGCTTTTCGTCTTGTGAAAAGAAATCGCCGGCAAACACTTGGGGGATTTGACAGCAAAATATAACAATCAGGGACCGACTACTCTGTCTTCTCGCACTGTCAGAAGAAGATTGTTCATTGAGGGGTACCGTAGACATGTGGTAAGCAAGAAAATCACCATTTCTCGTGTTAACAGAGAGAGAGACTCTGATTTTGTCGGACAAAATTGCATTGAGGAAGAAATGAGTGGGATAATGTCATTTTCAGTGATGAGACACAAGTCCAGATCGGGATAGACAGAAAAGTTTATGTGTGGAGAAAGTCGCATGAGCGGTTACGACCCGATTGTTTGGGGGTTCGTACCGATCATGAACGAAATTCGAAGTTTTCAGTGATGTTTTGGGGTGTGTGTCTGCGTATGGAGTGGGAACTTTAACTGTCGTTGATGGCAACATGAACACTGATAAGTACATTGCCATTCTTGATAACCACTTGTGGCCTGTAGTTGCCAGGCATTTTGTCAACCGCAATTGGATTTTCCAAGAAGACAATGCCCCTTGTCATGTGTCCATTCGGGCTAACCGTTGGAAACAGGAAAATCATATTCCGAATTTGCCGTGTCCCCCACAAAGTCCAGATCTCAATATCATTGAAAATGTATGGAAAACTGTTAAATATCAACTCAAAGCCAGATTAGGTGACATTAACTCCAGACAAGATCTCATCCGTGTGGTGAATGACATTTGGACTGGGCTTAGTCCCGTTTACATTCGTCGTCTATATGACAGTTTACCAAGACGACTCCGAGATGTCCTAAGAGCACAGGGTCATATCTCTAAATTCTGAAAATTTGAGGTGAGTACCTTTATTATTTACATAGATACGCGAATTTTAAAAGGGGACCCGACTCCGCTAGAGATAGCCGTGACGTCACCGGTGCGAACAGACTTTTGGCCACTGACTGTAGGTCACTCCTATAACGAGGTGTGTGTGTGTGCGTATCTGCGCGTGTGCGTGCATGCATTCACTAGGCCTGACTGCTAATTTTTTACCATTCCGCAGTCTAACATGGATAGACATGTCATAGTATAAACCCATCAATCCTTGTTTATCATCCCTAAAGTGGAGTTTCAGTCTGGGGAACAACAAACACCATTTTAACGTCTTTGTATATGTTTCGTGAACGGGGTCCTACCGTCAGTCTTCCACCCCCAGGACAAACTGTCTAGCCAAGCGTTTTAATGTGTGAAGCCCATTTCTGGTGTCCCCCGCCGTGATATTGCTGGAATACTGCTAAAAGTGGCCTAAAACTAAACTCACTCACTCACTTTAGCCAATGCTAAGGCTGCTTATGCAAAGCATAGTGCAGAGTATCATTTCTCAGCTGTGTATTGTCCATGGGTATTTTTCAGGTTAACAGCCGAAAGGGGATCAGGTGGACACAATGTCGTTATTTTGTGTACATATTACAGGAGTGATTGAGTGAGTGAGTGTTATTTTACGGCCCTTTTAGCAATATTCCAGCAATATCACGACGGGGGGACGCCAGGAATCGGCTGCAAGCATTGTACCCATGTGGATGATCGAATCCGGATGATCGAAAACGCTTCAACCACTAGGCTACCCCACAGCTATACATATTACAGGAAATGAGGCGTTTGGTACTTGATCATGATCCTGATCTAATTTGAGGCTTACTATATTCATCCTTGAAAATTGGCAGTACTATTAAGGTGTGTTGTTTGTAGAAAATCGAGTCAGGATCAGATGACCCAGAGATTGATATTATGAGCAATGCCACGTATTCCGGGTTAAATGATAGGTCATCAGCCAGTCACAGAGCCTGACCACCCAATCCATTTCGTTGGCTGATTACATCCATCACAGGCCCGTGAAGATCCGGGTTAGAATTGATCTTCAGTAACCCATGCTTGTCGTAATAGGCGACTAACGGGATCGGGTGGTCAGGCTCGCTGACTTGGTTGACACATGTCATCGGTTCCCAGTTACGTAGGTCGATGATCATGATGGTGATCACTGGATTGTTAGGTCCAGACTCGAAAATTGACAGACCGCCGCCATATAGCTGGAATACATGTATTGCCGAGTGCGGCGTAAAACAACATACCAACCAGCATCCATCACAGGTTACCCGGACCAGTTGTAACTGGGTACACGCACGCATTGTCTTATATCGCGTGTGTTTATAAATATAAAGTTACGCAAAGCATCAAAACAATAATTATGTTAATTATTTTTAATTAAAGAAAATCTGTCATACGTAGACATAAATCTGAATGGATTTAAGGTTTCATATAACATAAGGATTTAACAATGTTTTTCTTCGAGACACGTTAATCGTTTTCTATCCACCAAAGATAACCATTATGGGAACATCTGTAAATATTGTAGCGTTATGACAATATCCTAGTTTTTCATACCTACAAACACGAGGCGTGAATCCGTTAACGTGGAACAAACAGAGAAACACGAACAGCACACATTGACACAAAGACGCCATGTTGAAATGCTGTGTTTGTACGGGCATATACAAGGTGTAGTAATATATGTGGTTGGGTTGAGTAAATCGGCCGATTGCGACATGTACGTAACATCACTTTATAACATGGTTAGGATGTATATATATGTCTTGTGCAGTGTTATCTGACAGGTGATAAGTGATACATAATGCTGATACAGATGGCATTAATTATTTACACTGTGAACTGATAGATAACCCATGCATGCCAGAGGGACATACAGGGGCGGTCGGGTAGCCTAGTGGTTGAAGCGTTGGCTCGTCACGCCGAAGACCCGGGTTCGAATCCCCACATGGGCACAATGTGTGAAGCCCATTTCTGGTGTCCCCCGCCGTGATGTTGCTGGAATATTGCTAAAAGCGGCGTAAAACCAAATTCAGTCAGTCAGTCAGTCAGAGGGACATACATGGCGCACCTAATCAACCTTCAAATTGAAGTCGAACTTCAAATATATACTACTGGAATAAAGTAACTGTGCATTATTTGATGTTATACATTTTTTAATGCAAAAAGTGGAACTTCAAATATATACTACTGGAATAAAGTAACTGTGCATTATTTGATGTTATACAGTTTTTAATGCAGAAAGATAATAACATGATTTGTGGTGTTTTCCTTAATCACTGCTTAACTGTTGGGTCGTCACAGCGGCTTTGTGGTTAAAGCAAGATTTGCATATATTGGGCTAGTATTATCATTTGCATATTGCAGCATTACGCTGTTGTTATTGCAAAGCAAGAGGGTTCTTGTTTAACTTGAGAGTATGAATCCTAAGTTGATTACAGCATACTTTTATCGTGTAAGCATGACTACGAAAAACTTCTTTGAGTGGCATTTTAGAAGTTGGGAAGTACAATATAGAACAAACTTTATGGATAACAACTTCCTTTTATTCGTGCGTGCGACGTTTCGATACAGATTCTTGTACCGTTGTCAAGCATAATGGAACATGAAGAAGGGGGAAGTATATAAATACTGGATGTAACAATGTAACAAAGAAAACAACATAATTAACATAATTGGCTAGGCAGAAAGCTGATGAAGCCAGAGAGTAGACAAAGGACAGGCGTGGAAGCCAATGATGTACAATTATACAGCAGAGTTTATACAGTAGATTGGGCTTGGTGGATGAGTGCATCATAAGCATTATATTATAATAATATTATAATGACTACGAAACACGGACACCTTGCCAGTCCATTATTTACATCATTAATTAAGGAACATTCATAATGGTTTCTGTGGAATATGTATCTTCGAGAGTTCCATAGGCTTTGGAATAGCCTAATGGTTAAAGCTTTCATTCGATACTCCGAAGACCCGGGTTCGATTTCCCACATGGATATATTGCGTGAAGACTATTTCTGGTTTCCCCCGCTGTGATATTTCTGGAATATTGCTAAGACCGGCGTAAAACTAAACTCACTCATTTTACGTATTCGTTGTTCGACTCCATGCGTACTCGTAATCCCGTGAGAGTGGTGGGGTTATTTTGTAATAATCCATGGTTTAGACCGGGTGGTCAAGCTGAATGACGTTGAGCGATTGCTTGTTTTGTATTGTAGAAAATATACTTGGAGATATTTACGAATTTAATAAATAATCGAATAATATAATGCTATCAGTATACAACCCATTATGAAACCACAAGGTAACATGTATAAACATGTATGGCTTTGGAACAAAACGACTTTATCATAAACAAAATGTATCTCTCCTTGAGGACAATTCTTTCAATGCAAATGCACACTGTTGGTGAAAGCTTGAGCTTATGAGAAAGAACACAGGGACTCCGAGATGTACATAGAGACCTTTCTGTGTTTCATCTTCTTATTATTGTTTGGAACAACGTTTCAGGGCTTGTTCTGGCCCCATCATCAGGTAGAACTACATCCGAAATGTAGTCAAATGGTCGAAGAAGTCTTGAGGTCAGCGTGCCCACTGCTGTGGATGACACGACCTAAGGATGATATTGTCAGAGTACTCCATCTGTGCATGAGTCATTGTACAACATGCACTCCTTGTCTTCAAAGTGCAAAATTCATGAACATGTGCTCAAATATTTGAGCATTTAATTATAACGAACTGCACAACTGCACAACTGGGTCACCCGCGGTCCGCGTTACAGTGAGTGAGTGAGTTATTATTTAACGTCACATCGGCAATATTTCAGCCATATCGTGACGATCCGCGTTACAGATGAAACACGTTAACGTTAAATCGAGGTTTTATGGTTATTTTTTGCCTTTTAGTGAATGAACAAATAATTATGATGATGATGACAACGACGACGACGATGACAACGACGACAACAACGACGACGATGATGATTATGATGACGACGACGATGATGATGATTCATCTTATGATGGAGCAGTACGTAACCATGACACGCAATACAATAACAAAGCAGTTTCTTTTCATATGTTATCTTGCGTCCGATTCCAACAAGTTGTAAATATATATTTGTCTTCAGTGTGGTTACAGATAAGAATTACTACATTGTAAATTTAAAAAAGACCTCTTTCGCTTTTCAAAAGACACACACGTACGTACACACACACACACACACACACACACACACACACACACACACACACACGCATGCTTAATCATCGGAGTGATCAACACGGTCAGGGTAACACATTCAGATAACATGATGCTGTTGTCTAATATGGTCAATACTTGTCTGTGTGATTATAAAATATGCTTTACTCGCGTACATATCAATTCAAATGTATTTGCTACACCAAAACTAAAGCCAGTTCTTATCACTATAAAACAAATACTCATTAAGCAATACCACCAATTTGGATTTAATGACAACAAAAACTAAACTTATGGTTACAACAGAACCCAACGTTATACATTCCTCAGTGAAGATTATGGATGACACAGCAGTGAACATGAAACTTGAATCTGATGACCGAAATCGACTGATCCATGTGTGCACTGATGCGAGTATGAATGTCTGTCTATAGCACATGGTGGAAGGGTCGATTGCTGTGACTCAGTACCCATATTTCAAGTGAGAAGGGTAGCTTGCTGGAGCACACGCTGGTGGGCCGGAGTGACAGTGGGTCTGTGAAACAAACACGTATTAAATAAATAAATATTAATTATAATAAAATACAAAAAACCCACCAAAACAACATTTCCGAGAACACGACAATCTTAAGAAGCTATTTGTGCCTGTAAATTTCAATCAGAGTTTATCTGCAAAAATGGTTTCTCCCGAAGGATGGACGTTTCTAATGTAAGTTGGAATTAATGTTGAAGATGCACTATGTTCTGTTTAACGGTATATAGCAATGACAAGAACACATTTTGGTCCACAAGATCTGCGTAATTAAAAGAGTGAGTGAGTTTAATTCTTCGCCGCTTTTAGCAATATTCCAGCATTATCCCGGCTGGGTACACCAGAAATGGGCCTCGCAAGTTGTACCCAAGTGGGGAATCGAACCCGGGTCTTCGGTGCAATGAGCGAACGCTTTAACCACTAGGCTACACCACCGCCCCTGCATCATTAAAATGGGAAAAACGTTTAGATTTCGTGTGAAAAGGTTGGGTTTTATACTCTAAAATAGAAAACAAGTTAACCCTGATAATAGAGTAGGTCCTAACTTTGAAATTTGTCATTCCGGTTTTGTTTGACTTGCTTAATAGGTATGCGAAAACCATTCTTCTAATTGAAGTATTTAGTACATTGACTACCCCAATTGCCCCCAAACTCTTACATGACGTTAAAACAAACGGTCCAGTTCCCCTATATCCTGACCTTCATCCTAGATTTTATTGTTTTACGCTGCACTCAACAATATTCCAGCTATATGGCGACAGTCTGTTAATAATCGAGTCTGAACCAGACAAGCCAATGATCAACATTATGAGCATCGATCTACGCAATTAGGATACGATGACATGTGCGAACCAAGTCAGGCAGCCTAAACACCCAATCCTGTTGGTCGCCTCTTACGACAAGCATGGTTGCTGAAGATCAGTTCTAACCCGGATCCTCACGCGTGTCAAATAACGAAGTAACATCATTGCGCTACAAACAGCCGTCACGGTCATGTCTTCCCTGTCCATACTCACATCAGTAACGCAGTGCCTTCTCCTGTGTCTGACGACGAGAACCAGGACCACCACGATCACGATGAAAACTATGGCGCCTACAGCAATGCCGGCTATAGGGCCTGTTCCCAGTGAACCACAGTCAGTGTTCTCGTCCGAGTTGTCACCGCAGTCGTTGTAGCCGTTACATTTGAGGTCCGGGCTGACACAGTGGTCGTTGTTACACTTGAATCGGCCGTATTCGCACGGACTATCGGCTGTAAATACATTCATAACTAATGAAAAAAATAGAAGCAAACTTAACGATCAGGTATAAAAAAATGGAAAATTTATTATAGAATAAGCATGGAGGTATTGCTATTGTGTCAGGTAAAATGTAAAAAAGTATTGTTTGATAATAAGTCAAATGTGCTAGGGGTGTTCGTGTTTGTTTGTTTGTTTGTTTGTTGACGCCGCATGAAAAATATCAGTGCATAAAGCAACCGTCTGTACTAATCGAATTAAGACAATCTAGTGGTTGAGATCATGACCACCATATTCCGTTTGTTGCCGTTTACAAGTACGAGTTGTTGAAGGACAGGGTCAGTATTCTGGCATCATTGTCCCTTGTGTACAAATGACATCGTCGAGTGCTGACGTCGAGTGCTGACGTCGAGTGCTGAGCGGACACACCGTTGTAAAGGTTTTGTTTCAAAACATGTGAACCACTTTGGGAGTGAAGGCCTATGTCATAAAAGACTTTCCCCCAAGAAAGTTTAAGAAACTTTATAGTCGAACATATTTTTCCCCCAGTATTTGGAGAATGATGACGTATTCAAAGTAAGAATTAACTGGTCTCCCCACGACACCTGTTATTAGATTTGTATTTAAATAAGATCTTATGTTCCGAAGAAGTATCTTTCAGCTTGAGAATCAGCAGACACCGGCATGGGTGGCATCAAAAAAAGACACCGGCATGGGTGGCATCAAAAAAAGAATTAAGTTTTTGAAAGGCATTTAAATATATTTTTTTCTTTATTCGACGTTTCAGACTTAATTCTTGCTCCATGATAAGGTGAATGAAACTCCTGATGAAGGAACAACAATTATCTCTGAAACGTCGAATAAAGAATAAAATGAAGTTATTTTTTTCAAAAATAATTTATTTTATTTTTCATGAAACCCAAGTCTTCCATCATAAACGGCGGTGATTACATAATGACATATACAAATACATGAACATAATCAGATATCCAACATACCAGGATGTAACATAGTTAGACCAGTGAAATATCAGCCTGTATAGGGTGTTGTATGTGGTGCCACACCCAACATATCATGTTTTATATAGCGCAACATGCAGCATACAGTGTTGTATATAGCGTCATATCAGACATAGCAATTTGTATATGGGGTAACATCCAACATACGCTGTATATTGGGCAACATCCAACATAAGTTGTATATAGTGTCATATCCGAAATATCGTAATGTATCTAGCATATCATACGACCAAAAAAGTTGTATATAGCACCATATCCGACATCTCATACTGTATATAGGGCCACATCAGATCTTTCCTGCTGTATATTGCGCCACATCTAACATATCGTGTTGTATATTGCGGCACCTCCGACATATCATGCTGTATATAGCGCAGTACCAAGCATGCAATGTTGTATATAGCGCCATATCAGCCATATCGTATTGTATATGGAGTCACATCCGACATATGTTGTACATTGCGCCACGTCCAACATATCGTATTGTATATTGCGGCACGCCATCCAACATGTCACGCTGTATATAGCGTCATATCCGACATGTCACGCTGTATGTAGCGTCATATCCGACATGTCATGCTACATATAGCGTCATATCCGACATATCATGCTACATATAGCGTCATATCCGACTTGTCATGTTGTATATAGCATCACATACGACATGTCATATTGTTTAAAGCACCACATCTGACATATCATGCTGTATATTGCATCACATCCCTTCTATCTCATTGTATATTGCATCACATCTGATAAATCATGTTGTATAATGCATACTCCTCTGACATAATATGTTGTATATAGCGCCACATCCAACATACCATGTTGTACATAGAGCCACATCTAATATAAATAATTATCATGTTGTATATAGTGCAACACCCGACATACCATATTGTATATAGTGCAACACCCGACATACCATGTTGTATATAGTGCAACACCCGACATATCATGTTGTATATAGTGCAACACCCGACATACCATGTTGTATATAGAGCTACATCTAACATATCATGTTGTATATAGTGGAACACCCGACATACCATGTTGTGTATAGTGCAACACCCGACATATCATGTTGTATATAGAGCTACATGTAACATATCATGTTGTATATAGTGCAACACCCGACATACCATGTTGTATATAGTGCAACACCCTACGTACAATGTTGTACATAGAGCTACATCTAACATATCATGTTGTATATAGTGCAACACCGAAATACAATGTTGTACATAGAGCTACATCTAACATATCATGTTGTATATAGCGCAACACCCAACATACCATGCTGTATATAGAGTCACGTCCGACCTATCGTGTTGTACATAGTGTCATATCTGACATATATTGTATATAGGTCTTATCTAACATATGTTGTATATAGTGCCACATCTGACAAGAATAAGAATAAATTGAAGTTGTTATCCATAAAAACGTGAGATGTATTCATGAAGCCTAAATTTGTTTAAGGATCTGAAATCCGACTGGTTCAGAAATAATGCAGCCATCACTTTGACTGGGCAGTCAAATTTCACCTGACACGACCTTCTATAGTTGTGTCGCCAGGGATGTCGTATCGAAGTAAAAGATCGAATTTAATGAGATTGCAGATTCCACGGTCAGTAATACCTCCCTCATGCCATGCAACAGGGCTGTGTGTGTGATGGATGTTAAACAATTTAATCATTGATGAATGAAATAAAATACCCCTTTACTTACAGAATGCCGTCAGAAGGATGTCAAATTGGCCAGTCTGGGTAATAAAATCAGTCTTAAATCTAAAGCTCACAGAGCCAGTTGGTGCTGTATACACTTTGTCTGTCACCACACCACAGTCACCGCTGTCTCCTGAAATACAATATATTCAAAATAAAAGCAACATATTTTCAATAATCATAAATAATAATCACAATCATTAGTGTCGGGGAATGACCAGCCCCCAAAATAGGCGTACACGTAAAGGGTAATAATATACATTGTAGCTTTAAAACATAATATCATGCTGACGGATCACTCAAGGGTAACGCTTAGTTTCTGAATATAATATACTCTCCCAAAAAAGAAACGCATATAGGAATTTCAACTGTATTTTTATGTTTATTTTGAAACATCTTGTAGGCTTTATGAGTCAATGAAATATAGCGAAATTGCACACTGGGAATGCAGAATTATCCGTCTTTGGCACCAACTCAAGGAAAGTCAGTTTGAGTGTCACATGAAGACGTGTGGTGGCGCTGAAGTCAATACCTCATGTGACCACCGTGGGCATCCAGAACTGCACGGCATCGCCTCTGCATCGAACGAATAAGTCTCAGAATCTCGTGTTGCCCAATCGCAGCCCACTCTGCCTGTAGTACCTGTGCGAGTTGCTGAAGTGTCTGGGGCTGAGGGTTACGGCGTCGCACCCGTCTGTTCTGGGCATCCCACAGCTCTTCGTTCGGGTTTAAGTCCGGTGATCTTGAGGGCCAGGGGAGCACATTGATGCTGTGGTTCTGGAGGAAGTCTCTAGTGTGGCGTGCTGTGTGGGGCCTGGCATTGTCCTGTTGAAACAACTCCCTCTGGCGATCAATGATTGGAAGGAGATGTGGGCGTAGGATTTCGTCACAGTACCGTTGAGCTGTCAGGTTGCCCTGGATCATCACCAAATCACTTCTCCTACGGCAGGTGATCGCTCCCCACATCAAAACACTGTCCCCGGCCGAATCTGTCTACCTGGGGAACGCAAGCGTCGGCGAAACGTTCACGTCGACGTCTGTACACCCGCATTCTTCCATCGCGTCGTTCCAATAGAAATCGTGATTCATCACTGAACCAGATTCTACGCCAATTCGGTAGGTTCCAGGCCTGAACGTTGGTGCACCATTGAAGTCGATGTCGACGATGTTGTTGTCGAAGCACAGGGTCAAAATAAGGTCTTCTGGCACGTAAACCAGCCTCTCTCAACCTGTTCCTGACGGTCTGTGCAGAAAGCCTCCCCAATCCGGGTATTTGTCGAGCGGTACTGGTCGCCGTAGCTGTTCGATGACGCAGGTGATGTACCCGGATGTAGCGATCCTGCGCCGCAGTGGTCGCTCGAGGTCGCCCACTACGAGGGGCATCTGCTACCGCATTCTGCCGGCGATATCTCTCCAAGAGCCGTGAAATGGTGCCTTGGTGAACATTCATGCGTCGGGCAACTGCACGTTGAGACTGGCCAGCTTCAAGCAAACCAATGGCGATATGAAGGTTGGCTTCACTTACACGTGGCATTTTGCGTTCGTCAACACTATTCCAAATACTGTGAATAATCGACAGACACCGATCAATCTTTCATGCTCATCATTGAGACTATCTGATCACCAACTTTCACGTGCATTACATGTGAATTGTGTATTCTGTGACACTACACGCCGAAATTGAAAATCATGCTGTTAAATACGGGTATTTTACGGATGGTGCGTTTTGTTGTGATGTTTCAAAACATAAACACCATAGGACTCATAAACAGAGCAAAACCTTTTGTAAAATGAATCACGTTTTAATTCATTGCTATATTAAATTGCTAATTTCATGATGCGTTTCTTTTTTGGGAGAGTATATGTCTATATATGTCTTTATCTATATAATCTTGATAGGAACAAATAATTCCTTTTAAGGCCAGATGTAAAATTATTCTTGTTTCTCATTACCGCTCGACCCAAAAATTCGACCCGACCCTAAGATTTTATTTACCTTTCAGACTAGAGAAAATGCAAATTTGACTCTCACGAATTTTTCACACTTCTAAGTTTTGATCTTCTATCGTAGAAAAGGTGTAAATTTCAACAAAAATCAAGAGGTTTTGGACATAAAATAAAGTAAAATCAAATCAAATCAAATCTACCCGCCCGGCTTTGGCTTTGCAGAAAGGACTGAAGAGGAAATAATGTGGTTCAGGGAGACATTTACAAGCATAAAATGATAAAGTTTTGCGTGACCCCCAACAGCCATACTCCTGCCCTGAGACGCCGGACAGTTAAAAAGCACAATGTTACCTACAATATATTTAATGTTCCTCAACTGATATATATCAACTCAAAATATGTCCTTTTTACCATTCAGGGGGTTGACATTTTCATCATCAATCTGGAGGCTGTTTTTGGTGCAAAACGGTGACGACTTTGTGTGGAAAGATCTGACCGTTATCATCAGCCTGTCTCCAGGAACCTTGGCGTCGAGCATCAAGAAACAGTTCATGCCCATGTCCAGTTTGGTGTTGGTGTACTTGGTCAGTTTCAGTCTGAGGTCCTTGCTGACTGTCAGGGACGTTGTACATTGCTGGTCCATGTAATCTGTCAACAATTTGTTTATATAGCTGTACCATTAAACTGTCAACTATTTGTTTATATACCTGCACCATTAAACTGACAAGGAAGAGTGAGGGGGCTTAAGGGTTACTCATTGTTAATTCAAAATCAACGTAGTTACTCCTATAGTTACAAGCGCGCGTGCGACCGTGTGTGCATGCGTGTGTGCGGGCTTGCTTGCTCTAGTCATGACTGGTAATGCTTTACCATTCCGTAGTCTTACATGGACAGACATGTCATAGTCTAAACCCACCAGTCCTTGTTTAATCTCCCTAAAGCCGAGTGAGAGATATTTATTCAGTAAACGAGGACACAGGCCTATGTTACAATACATAAAGCCCAGTTGCAGGTAGGGGAATAACAAATTCCATTGTAACGTCCTTGCGTATATTTCGTTACAAACTTGAAAGCCAATGCTTACAATGTGTGAAGCCCATTTCTGATGTCCCTGGAATGTAATATTGCTAAAAGCGGCGTAAAACAAAACTCACTCATTCACTCACTCTACCCAATGCTACGGCTGTTTATGCAAAGCATAGTGCAAAGTATTATTTCTAAGCTGTGTATTGTCCATGGGTATTTTTCAGGTTAACAGCCGAAAGTGGATCAGGTGGACACAATGTCCTTATTGTGAGTACACATTACAGGAAGTGAGGCGTTTAGTATTTGATTAAGATCCGGATCTACTTGGAGGCTTTCTATATTCATCCAATACTAGTTAGATGTGTTATTTGTTAAAAATCGATCCAGGGCCAGATGACCCTGATATTGATATTATGAGCACGTTTTCCGGTTTAGATGTTAGGTCATCAACCAGTCACAGAGCCTGACCATCCAATCCATTTCGTTGGCTAAATACATTCCATCACAGACCCGTGAAGATCCGGGTTAGAATTGATCTTCAGCGGCAACTAACGGGGTTGGGTGGTCAGACTTGCTGACTTGGTTGACACATGATCATGCTGTTAATCACTGGATTGTCTGGCCCAGACTCGATTATTTACAGACCGCCGCCATATAGCTGGAATATTGCTGAGTGCGGCGTTAAACAACAACCAGCCAACGTCCATCACAGGTTACTCGGACCAGTTGTAACTGGGTACGCGCACACATTGTCTTATATTAATTATGTTAATTACTTTTAATTAAAGAAAAACAGTCATACACAGAGACAAATCAGAATGGATTTAAGATTTCCCATTACATAAGGATTTAACCATGTTTGGGTTCGAGACACATTCGTTTTCTATCCACCAAAGATAACCATTATGGCAACATCTGTAAATATTTTAGCGTTATGACAATATCCTAGTTTTTCATACTTACAAACACGAGGCGTGAATCCGTTAACGTGGAATAAACAGAGAGACACGAACATCACACATTGACACAAAGACGCCATGTTGAAATGTTGTGTTTGTTGGGGCATATGCAAGGTGTACTATTATATGTGGGTGGGTTGAGTAAATCGGCCGATTGCGACATGCACGTAACATTACACTGGAGTCATCACATATAACATGGTTAGGATGTATCATATGTCTTGTGCAGTGTTACCTGACAGGTGATAAGTGTATTACATTATGATGATACAGATGGCATTAAGTATTTACACTGTGAACTGATAGATCACCCCTGAATGCCAGAGGGACATATATGGCGCACCTAGTCAACCTTCACATCGAAGTCGGACTTCAAGTATATACTACTGGAACTGTGCATTTTTGATGCTATACATTTGTTTAATGCAAAAGGATGGCAACATGATTTGTGGTGTTTTCCTTAACCACTGTTTAACAGAATAATATCGAAATCTGTATGATTTGTCACAAGGCATCGTGACACGCCCTTGAAGAGATATGGCGTCAAAGGTCAGTTCACAAATTCAGTATCATGTGTGTTCACCAATGGCGTTGATGCAGGCTTGACAACGACGACGCATAGACGATACTAAGCAATTGAAGAAACCTTGGGGAATGTTGTTCCATATCTGAACAAACGCTTGTCCCATTTAGCTAACAACAGGGGCTGATTCTGGGCTTGACGTAAACGTCTCTCCATTTCACCCCAAGCGTGCTCGGTAGGGGACAGGTCCGGAGAAACACCTGACTAGGGGAGTACCGGAATGTTCTGCTGTCTCAGGAAATCTGTCACAACACGGGCGACATGTGGACAGGCTTGCTGAAGCGTGAACTGACGTCTCTGTCCTTGAATGAACGGCTGCACGTGACACCCATTGATCTCATCCCCAGTATCGAAGACCTGTCAGATTGCCATTGACAAGCACAAGTTGTGTCCGACGATGAAATGTGACGTCTCCAGATACCATAACGCTCCCGCCAGTACACTGTCGACGTTGAACAACGAACGCGTCAGCCTACCGTTCACCTCGCCGTCTGTACACCCTTGCCCTGCCATCTGACCTATCCAGATGACATTTCCACTCGTCAGTGAACAAAACAGCATCCCAATCCTGTACCGTAGAAGCTGTCTGCACCAGGCAAGACGTGCCTGTCGGTGACTTAGGTCAAAATTGGACGTATTGCAGGCCGTCGGCCTGGATGCTGTTCTCCCTCAGTCGGTTCCGTGCAGTCCTGAAACTAATTGGACGTAAGCCAGAAATGGTCCGAGCAGTCAAACTGGAAGTCTGGAATCGATTCCTTACATGGGTCAGCCAAACGTGGTTGTGCTGACGTGACGTCCTTCATGGACGGCCAGTTCGAGGCAAATTTCTTGTGTCCCCATTATGTTGAAAATTTCTCCATAGAGATGAGATCGTGTTTCGATGGACACCAAAATATCTGGCCACTTCATTTTTGGTCATTCCAGTCTCCGGCATACCTACGGCGCGAAGACGCTGATTTTCTGTAAGCCGTGGCATGACGTACGCGCGGTTTAGGTTGTCATTCCACAACATTCAGAGGCCTTTGACGTTGCGGTCATAAACGATTACGCAAATGACGTAGCCAGATTTGCTGGTCCTCGGTATGTGACTTCACATGGTTAACCTTGGACGATCAGATGTCGTACCCGTTTGATGTGCGGGTGTCCTCAGGTTGTGAATCGTCCGTCAACAGCACCTCATGGCAATAGCCACGGTATACTGGCAGCCCTGGAGCGTGCCAACTGTAAGTTCACGGTAAACTTTTGTAAGGCGTGGCGTGAGAATTGCTTATCTCTCAAGGATTGTTAACGTGTGTTTTCTGATCACAACACATTCTGCACACGTGTTGGTGGTCACGTGACTCCGCACACGTACAGGGCCGCGTTTTCACAAAAGAGCGTACACCCCTGGTTCATCACAGTTGGTTTTGTTTGTTTGTAAACGCTGCATTCACAAATATTCCAGCTATATGGCAGTGGTCTGTAAATAATTGAGTCTGGACCAGACAATCCAGTTATCAACAGCATGATCATGTGTCAACCAATCTATGCAATTGGAATACGATGACCTCTATCAACCAAGTCAGCGAGCCTGACCACCCGCTCCCGTTAGTCGCCTTTTACGACAAGACTTAGTATGGGTTACTGTAAACCAGTTCTTACCCGGATATATACGGGTGTCACCACGGCTAAAATGCGTCAGGTTAGGGTACAATTCATTTATGCAAGTGTAAAACGTATTTTTGGGTACAACACATCATGCGCAAAAATACACTTCACCGTTTTGAATTCCTCATACATTTCAGAATAGAATAAAAATGGCCCTTTTGTCACCGTACCAAGTGGTTGTGTACGCGGTTGTGTATTATTTTGTGCACTAGGTTCCTGGGATATAGGGGCGGTGGGGTAGCCTAGTGGTTAAAGCGTCCGCTCGTCACGCCGAAGACCCTGGTTCGATTCCCAACATTGGTCTAATGTGTGAAGTCCAATTTTGGTGTTCCCCGCTGTGATAATGCTGGAATATTGCTAAAAGCGGAGTAAAACCAAACTCACTCACTCACGCTAAATGCTATCAAACGGAATATATTGATGGGCAAACACTGTACTCTGATGACGACGATTGTTCGAAGAAACATTTCAGATTTTACACTCCGTAAAAGATTTTGAGAGATACATTTGTGTATTTGTCGCATACATTGACTCAATATTTTAAGTGGGCGGTGGTGTAGCTTAATGGTTAAAGCGTTCAGTCGTCCCACCGAAAACCCGGGTTCGATTCCAAATGGATACAATGTTTGAATGGTATTTCTGGTGTCCCCCGCTGTGATATTTCTGGAATATTGCTAAGACCGGCGTAAAACTAAACTCACTCACTCATGAGTTCGCTCATTCTGCGTATTCGTTGTTCGCCCCCATCCGTACTCGTAATCTCGTGAGAGTGGTGGGGTTATTTTGTACTAGTCCATTGTTTAGACAGGGTGGTCAAACCGAATGACGTTGAGCGAATGCGTGTTTTGCACTGTACAAGTTATGTTTGGAGATATTTACGAATTAAATAAATAATCGAATAATATAATGCTATCCTAACAGTATCAGTATACTAATCATTATGGAACCACAGGGTAACATATGTATTATCATAAACAAAATGTATCTCTCCTTGAGGACAATTCTTACAATGCGCATGCACAATGTTGGTGAAAGCTTGAGCCTATGAACAAAAACACAGGGACTCTGAGATGCAGTCAGGTTGTCGAAGAAGTCTTGAGGTCAACGTGCCCACTGCTGTGGATGACACGACCTAAGGATGATATTGTCAGATTACTCCATCTTCACATGAGTCATTATACAACATGCACTCCTTGTCTTCAAAGTGCAAAAATATAACTGACCCGTGAAGATCCGGGGTAGAATAGGTCTTCAGCAACCCATGTGCTTGCCATAAAAGCCACTATGCTTGTCGTAAGAGGCGACTAACGGGATCGGGTGGTCAGGCTCGCTGACTTGGTTGACACATGTCATCGGTTCCCAATTGCGCAGATCGATACTCCTGCTGTTGATCACTGGATTGTCTGGTCCAGACTCGATTATTTACAGACCGCCTCCATATAGCTGGGATTTTGCTGAGTGCGGCGTAAACCTCAACTCACCTCACCTCACCTAATTATAACTACTAACGCAATATATCTAACTGCATATAATTACAGACAAGTTTTAAGGAAAAGACTTTATTAAAATAGATATATTCCCCCATGAAGATGGAGAGTTCCCTGTATCAGGATGTGACCATTGGTGAAAGTCTTTGGGTACGGATACTTGTATGGAAATCGGTGGTGTCTAATGACCGAAGAAGACTTGAAATCCGTGTCTAAACGGCAGTTGCTTGCTGTTACATGTAGTTTCCATTAACGTAATACATGGTAGAAGGTAGCTTGCTGTGAGTATCAATATCCATAGGGCATGTTAGAAGGGTAGCTTGCTGTGAGTATCAATATCCATAGGGCATGTTAGAAGGGTAGCTTGCTGGAGTACACGGGGAACACGGCGGTGGGCTGGCGTGACAGTGAGTCTGTGAAACAGAAGCATTTTAAGACAAGATATGTGAAAAAACAGTATTTCTAAATATGTTCTTTTCAGCATTTAGTCTATAAAAAGGGAATACAGAAAACTGCACATTTTTGCGATTGTATTTTTGTGACACTCAATGGTGGAGTGATATTTTTAGAGTGATTTACATGTGTAGGTGAGATTTTATAAATTCATGTTACTGTAGTTTTAGTCCAGATTTCTAGTTTTCCAGTAATATAATGTGATATTTGTTTAGTTTTTCTTAGGAATAAAACTATTTCATGCAAATGACTACAAATGCGAAATATTTTATGACAAGAGAAATGGTCTTCTTAAACTTTTCAACAGTCAACTTTCCCTGTATGTCGAGCAATATTCCTACACCTCCAGCCTTTGATGTTTACGTTTCATGACACACGAGGACTTAGTAAAATTGACCATTTTCCTTTCAAAGAGTGAGTGATTGAGTTAAAATTTATAGTCACATCGGCTATTTTTCAGCCATATTGTGACTTACAAAGTTATAAATTAACAATAAACACAATTACATTATAAAACACCTATCAACGAAGGACAGTAAAATAACTAGATTATTACAGGAATAAATTTAAGACTAGTAATTAAATCTAAAATATTTTACCTATAAATGACAATTCAATATTAAAACAGGCTATGGATTGCCAACAACTGAAGGTAGATCACCGTACAGGGACCATTGGGACCCTTTCAAAGAAGAAAGTATAACTGGAACTTATAAGTTTACTTTCCAAGATTGAAAACGTTTGGGAATCTCTGTGGAAACTAAACTAGTTCGTGACGAGTATTACACGATACGGCACATTGCTTGGACAGTTCAAAGGAAATGCCTTTGTTCTCTGACCATGGGTTGTTGATCTGAATTTGTCAACACCATGCTTGTGCTTCGTGGTTCCTACCTTGACTAAAAAATTGCTCCAAGTTGTTCCAAACGAAGTACACTCAAGCCTACTAAGATCCTGAATAAGCATACAGTTTGTGGACACACATCGATCATCAAAGCAAAGGTTCCGTTGCAAAATCGGAGCCACATTAGACAAAAGTTAGATTTGGAGAGTCAGTAAACGAACAAGTTGAGACGAACTCACTGTTATAACGAACTGTTTTCCGTGCTTATTGATCACGGCTACTTCGTGTACCTTTAGTTCGAAATGCTTACAACGAATTATGGCTATAATGAACAACAATTAGTGACCCCTTTTAGTTCGTTGTGACCTAGACTAACAACTAGCCTCTGAATTGAACATAATGTACTGAAAAAAGTACATAGTAAAAAAAATAATTAATGAAAAGGAACCCTGAGACTTTCTTGCAGGAAATCTAGACTTGCCACATTTTCTAGACTTGCTTTCTTGCTTTCTTGGATATATTTGCTTCAGGGTCTTTACGACAGACTAGTTGTAACGGTACTTTAATGTGATTCACAATGACGCTTGTAATGTATGTTCTTGTCCATTCTTTACCATTAAATCTGTTCCCAGTACTCAAGTCAGCATTGCAGCGTCTTGTCCTATACTCCCTGACGGCTCTATTTGTTGGTTTTTTAACGCCGCTTTCAGCAATACCCCATCTATAGGGCGTTGGAGTGTGAATGATCGAGTCTGGACCAGATAATCCAGCGATTGACATCACGAGCATCGATCTACACAATTAGGATACAATGACATGTGTCAACCAAGGTTAGTCGCCTCTTACGACAAGCATGGGGTACTGAAGACCAGTTCTAGCCCTGATCTTCAAGCGTGTCAAATAACGAAGTATCATCATTGCGTTACAAACGGCCGTTATCGTCATATCTTCCCTGTCCATACTCACATCAGTAACGCAGTGTCTTCTCCTATGTCTGGCGACGAGAGCCAGGACGACAACGATCACGATGAAAACTATGGCGCCTACAGCAATGCCCGCTATAGGGCCTGTTCCCAAACTGCTTTTACCACAGTCAGTGTTCTCGTCCGACCTGTCGCCGCAGTCATTGAAGCCGTTACATGTGAGGTATTTGCTGATACAGCGGCCGTTGTCGCACCTGAAGCGACTTTTTGTGCAAGTACCTATAAAGATCAACAAAACTGTAAGTACAACTGTCTATGGGCATAATTCCCGGAATATAAGCAATACATAAAAAAAAAAAATGCTCATAATATAGTCAATGATTGTAGAATCACTTGTTTATTTTCTGAAAATGTGCAATCGACTAATTACTATTGCACATATTAAAAGAGATATGTAGATATACAGATATCTCCACCATGCTCACCGAACGACACCAACAGGATGTCAAACTGGCCATACTGCTGATTAATGTCTTCCGTTTGAAACACAAATTTCACTGTGTTTCCGCTAGAGATGTATGTTTTGCTTGACACAGTCCCGCAGTCCCCGTCAAATCCTGAAACAATCATAGAATGTCTTGAGTGTGTAGAACATAATAAAACAGAAAATGCGCAAATATGATTAATTAAAGCTGAATGAGTGTAGTTTACGCCGCTTTAAGCAATACCTTGCGTAGGGGCGTGTTGTTGGTGTTTTACTGGGTACATTGACATGTACTCTGAATGACAAAACAAAAGAAAAATATTAATTAAAAATGTGGAAAAAACAAGAAAACGCCGTACATTGTGCACATATATTTGAGTAAATGCTATCATTCAATTTTGTTTCTGTTCGCCCAAACAGTTCATAACTTCATATCAATGACGAAATTGACATTGGTATATCATGTACAGTCGATGAATGTCAATGAAAGCAATGCTTTTAAGACTCTTTACGACTAAGAATATTATATACTGTAAGTTGTTCACTGGTCACGAGGGGGACATGGACTGATGTACCCTCGATGTTTCTTTATGTTTCCCTAGGGCGAGGGGAACATAAAGAAACATCGAGGGTACGCCAGTCCATGGGCCCCTATAGTCCGTTTGGCTCAAAAGCGGACCGATGAATTGCAATCTAACTCGAAAACTAATAAACATAAAATACTCAATGAAACGCTGATCATAATCAAAACATGATACCCACTCTGTGAAGTTTTTGCAGAATTTTTGTCCTAAAAAATATAAAAGTTGTTTAACAATCTATCATTAAAATATTGACACAGTTCACTATTTGTAACGAGGAAGGAGTGCAGAGAAAGGGACAGCCAGGTGTTGGAGAACGGATGGAGACGGCACAGCACAGGTTAATGAATAAATAACTTTGTCTGTGAACGTGCTTCTCGAACACCAGAGTACCAGACGACAAGACGACAAGACAAACAAATTTAGAGTTATCTCCCATCCATCGATTTGCATTCGCAAAACTTCGGTAATTTCCGCACATCATACGTGATTCAATGTTATTCGAGATAAAGATTACTACTACGAAGTACCAAATGATTTCGGCATTCCCAGCGGGGTACATAGAAAATGTTACTCGCTTGTAAGCGGGGTAGATTGAAAATAATAGAAGAGCGCTCAGCCAATCAGAGAACGACATTTATGTGTGAGGCAAGATAAATGTTTATAAATGTAAAGGTCGTGTATAAAAAAGTTGGATCCGTGAAGACACGGTTAACGGTTAACATTGATCTTCAGCAATCCAGGCGTGTCGTAAGAGACTAACGGGATCAAGTTCGCTGATTCGGTTGAAATATGTCATCGTATCCCAGATACGTAAATCGATGCTTATGCTGTCGATAACTGCATTACCTCGTCCAGTCTCGATTTTTTTACAGACCATAAGGTTGGAATATTGCTGAGTGCGCGATAAACAACCAAGAAACAAAACAAACATATGAATATTAACACAATGCTATTCAAATATCGACCACTAACATACACTGCCCATTATACTGCTACAGATGAATACGGTTTTACGCCGCATAAATTATCTTGATAACATTTTCCATGTGTTAAGTCCATATTGTCACATTTCAAAATCAACTATTATTTCGTTTTATTGACTCCATTTTCACGCAATTTAATCGTTCAGATCAGGAATCATGAAATATTTTCGCCTTTATTTTGTCGTGAAAAGTGATTCAACACTTTCAAATGATTATCCCGAAAATATTAATGATACCTAACTTAATTTGTTCAGTATATATATAAAACTTTTTCAAAGCAATATTCCACTGACGCCTTTTAATAATTGTATTCAGACCGTCAACACAGAAAACATTTAACTAAATAGTTTTCACCGGATGCAAAAGGTGAAGATGAAAGATCAATGTGAATGGATCACTGAATGAATAAAGATTTTACACAAATGATTAATCTTACTTACCATTGAGACTTGTTTGTGTATTTGCACCGTCATATATCTTGAGACTGTTCCTGGTACAGGCAGTGGTCCCGATTGTGTTGAACGATCTGATGTTTACCATCAGTTTGTCCCCAGGGGTAGTGCTCCGGAGAGTTAAGGAGCACTGCCAACCTTGATTCAGAGGGGTGCTGGGCAGGGAGGTCAGTTTAAGTCGCAGGTCCTTTGTCAGTGTCAGAGTTCCCGAACACCGGGTGTCCATGTAATCTGAGAAGAATCACGTTAGTCATAAATAATGTTCTTGCACTCCGCAGTGTTTGAGCTTATCACGGCTTGACGCTATTACGATTTGAACTGAGGGTTAGGAAGCAGAGGAAATCTCAACTGGCTTCATTTAGGGATTTAGCATTGAAGAAAGGGCTAGGCGGAAGGAAGAATAATGCGGTTCAGTGACTGTGAGTCAGACTTACTGAATTTACTGGGGAAAATACACCCAACGAGGACTTCCATGCATTTAACTATTGGTGCGGATGGCCACACACTGTTCATTTTCAATGTAAATGTGGAATCTCTTTGTCTTGTATTTCCATCCAGAACTGTTCATTATCAATATAAATGTGGAATCTCTTTGTCTTGTATTTCTATCCAGAACTGTTCATTATCAAAGTAAATGTGGAATCTCTTTGTCTTGTATTTCTATCCAGAACTGTTCATTATCAATGTAAATGTGGAATCTCTTTGTTGTGTATTTCTATTCAGAACTGTTCATTATCAATGTAAATGTGGACTCTCTTTGTCTTGTGTTTCTATCAGGAACTGTTCATTATCAATGTAAATGTGGAATCTCTTTGTCTTGTATTTCTATCAGGAACTGTTCATTATCAATATTAATGTGGAATCTCTTTGTTGTGTATTTCTATCCAGAACTGTTCATTATCAAAGTAAATGTGGAATCTCTTTGTTGTGTATTTCTATCCAGAACTGTTCATTATCAAAGTAAATGTGGAATCTCTTTGTTGTGTATTTCTATCCAGAACTGTTCATTATCAAAGTAAATGTGGAATCTCTTTGTCTTGTATTTCTATCAGGAACTGTTCATTATCAATATTAATGTGGAATCTCTTTGTTGTGTATTTCTATCCAGAACTGTTCATTATCAAAGTAAATGTGGAATCTCTTTGTTGTGTATTTCTATCCAGAACTGTTCATTATCAAAGTAAATGTGGAATCTCTTTGTCTTGTATTTCTATCCAGAACTGTTCATTATCAATGTAAATGTGGAATATCTTTGTCTTGTATTTCTATCAGGAACTGTTCATTATCAATATAAATGTGGAATCTCTTTGTCTTGTATTTCTATCCAGAACTGTTCATTATCAATGTAAATGTGGACTCTCTTTGTCTTGTTTTTCTATCCAGAACTGTTCATTATCAATGTAAATGTGGAATCTCTTTGTCTTGTATTTCTATACAGAACTGTTCATTATCAATGTAAATGTGGAATCTCTTTGTCTTGTATTTCTATCCAGAACTGTTCATTATCAATATAAATGTGGAATCTCTTTGTTGTGTATTTCTATCCAGAACTGTTCATTATCAAAGTAAATGTGGAATCTCTTTGTCTTGTATTTCTATCCAGAACTGTTCATTATCAAAGTAAATGTGGAATCTCTTTGTCTTGTATTTCTATCAGGAACTGTTCATTATCAATATTAATGTGGAATCTCTTTGTTGTGTATTTCTATCCAGAACTGTTCATTATCAAAGTAAATGTGGAATCTCTTTGTTGTGTATTTCTATCCAGAACTGTTCATTATCAAAGTAAATGTGGAATCTCTTTGTTGTGTATTTCTATCCAGAACTGTTCATTATCAAAGTAAATGTGGAATCTCTTTGTCTTGTATTTCTATCCAGAACTGTTCATTATCAAAGTAAATGTGGAATCTCTTTGTCTTGTATTTCTATCCAGAACTGTTCATTATCAATATTAATGTGGAATCTCTTTGTTGTGTATTTCTATCCAGAACTGTTCATTATCAAAGTAAATGTGGAATCTCTTTGTCTTGTATTTCTATCCAGAACTGTTCATTATCAATGTAAATGTGGGATCTCTTTGTCTTGTATTTCTATCCAGAATTGTTCATTATCAATGTGAATGTGGAATCTCTTTGTCTTGTATTTCTATCCAGAACTGTTCATTATCAATGTAAATGTGGAATCTCTTTGTTGTGTATTTCTATCCAGAACTGTTCATTATCAATGTAAATGTGGAATCTCTTTGTCTTGCATTTCTATTCATTACATTCCCTGAGTGAGCGCGTAAATAAATATCAATACAAACAAATTATACATTCATAGAAACCTAGGACATCAAACAACGATATGTTCTTGCAAACACAATAAATTCATTAATAATTACACAGGTAAAGGTACCCGGGTGAATGAAAAGATCTACATTCATACCTTACACTGGTCGGGGGGGTCGCTTCAGGGACAAAGTGTTCGCTCGTCACGCCGAAGATCAGGGTTCGATTCCCTACATTGGTCCAATGTGTTGTTTAGCGACTTAAACCCTTATTCAGACGCTACTCGTACATGATATGTTTTTGTGTGCGCGTGTTTTCATACTTACAAATAGAGGGGATATATCCATTCACGTGTACTACCCAGAGAACCATCAACGAGGCATAGTGATAGAAAGACGCCATGTTAGGACCTTGTGTCCTGACAAGTGCTGTGTATGGGGGCGGAATATATAATACACATTGCGACACAACGATGAGCTAACCCAGGTCAAATCGCCTTATCGGTTACATACTCACTGACTTGTGAAGTATTTAACCTTTGATGTGCACGGTATGTTGAGATGAAAAGCAATACATGTGAATCAAGGTATATTTCGAATTCTATTGACTGTAGGTCAGCGATATTTATTGTGTTTTCGGGCATCACAGAATCGTAATATCGTAAGTTAAGGCCCAAAATGTGTTTGATGGCATAATCGTGTGCTTATTGGTTTAAACAAAACCTACTCGTGAAGATACGGGTTGGACTTAGTTTTCATCAACACATGCTTCTCGTAAGAGGTGTCTAACGGGATCTGGTGGTTAAGCTCGCTGACTTGGTTGACAAATGTAATGATAGATCGCATGTTATCGTATTCTAATTGCGTAGATCGATGCTCATGCTGTTAATCACTGGATTGTCTGATCCAGGCTCCATTATTTACAGACCGCCGTCAAATAGTGAGAATATTGGTGAGTGCGTAAACAACCAAACTTCAACAAAACCTGCAGTACTTCGGGCTTCCCTCCCACTAAAAAAACAGACAAGCGATCATAAAACTGAAATACTCATGAATCACCCAAAGTAACCATACTTACTGATATATTCTGGCATATACATTCCTCAAAAGTAAACAAAGACAAACACGGATGTATTTCCAACACAGTTGAAATACATACATGAAGCGTATATGTAACCATATATGTAGTCAATACATTACACATATTTAGTTGCCATAGTGTAAAGGTGTAACAAGTTTGTAACTAAATGTAACCTGACAATACCTGCGCGTTTACAAATAACAGATCATGTTACGTTAAGTAACGTGAAGTGGAATGTAGTTGGACAGGTGGCAATACTGTGCTCGTACGCTCGACTTCGGACAATTTCTAGGGCTTTCGTCATTTGCACGCGCGCACGCACACACACATACATACGCACGTACTCACACGCATTCACACACACAAAAAGCAACACAAAAACAACCAAAACAAAATAGAACATAACACCAGCAACAGAACAAGAATAATTCAAGAACATAACACGCAGAAAAAACCCACCAACAACAACAGAATAATCCAAATTCCCTCAAGCAACAACAGACAAACAACAACAACAGCATCCCCGATAATCTCCAGGGTATACGTTACGATCACTCTCCACTATACCCTGGATGCATCCACGGCTTGGCACGATAATTATATTACCTCCCTTTGCTGGCTCCGCATTCTCACAGTAGCCAATCAGCTAAGCCACCGTTACATCCGAGTTTGCCAGTGTCAACAAAGATAGAGGTCGCAGTCCCGAAGGTTAGTTCGCAGTACCACTCAGATTTTGTGGGAAATAATACAGACAAATTGACAGATGTGAAACTTTCAAAAAATATATAAAAGAACTTCTACCTCTTTCAGAGTACCTCTGCATCAATTGTGTTGCCAAGTTTAAACGGTTAGATAATTTAAGAAGCGAAAGTGTGTAAGTTGTGATTGGTTCGCTCAACTTCCCAGCGTAGACGCCTGATTGGATAAAAAGCCAGCCAAGGGAGGGAAAAAAATCATCGGGCCATGCCGTGGATGCATCCAGGGTATAGTGGAGAGTGATCGTAACGTATACCCTGGAGATTATCGAGGATGCAACAACAGCAGCAACACCGAAACCCGGGTAACAGCCAAATTTCTGATATTTTTATATCATCATTTCAAGAATTATATAAAGATTTCGATTGGTTTAAATAAGGCTCTTATTATCTTTCACCACCTTATTCTACTTCCTCATCTCGTCTGAATTTCTAACCCGTAAAGGTAGAATGTACCTTCAGTAACCATGCTTGTCGTAAGAGGCGACTAACGGGATCGGGTGGTCAGGCTCGCTGGCTTGGTTGACACATGTCATCGTATCCCCAATGCGTAGAACGATGCTCATGCTGTTGATCCCTGGATTGTCTGGTCCAGACTCGATTATTTACAGGCCGCCGCCATACAGCTGGAATATTGCTGAATGCGGCGTAAAACTAAACACACTCACAATCACTCACCCCTGAACTTCTATATGTTGTTACAGGTAACTGAAATATGCAGTGTAAGTGAGTAATGCTATTATCTGGGATGTATTGGCTACTCGGCCATTGAGAGAGAGAGAGAGAGAGAGAGTGTTTCCTTGCAATAAGGGTCTTTTGCTACAAACGTAGTATAACCGTATACGTATATACAGTAACATATCTATCTTCTGAGGTTCGGGACAATTTGTGGAAGACACTAAGTGCAGTGTATGAAATAAGGCCCGTCCGACCGCCCGAGAGGGACTAGATTTCTGCCGGACGGTCTAATTTTACAGCTAGACAACCCGAAGGACGGGTGAAAAAAAATATTCAGATAACGTGTCCACAGGACTGGTTTAATCTCTTCTGGGCTGGTAAGTTTTTGAAGTTAACAGCCCAGATGTCTGGCTGGGTTTTTCGCTTATTCCATACACTGCTAAGTTAGTGAATGGGTTTAGTTTTTCGCCGTTTTTAGCAATATTCCATCAATATCACGGCGGGGGACACCAGCAATGAGCTTCATACATTGTACCCATGTGGGGAATCAAACCCGGGCCTTCGGCGTGACGAGCGGGTCTTCGGCGTTAACCACTAGGTTACCCCACTAAACACCCCCACCCCAACCCCCACCCCTCACGACATTAACACAAAAAGAAGGTATCACATATGCGCACCATTTCTTTTCCACTCCGTGCCGACCTGGTTCCTCAAGCTCATGAATCAGACTTCTTGCTCGAGTCAAAGAACGTATTCTGACAAAGTTTCAGGTATATCAGTGATCTAATATCGTCAATAACCACCAAAAAGCCAATTCCCTTGCACTGATATGTTCCCCCTCAACTACAGTGGAAATTAAGCAGAACAGAGGGGTCGTATCAACCTTTCCATATTTATATCGACGAATACAGACTCAGGGACGACAAACTCTCCACAAAACTGTATGACAAGGGGAATGGCTTCAAATTCTCCTCCAGCCTTTTGTGAGGCACAAGTGATCATGCTCTTTCCACTAAGATTCATACTACTCTTGCTCACAAGCTGGTCGAACATGGTTACAACATTCAGGACCTCCGTTAAGCTTTCATAAAGTTTTGAGGTTTAATATATGGAGTACATTTTCTAAATGTGATGCAAAAGTGACAAAAGTGGTGTCAATGCAATTACCTAATTTGCTTTATGCTATATATTCCCGTGCTTATTCAGGTGGAACATTGACAAGCCTTGCGTGTGTTTATAGCGGTGCGACTGGAGGAGCAGGATGCGCTCATTTACTCGTGAACACCTAGTATTATCACTATTTCAATAGTAACTCATGATATGTGCCCATGATAAAGTCGGAATCGTTTAATGGACTGCTCTTAAAGTAATTACGTGTCACTAAAATTTCCGCTCCATTATGCTCATTTCCACTCAGCCGTCGCTTGTCAGGAGTATTGCAGTGCGATGTAAGGCAAAAGCACTTTTCTGTCGCTTAAATTTGATATCTCAAATCTTGTCCACAAGACAACAATTCATGTTTTGGGGTTTTGTTTTGTATAGTGCTGCTAATATTGGTATCTGTTATATTGACGAAAGGGGTCATGGGCGATAGCTATAAGTCGGAGTGTATCTGTGGCAATACATTTTTGGCAATTTAGTTAGTATGATTTTACGGCACTTTGAACACCATTCCAGTTCCATCAGCTCAATCATAGCGGAAAGGGACCAGTGTGAACCTTCTGGTTTAAGCGTTCGCTTGTCAGGCCGAAGACCCGGGTTCGATGTCCCACATGGGTAAAACGTTTGAAGCCCATTTAAGGTGTCCCTCGCCGTGATTTTGGTGGAATTATTGCTAAAAGCGGCGTAAAACCTTACTCACTCACTCATCATGATTGATGCTGATGCTGTTGATCACTGGATTGTGTGGCCCAGACTCGATTATTTACAGACCGCTGCCATATGGCTGGAATATTGCTGAATGCGGCGTTAAAACAAACAAAACAATTATAGACCACTGTATATCCCAAGCATGTGTATATAATGAGGGGCGGTGGGGTAGCCTAGTGGTTAAAGCGTTGGCTCGTCACGCCGAAGACCCGGGTTTGAATCCCCACATTGTGTGAAGCCCATTTCTGGTGTAACCCGCCGTGATGTTGCTGGAATATTGCTAAAAGCGGCGTAAAACCAAACTCAGTCCGTCAGTCAGTATATAATGGTGTTGAATTTAATCACAATAAAAGCAATGCATATATAACAAACAACTTTATTATAAGGATATGCAAGTCCACAAACCCATGCTTTGGTCTTTGCAGATGAAGATTCTCAAAGTTTCGTTTCAGAACCTAGCTATGGTTGAAACCTTAGTCCATGGTCAAGAATACAAGAACATCGAGATAAACACTTGTGTCAGACACAATGCACAATCAATATCCGTACGCCATCTTAGAAGGGTAGCTTGCTGGAGCACATGATGGTGGGCTGGCGTGACAGTGAGTCTGTGGAACATAAAATAGTTGCAAATATTGGATAAGACTGAAAAACGCAAAACAAACATAATCCAAAGCTCTTAAACATTGTGAATTTGAGTTTTGAGGTATGATCAGATTAGAATAGAATAGAATAATACTTTAATGCCTTTTCAGGAATTTGTGTTACATCAGCAGAGCTACTGACACATTAGAGAGATACCAAACATATTTACATAAATTCTTTGATTTAGGTATCTTCACATTTGTTTAAGAGAGATATGGTACTTGGAATAAAGGATGTACGGGCTCTCTTAGTTTTCACAAGTGGAGTTTTATAGCGGCGGCCTGAAGGGAGGAGGTTGTATTCCGAATTTAAGTAGTGAGTACGGTCAGATATGATTTTGACAGCTTGATTCACGATTTGCCGCTCATATATTGATGATAAACATTCAAATTTGACTTGCAGTGTTAACAATTTTGTCTATTTTAGATTTGAGATGAAGTGAGAGAGACCCGTACCAACAATGGAAGGAAAATGTTAAAATACTCTGAATAAATGCTACATAAAAAGATGACATCACAGATCTCAGTTTACGCATGAGATGAAGACGTTGTTGACACTTTTTGTATAGCCATCAACTACTAGTATATTGTTTACTTTGGTTTAACGTTATTCTTAGTTATGGTCCAGCTTTATGATGGCGGTTTGTAAATAATAGAATCTGGAACGGACAATCCAGTGATCAATCAATAGTTTGGATTAGCTCACTTATGACGTTCCCCATCTCACCAAACTCACCTACTTACTTGCATGACGTACAGAGCAGCTGCCTTGATAACAAAGCAATCCTCTTGCACACAAACATTTAAGGCCGAGTTGTAGCCTAGAGGGTTTAAACGTCCGTTCGTCACGCCGAGGACCCGGGTCAGATTCTCCACATGGGTACAATGTGTGAAGCCCATATATGGTGTCCCCCGCCGTAACGTTGCTGGACTATTGCAAAAGCGGCGTAAGACTATACTTACTCACTTTTGCTGGTAGAATTCTGGCTTCACTTATTTTTTTCATTTTGGGAATCGACACGTATCACTATACTGACAGCTTTTTGAGTTTCTGATTCGGTATCCTATCCGGGTTTCGCAGTCATACCCGTGAAGATCCGGGCTAGAATTGGTCGTCAGCAATCCATGCTTGTCGTAAGAGGCGACTAACGGGATCGGGTGGCCAGGCTCGCTGACTTGGTCATTGTATCCCAATTGCATTGATCGATGCTCATGATTTTGATCACTGGATTGTGTGGTCCAGACACGATTTTTGACAGACCGCCGCCTTATAGCTGGGACACTGCTGAGTGCGGCGTTAAACGACATTCTAAGATGCTTCGGTGAAAGATCAAAGGCGCCGACAGTACTTTATCAGACGATAATGTGCACTTTTTGCATTACGTCACAATGTATTGTCGTCACTGCCCCATTCTAGTCTGCCCCCTCGTAATCAACAATCGTACTCACCGCGGCAAGGCAGCGTCGTCTTCTGTAGATTCTGGCACCGATGGACAGGGACACAAGGATAATGATAAACACTATCGCTCCTACAGCGATCCCTGCGATGGAACCCGTGGTGAACGTACTGCAGTTGTAGTCTTCGTCCGTGTCGTCTCCGCAGTCGTTGTAGCCGTTACATGTGAGGGTGTTGCTGATACAACGGTCGTTGTCACACATGAAGCGATTAGCTGTGCATACACCTGTAAATGCAACACAAAGTAATGTACCTGTAGACATTATTGTTGTCACCGATGTATCAAATTTGAAAATGAGTGAGTTTACTTTTACGCCGCTTTTAGCAATATTTTAAGATGAATAAGACAGATGTTTTAATCGTTTTAGAAATAGTTCGGCAGTTTACTAGAATGTCCAAATGACATCACAACTAAAATATGACAAGACAGTAAGTCGTGTCGTTTCAAGGCAGACAAAATACCGTCGATCGACCTTTGAATCCCGGCACAGCTGTTAATGTCCTTAGAGATTCCAACAAGGCGTTTGACTATCTCAATGTAATATATAAATTAATGTAATGTTACAGCTTGTGTATCGTACCACTACCTTTGCCATAAGTCATATACAGTCAAATCCCGATGAGTCGAATGCCGATGTCTCGAATATTATGCATAACTCGAAGTACCTGTCGGTCCCGACCATTCCCTGTTATAGTTGTCATCATTTGATTTCCGGTTACACGAATTCGTCTCATAAATACACACGATGACTCGAGAAGAAAATTTGGTCTCATGAGATTTAAACAACAGCAACATAAGCCGAAGTCAGTCAATGAGAAGTTGATTGGTGTAGCAAACTGATCCAATTAACAAACCAGCGCGGCTCACACCTTTCCGCATTTGACGGGTGAGTTCAAAAGGCAGATTAATGATTTTACGGAAATCACTGTCTGTGCTAATCAGACTGAACTGATAAGGTGCCCCTATTAGTGATAGGGAAATCATTAGATAAACACATGCTTAGGCGGAGGGATTAGGACTGGATCATATTTTTTTCCACCCTCATAGACATACCTATGTCTCGAATACATCGATAAGTCGAATTTATTACTTGGTCCCCAGAGATTCGACTCATTGGGATTTAACTGTATGTTAATACTTTTAGACTCATTTAAGTCTTACGGAAGACTGACTATCTGACTGACTGAGTTTGGTTTTACGCCGCTTTTAGCAATATTCCAGCAACATCACGGCGGGGGACACCAGAAATGGGCTTCACACATTGTACCCATGCTTACGGAAGACACATTTTGTAAAAACTCCACCTTGATATAACATTATATTTGGTTCCCCACATGTATACAATGTTTAAAGCTCATTTTTGTGTCCCCGTCGTCATATTGCTGGACTGTAGCATAAGATGCCTTAAAAGTACACTTAGTTATAACTGGTTACTTTGGAATTGTCACTATTCCCATATACCCTCCATGCTCAAAATACTGGAAAAAATTCCTGAAGTTTCCTGAACATTACTCTACAAATGGGAATGTTTAATGTGTCGATTTGAGTCTGTTTCCTGTTATTATGTTTTCGCTTGCATGAACATGCATGCACCTTTACAGATATACACAGTTCCAGGTTACCATACGACAGTGTTGTGCAAAAAAACACACAGAAAAAACCAATTTATAATACAACCACACGGACCCATAAAAATGGTCAACCTTGCTTCATAAGGGTACTAATATGTGGGTATTTAAATAATGAACGCTCTGCGTTCATTTATATTACAGCTTCAGAAATAACAATTAAAGGTAATGGTATTGACCTTGTAAACTCACCCAGTAGTGCGTTCTTGAATGACGTCACAAGGATGTCGAACTGACCAGTTTGGAAACTGCCATCCGTGGTGAACTTAAACGTGAGTGAGTTTGTGGTTGACGTATAGGTCGTAAGTGGCGCATATCCACAGTCTCCGTTTACTCCTGAAACAATAATTTATTGTAGAACTTCTGTCAAGTCTGGATCTCAGGATGAATAAAGCCGTGCGAGAGTTGTTCCTATGAATGATATTTAATTTAACGCAACTCTACTTAATGTAGGAATTTCCAAAATATTTTACTGTTTTTGTGAATCTATAAGTGCACATAAAACAGAATCATAATAAAGAGGAATCGGGAACCAAACCGATTATACGATCCTGGCATGACCAAGGTACGTAACTCGGTATACTCAATAACGAAGTCATAGTTGTCTAAGCTACCCTCACGCCCCATCCCAATAGTTACAATGTGACTTTATGTTAAACATATTCAGTTGTTGTCAACATCAACAATCTTTGGGTGAACTTCAACATATTCAGTTGTTGTCAACATCAACAATCTTTGGGTGCATCTGTATATTGATCTTTATCTTATCTCCTTTGACCCTCTAATTGTCCTGTGTCTCACCACAAATCCTGAAGATATGAATATATGTGTCACTTGATCTTTCACATATGTCAAAATGCTACTTTACATCGGACAATGCCCTGTGATGGAATTTGGACCATGGACCTTTGATCCAAGACACCTTGTCCACATGACCAAAGAGGTCAAACCTATTAGTAAAGTGAGAACGTAAGATATGTTGGATGACTCCACGCTTTTCTAATACTCAAACAAGCCAAGTACGGGTGCTCAATAAGGTTGTGAGACTTTTTCTCAACCCTGTATTGGGCAGCAATGTAGCAGCCATTGAAATTGCAGACTCCCATGTGTGGATCCGAACCACGAACCATCCGATCTGGTTGAACGCCTCCTCCACAAGACCAATGATGGTAGCCTTGACGTAACAAGCTGGACGTCCTCGAGAACCCCAACCATGGCATCGTGACTATCACTGGTTACCGCTAACCATTCTAACCACTGAATAATGATTTACCAATAGAACGACTAATAAACAAAGCGCACTTGCCATTAATAACTGTACTGCCGTCCATAATCTTCAGGCTGTTCCGAGTGCAGCCAATGGATGACCTGGTGTTCATCGACCTGATGTTCACTAACAGTCTGTCTCCCGGTGTCGTGGTCCGAATAGTCGTGCTGCACTGCCAGTTATAATTGAGATGTGTGTTTGAAAACAAGGTCAGCTTGAGCCGCATGTCCTTTGAGAAGGAGACAGTTCTCGAGCATTTCTCGTCCATGTAATCTGTCAATACGAATGTAAAACGTCACCACCAGAGCATCAGCCTTCATCATCTGCCAAATAGACTGCACTGGGCGTAAACAACAAATCGCTATAAAATTGCATATTTTTCAATTCTTATGCATATATATTTTATTAAATAGACGTAAGTACCCAAATACTAAACAAACAGTAATAATATATAGATAATAATAGCCCACATGTTAAGCGCATTTTATACACATTAGCATGCTGAAATCGCTGGAAGATAAGAGAAAGGCAAAGTTCTTAGTTAAAAGAATTAGAGAGACGAAACAGATGAATGTGCGGTATTGAAAGATGAAAAATCATGGCATGTTTTCAGTTCCAAGGGAAGTTTGTTCCCTTCCACTTCCATAAGAGCTCTCCACTAAAATAAACTCAATTGTAAGATTTAGACTATAGCAAGAGCTTGCGTTTCTAAATCACTATCACTAGCGTTGACACCGGGTGTTAGTGAGCACATTCTGGTCTTGAAACATAAAAAAATTAAATACAGACAATCACTGAAATTCGGGTGTTCGAGGGTGTCATCAAACGCTTTTGTAAAAAAAGTCATCAGCTGACCAGAAGGATAGCTGAACATATATTTTTCGACTCATCTGAATGAAGTATTATTGTTATCACCAGATGTGGACACCAGATGTGTAATAAAATATGTACAGATATACATATTACCTAAACATTTTATAATTATTTTTGTAACAAATGTAACAATTACTGATATGTTGCATTAAATTATTTGTTGTGATCAGTTCAAGCTGGTTGAACATTTACGTGAACAGAGGAATATATTCAAGTATTCGAATTTAGATGAAATGTACACCATGAGACTGATTTTCACATGCATTTTCAACACCGTAAATATAAGGTGCGTCCTGACGTACATGCAATGTACACTTTGAATTTGAAACAAGAATAGTGTCATATGATATACGCTGCATCTGAATATGTATCGGTAATAGGCGCAATACTTACACACGGAAGGATAATATCCATTGACAGAGATTAAACAAAGAGACAAAAAGAGCAGACATTGACCGAGGGACGTCATGTTTGACAGGACTGGATATCATGGATGAAATGAGGCTATTTATGGGCGAAGAACGCCCTTTGTTCAGCCGATTGCAACATCGGTGGTCATCGTGTACAGGTCCGGGCAGAACTTGACCTGTCAGACGCTATCATCTCCAGTGTTTCACATCCACGTGACAAACCAATGGGTTAGTACTATTGTTGTTGTTGTAAGATGAGCGGGATGTTTATCGCTGACGCTGATGACTTTCATATTTCATACCTTGGTACGCTTGATGTAGATATAGTAAACGGGTCAGTTCGATTGCTTGCTTGCATGATTGCTTGCTTGCTTGAATGAATGAATGAATGAGTGAATGAATGAATGAGTTTAGTTTTACGCCGCTTTTAGCAATATTCCAGCAATATCACGGCGGTGGACACCAGAAATGGGCTTCACACATTGTGCCCATGTGGCTAATCGAACCCGGGTCTTCGGCGTGACGAGCCAACACTTTAACCACTAGGCTACCCCGCCGCCCCGAATGAATGAACGAATGAGTGAGTGAGAGAATGAATGATAGTCTGAAAGACAGACAGAGTGAGTGAGTGAATGAGTGAGTGAGTGAGTGACTGACAGAAACGGGTGTATCAGCATGGATGCCGTAGAGGAAAGCCCAAAGTAATACAGCATTTTATCCAGGTAAAATTCAATTTCTTTGTAACGTGTCTTTAGCCAAGTTGGATTATCTGTACTGGAGTGAGTGAGTTGAACGCGGCCATGGGCTTTTTATTTGTGTATAAGCTGTTGTAGGAAAACCGAATGTCGTAAACCTTTACCTAAAAACACAGGTGTTTTGCTGACAAAGACACCATCATACGTAGGACGGAACACACGATCACGGAGGAAGAAGCTCGTATTTTCATTCAGACGGCTCGTCCATTCTCGGGCCAATTAAAGAGTGACATTCTGGTACATCATCATTTTATGTATTGGAAAACATCATCAGAATAATGCAAAAAACGAATTCATATTGAAATAAATGATTATATGTCCATTCAAAGGTTCTTCAGAATCGAAATGTTGCACTATCAAATATTTAACGATTTCTGGATCTAATGATTTTTGTAACAGAAATCAATTTCGAAACGGCCTCTACTGTTCACTGTGTTACGTTCATGTTAGAATATACCAACAAAACTACTACCTTTTAGTTGGGTAGCAATCAGCTGTTTGCCATGTAGCATGCTCTCATGATCCGGCGGGGTGAAATGTTTGATGTACCCCACTTTGAAAGCAATCGGATCACATCATAAGTAACTTGCACAAAAATCAATTAGTTTATAAAACGAAACGATGTTTATCAAACTGCATTGTGTAAAGGGAACTAACTCGGCACGTTTGCTGGTTAAAACCAGTGACATATATTCCTGGCACATATCATTAAATGTGTGCTTAATAATTTGTTGTTTACCGATACATGTGGACGGAAGCTTGATGTCCACTTTCTGTGTGACATACAGCTGTAGATTTATTACTATTAATCTTTTCTTAGATTGTTGATAGGGGTGGTGGGGTAGCCTAATGGTTAAAGCGTTGGCTCGTCGAGCCGAAGACCCGGGTTCGAATCCCCACATGGGCACAATGTGTGAAGCCCATTTCTGGTGTCCCCCGCCGTGATGTTGCTGGAATATTGCTAAAAGCGGCGTAAGACTACACTCAGTCAGTCAGTCAGTAGATTGTTGATTTTATTTACCTTTGTATGATGGCACATAATATGCCGACATACGTTTTTTATATTATAATATCTTTTATGTCGGCGTATTGGTTAAACATGAATGGCTTTTAACATTGGCTTTGTAGGTAACTGTGCTCTGTTTCCTAATTTGTCCCTGAGCCATGCAAGGACATGCTGGATGTTTAGGTCACATTCCAGAAGTTCCTTGATTATGATCCATGATCTGTCTTCAGCCATCCAGGTGGTTTCCGCCAAATGAAAGCCCGCTGCATATCGTCTACGACCCGGAACCCACGGAATCAACGCGATATAACTGTAATACTCTCCCGGGTGTGATTAAAGGGTAAACGTAATTGTACGTGACCTTTTGAAATCCTTTGTATCACTTGATTTTGTCCGAGTTGACCTTGGCTACGGAATTATTAATTTCATGTCATGTTTTATCCCGACAATTACCGGGGGTACCGGTCTGGAATAAGTGTCCAAGTATTAATCCTGGTTATGAGCGGCAAGTTGGTCTAGTGTGTGTAATTGTACCTCGACGGCGTTAGACGTTACTCATAATATCAATCACTGGATTGCCTTGAATAGACTCGATAAGTGAATGTGTGAATTAAGATTGATTGTGACATCAGCAATATTTTAGCCTTATCGTGACTAAAACAAGACATCTGGTGATAATAATTTATGTTCGATTGCACAATCTGTCGACAGAGGTCAGTAAAATATCACAGGTATGGTTTAAACACTAGCGTGTATCTTTCAATAATCGTACAATATAAAAACGGACTACAGATCGCCAGAAACTGAAGGTTGATCACAATACTAGGGACCATGGGTACTGACAGTACTTTTGCTACCTGCATGGACCCTTGCTGGATTTACACCATCGTTTCAAGTGTTGCGTTTATGGAGCAAATTAGCCAAACATTAAAGAACATATATAATGCGATGAAAATCACGGAGGGTGAAACATACATACAATGAAATGCAACTCACTTAGCCTCTTGGGCGAGATCAATGACTACGATGTTAAACAACAAACCAAACATAATGGTAAGATGCCCGTGTAAATATCGTGGTCATTATTAAAGTATTATCCAGAAAACAGATGTCAAACATAACCACCATCTCTAAATACGTCATGATACTTTTTTGAGCTACCTCACACAGAAAACATGAGTTCCACAGACTACAGGTCCAGCTATGCGCCAGTTACAGCGTCCTCGTGAGACCTGTCAAAGATCAAAGCAGCCCAACGAAGATCATGGCTGACTATATTTTACAGCCACTGGAATGCCACTGTAGGTTGAAACAGCACGTTTCACTTACTAACCTGTGGAGGCGACCATTTGATATTCTGGGAGGGTCTTGGCTTCTATGAGTAAGTATATGATAAGTTCAAGTAATGCTTTGGTAAGGTGCAGAAGCCAGAAGCTTTCAAAGTATCAATGGTAGACATATATGGGACATCCTTCACTCTCTCTAAGCCACAAAGTGCAAATGTGTCTGAAGAGTGTATATACGAGATGGCCACCAACGGCGAAGACTTATGCCAAAGAGGGCAGAAAAGCAGGCGGATGGAGAAAGCATACATGTTCCTCGTGACAATATCACTTGGGGAATGGTTTCAGAATTTATCAACAGAGATTGATTATTTCTTGAGGTAGACAACAGTCGTTACCATTGTGTTTGGTGCCATGCTTTCCCCTAAATCTGTACTTTAACATTGTACTTTGCTAAGTGATATCACATTGATTTTTTGTACGTGTCTGCGTGTAGTGTCCCAGGAGAAAACACATATGTGTGTGTTTCGGATGTGTGTATCACTGGAGCATTGCACGCAGAAAAATCCAAGACGATAACTACATTTTTATTGTAGTGGGCAGTGGGATAGCTTAGTGGTTAAAGCGTTCGCTCGTCACGCCGCAGACCCTGGTTCGAAAGAGTGAGTGAGTTTTACACTGCGTTTAGCAATTTTCTGGCATTATCATGACAAAACGGACTTTCCAAATAATCCTTTTTAAATGACAATTACGGTAATGATCCGTGTTAGAATTATCTTCAGTAACCCATGCTTGTAAGAGGCTACTAACGGGATCGGGTGACCAGACTCGCTGACTTGGTTGACACATGTCATCGGTTCCAAATAGCGTAGATCGATGCTCATGCTGTTGATCACTGTATTGTATGGTTCAGACTCGATTATTTATAGACCGCCTTCATATTGCTGGAATATTGCTGAGTGCGGCGTAAAACTAAACTCACTCACTCACCCAGCGTTAAACAACAAACACACAGAAACACCAATGGGTAATCGAGACTGATTAATCTCTGGCATGGGCCTTTCATATTTACAAATACAAAACAGAGCCGAGATCATCCAACTTAAATCTACTTCACTGTACTTCAAGGGGAGCGTGTGTAAACAATGGGCAAAACAACATTTCCATAGCCAGATTTGTCCAAAGCAGACAAAAGATGGCTGATAAATAGCCAAATACCAACAAGTGTTACGAAATAAAGCAAAACCGTTAAACTTTATGTTAAACTTTTATCCAGACTTACTATATATATTGTACCTATATTTCATTGATATCACAAATATTGATGCATATCAGATTACTAATCACATATCTGTCTCATAATACCCACAAATTTCTCTTAAGTGGTACCACATGACATACTCCACATGAAACATGAGATATCTCTATCCCGTAACTCTTGCCCTATCCTCTCCATGTCATTGTCAAACGTGAATACAGCAACACTAAATAGTCATTTGCATCCAAATTATACACGAAGTTCAAAGACAAGTACTAAAAGAATAGACGAAAATGTCCCAGCTCCCATCTCATTAATCTCGGATTGGAGCTATGGGAACACCCGCTGTGGTATCTGTTACATTATATTAGTACACAAGTTGATCTCTCGTCCATTAAAACAGATAAACCTGATAATGAAATGAAGATCGATAGCGCATAATGTGATAGCGATAGGACTATGAATACTCCACAGGCTTTGTAATTTGATAAGCAGATAAGTAATGGCATACTGTATGTCGTACAGCTTCTCTGACGCGCCACTCGTTATTCCTGGTAAGGCTGTCCTGCTTGAATTACCAGTAACCTATATGCTATGGCCATCTAAGCTTATTGACAGACGGTGGGGTAGCCTAGTGGTTAAAGCGTTCGTCTTCACGCCGAAGACCCGGGTTCGATTCCCAACATGGGTGCAATGTGCGAAACCCATTTCTGGTGTCCCCAGCTGATATTGCTGGAATGTTGCTAAAAGCGGCGTAAAACTAGACCCACTGACTCTTGCGTAAAAGTATGCCATTACTGACCACAATGACCTGTGTATTTACAACAACACTATTATTCATATCATTATTGTGCAAATCTCTCGTGTTCCCATTATACTGAAAATGTCCCCATACAGATGTTATTGTTTCGATGAACACCAACATGTCTGGCCACTTCATTTTTGAAATTCCAGTCTCCGGCATACCCACGGCGCGTAGACACTGGCATGACTGACTGAGTTTGGTTTTACGCCGCTTTTAGCAATATTCCAGCAACATCACGGCGGGGGACACCAGAAATGGGCTTCACACATTGTACCCATGTGGGGATTCGAACCCGGGTCTTCGGCGTGACGAGCCAACGCTTTAACCACTAGGGCTACCCCACCGCCCCCCACTGGCATGAAGAACGCGCAGTTTAAGTTGAAAATAACTTGCTTTCCACAACATTCAGAGGCAAGAGAATAAACAACCGTTCTTCAATTTTCAATGTCAGGTGTGTCAACTTCAGGTGTCAAAAAGCATGCAAAACGTTAGTGAGTTCATAAACGTGAATAACTTTAATTTTATGCAAATTTATGATATGCACAGATACTTCCGTTCATATGTAATTGGTCATTTACTTACACAGCGCCGTCGGTAGTGTGTGTGTGTGCAGCTGTATCAGAACAGGGAAAAGATTCCTGAATACGTGCTAATGATAACTGGGGCTGTAACAATGAAAACGTCTGACAATTGTGGGAATGCATTTTGTCGTTATTAATAAGGAAACATCCATTGACTTATACTGTGACATTCAATGCCATTCAGAAGAAGATACATTATTCATACTGAAGCCAACGTGAGCATTGGGGGCTAGAGGAGGGACAGAACAGAACGCTTGACAGAACTGAACGTGCTCTGCTGCTTCAACCGTACACTTCAACGATGGTTCGTGTTCTGCTTAGGGGGTTTATGTTGCTATGTGTCAGCACTGGAGGTAAGTGCTACCTTTTCATGAGTGTAGTTTGAACATGTTGCTAAGATTTAACGTGACGCCAAATACAGATGTAACACTGGAACGCTTGGACTATCTGCAACGTTCTGTAACACTGTGTGGAGCTGTAACCATTGACGTAGCCGTAACTTGTAACATTGCCACTACGTTTTGACCCCACATGTAGCTGTAACCATCGATGTAGATGTAACTTGTAACATTGCTAACAAAAGCGCTATTTTTTCATGAGTGTATTTTCAAGCTATTGCTACGATGTAATTATATATAACATACCAATGATTTACATCCACTTGTGATCAGAGTGAAATACGTACCAGTACCAATAACAAGAATGTAATTCTATACCAAAATATCTGTGTGATACTTACGACTGTAAGCAGGAAAGACTAACTGCATCTCTATACGTTACTAGAACTGTAATCAATTCAAGGCGAGGTCGTACTTAAGAATATTTCGCTCATATGACGACGTACATGCGTGTGCATGTGCGGCTGCTTGTACTAGCCCAGACTCTAGCTGGTTTTATAGTTTATAGTTCTAGCTCACTGAGATACCATGTCACAGTTAAGCATGAATACCCCCTCAATACAGCACTCCGAGCCGACCAGTCCTTGTTGTACCCATTAATGTCGAGCGCCAGGCAGGGACCAACAAGTACCATGTTTTAACGTATTTTGGTATGACGCGGCTGGGGATTGAACCCGCGACCCTCCGCTCTCTGGGCGGACGCTCTATCCACTAGGCGGCATAATCAATTCATAGCGTATCGGTGTAATCCAAGTTCGTTTTAACACAGAATTGGTCTGTAACCTTCGAGCTTCACTGTAGCTGTGACCAGCGTAACCCTGAACGTACACATGTAGATAGATAGATAGGAATTCTGCTTCTTCTAGCGTAGTGACACTGGGGTAGCCTTTAGCTAAAGCATTCACTTACTGCTGGTACAAAATGTCACGCCCATTCCAGGTGACCTTTTCTGGAATATTTCTATCTAAGCGGCGTCAACCCGTACTCACTCGTTGGTTTAGTTTAATTGAATTGAAACAATTACACCTGTTCGTCAAGGTGATGACCTTTAGTCTGACACCTGTGTGTTATTTCGTCACAGTAACCCCATACACGTCAGAGGACCTAAAACGCTTGACAGCCACAATATTTGCCGACTACGATGTACATGTTCGGCCTACCTACAACCAGAGTATTCCGACGAAGATAAACGCTGTCGTCTGGATGAAGCAACTGGGGTATTTGGTAAGATCGAGACACTGCAACAGTTAACAATTATGTATTTAACACATTTGATTTGTTGCTACCTGCGAATTAGAAGACCCGGGTTCGATTAAGGGACCAAGTGTGAAGCATATTGCTGGTATATTGCTAACAGCCCCGTAAAACAATACTCACTCACTTTATTTTTAGGACATGAAGATGCAAGCCATGAAGTCTCTGGGCCATTTTAGTATGGTAAGTTCTTGAGCCTATTTTGAACATTCTACTCTAATCGTAGTCATTATTTACTTACCGATATTTAATGTTATTTGCATGTTTAGGACAAAACTCAGTTTTGTTCAATTAATGTTATATGCATACCTATGAACAACGTTTGTGTCGAGATCTGATATGAAGAACCCATTTTATAGCTCCGAATGACATTCAATGAACTGATATATTATTCTCGTACAGCGTGAAAATTCGGGCCAGAGACCTATACTTTAGTAGACAAGTACGACAAATTGTAACACTCTTCATTTGAAACGTGGCATGGTAATTAATGATAGATCGGTCAAGTTACAGAGGGTGGGGGAAACAGTTATTGGGCAACTTGTGGAACATCAGGCCTACACCCTTGCAATGCAAATTCGAGACAAGCTCCATAATGTCCAAATTCAAGACAAACTTCGGGCCGAGTATAAGACTCGCTTAAAGAAAATTTGGAGCTCAGAGCTAAATGCTGGTGGCAAGGTTAAAGTCACCAGCACTTTTGCTTTGCAATACCAGTCCTTTCCTATTCCGAAGTCTTGACCGCCTGACCAGATGGATCATGTCTGATAACAGAGTTCTCTTAATCGTTTATATATGCCAATCAATTCTGGAGGGCGGGGTCTGATTAATGCGGAGGCTCTTCATGATAGAATTTTATTATGTCCTTTTGCACACATTCATTTATCGCATGATCATCCTTTGGCGATGCATGTCAGGACTCATTATGAAAGCAAGGAAATCCACAGTTGCTTCGAGCGTCCCAGTGTTTTTGGACAAAATTTGAAATTTGAGGTTGATTTTGTTGATGGGAGTAAACCAGGGTTTCTGAGAAGCCATTTGCAACGTGCGTACATGCAGTGTGTGGAACCGAACACTAATCGAACTGAGTCCTCCGCCTGGATGAAGTCGGCTGGTCTTAGAATTGAAACAGAAACTTCCTTTTTTGTGAAAAACTAAAAGTTTCAGTGAAACTTCCTTTTTGAATTTACAGATACTGTCCAACATCTTGTCAGTGGATGCCCTTCCTTGGCACAAACAGCATATCTTAAAAGACATTAAGGCATACCGTCTCCGCCATGCCTGTGGCTTTGACTCCAAGGTCCATCCATGGTACGACCCTGAGCATGTCCTGGGCGTCATGGACATTGATGCTTTTAAACGTCTTTGAAATAGGCCCATATACAAACTCAGAAGAATTCCATCTAACAAACCTGTTCTTGTCCTTTTTGATAAAGCCAATGAATTTATTTATATCATTGAGTTTTCTGTCCCTTTTGACAGCAATGTGATTGGCAAGATTCAGGAAAAGCATGATAAATATGTGGACCTCGCCTTTGAAATGTCTCGCTTGCATCCCAAGTACACTGTCGTCAGGCTCCCCATTGTTCTCGGTGCCCGTGGTTTGGTACCTCCTGATCTCTTGGCGCAGATCAGGAGAGTGCCTGGGTTCTCCACCAGGAGCACAGCCCTACTGACACTCTGGGTAATGCAGAAGGCTGCAGTGTTGGGGAGCCATCATATTCTCCTGAAAGTTCTTGGTGGGTTCGACTAGGCAGTGTTTCCTGGGAGAAGTCCCATACGCTGTCTGGGCTGCGTGTAGAGGGAGCGAGGGCCCTGAGCTGATGATGAGCCTTACCAGCCAGACTGTGCCAGGATCACCCGAACCCTCTCTGCTGCATATTATCTTTAATCTGTAAAACATAATAATAATTCAATTTGGAGAAAATTAAAACTGAAATACAAACCAACGAAAGAAAAGATACTTCTCTAAATTGTCGATTCCCTTAAGGCAAAAATAAACATTTGGACTGAAAGAAAGAAAAATAAATTCATCAAACAAGAGAAAATAATGGAAAACACTTCTACAGGCAACTTAAAACAAACGGTGATGGTGAGCATGATAAACGGCCTCCCAATGTGATTGGCAAGATTCAGGAAAAGCATGATAAATATGTGGACCTCGCCTTTGAAATGTCTCGCTTGCATCCCAAGTACACTGTTGTCAGGCTCCCCATTGTTCTCGGTGCCCTTGGTTTTATCGTTTATATTTATCTCAGGTACCTAATTACTTCATTATATTTGGCTCTTAATTTCAGAATTGGACTGACGAATTTCTGCAGTGGAACTCTTCCGACTATAATGGAGTAAAATACATCACTGTCCTCGAAAATAGAATATGGAAGCCAGACTATGTCATCAACAATGAGTAAGGGAATCATTCTGAAATGAATTACGATATATTTGCAATGTTTACATATGTGTGTAAACAAGTCCAGGACAGAACCATAGAGATGCTCTTTTACCTTTGTTATCACTTTACATTTTGCTAAAAGTTGCTTCAGAAAATTAGCACTCGTTCAGTAAGTAATCAATTCAATCGTCCCATAAGAATTCAATCTGGAAATTCAATTCTCGGTTTTCACAGTGACGTTACAGGAGGTATATTCAGATTATGTTCATTCACCCATAAATGTTGATTTAAACTCCACCCGTAAAAATCCGTGCTAGAATTGTTTTTCAGGAACCCAAGCTTTTCATAAGAGGTGACTAAAGGGCCTGATCGGGTTTGTCAAAGATCGCTGACTTGGTTAACACATGCCATTGCGTAGATCGATGCTCATGCTGTTGATCACTGGATTGTCTGGGCCAGACTCGATTATTTATAGAACCGCTGTCATATACGAGGAATATTGCTGAATGTGGCGTTAAACAACAGACATAATCATTTAAACTCTGTAAGTAATTCTGTCATTCTTCATTACAGCATTACATCCAAAAAGAAGATGGGAGATGGCAGCAGTTTAGTGGTCATTGAGTCTAGTGGTCATGTGTTATGGGAGCCTGGGTTCATCGCTACCACTATATGTGCTGTTGACATTAAATACTTCCCTTTTGACACACAGAAGTGCTCTGTGAATATAACTTCGTGGATGACATCGAACGTTAGCCTACAAATCTATTCACCGAGAGGCATTTCTTTGGATGCATACACAGAAAATGGGGAGTTTGAGATAACAGACTCTTGGGTTCAACACACTCTCTTTCCAATGACGTACATAAAAAAATGAAACGTTAGAAGGCTTAGCATTTTTCGTTGTTCTGAAGCGGAGGACGACCTTCTACTGGTTGTGTCTGGTGTCACCGCTCCTGGTATTCCCCTTGCTGAGTCCTCTCAGTTTCCTGGTTCCTGCAGACAGCGGGGAGAAGACCACTCTGGCCATCACATCCCTGCTCTCTATCTTTGTGTTCATGTCGTCCATCTATGAAACGTTGCCAAAGCTGTCAAACCATCTATCATTGTTCGGTATTTGTCACCACAAACCACCAAATATAACTTAATAAAATCATATTTTTATATTTTGACTGAAACTGAAAATTTGCAATTTTGGGCATTTTAGAAGTCAATGAAAACTCAGTAAATGGCCCAACAATTGCAATAATTTTATTTTTTACACCCAAAAATCAAGCAATAAAAACACATTTAAGTAGCAATTACTATGCTTTAAAAAGAGTTATAGCCCTTGGATACTCACAATTTTAAGAAAATGTCACAACAACCCACATATGGAGCTCTCTGGCAATGCTTGCCGTAAGAACGAAATGTTATATGGACGATCGGCAGTCTTTCCGCTCCCAGTTTCAAAGAAGTACAATCTTTCTGAAGCACACAAATGGATGAGGAGCACCAGATGATCAACATCAGTCCCAACAACAATGGCTTTGTGCACATTATCAGCACAATCAATACCTGTTTGTACCTATGAGAAGGTCAGCATCTGCACTGGCTTGTTTCACTGGGATATTGAGCTCATGAAGTTGTTGTGTCAGAGCCTTTATCAAATGTGACTTGTTTTACCATTGGACAGGGATTTATCCTGTTTGATCGTCAATGGTGTTTCAAAATTGAAGACAATATCAGTGCTCAGATATGTGGATGCTCTCCGACTCTGTTCAACACCTTTTGTGGACACAGACTCGCAATACCCATCAAACACCACGATGCAATTGTTTCCAAAGTGTCTATTGACATATGCCAGATAAGCATCATAAATATCATTGTATGTTCTGCTTTGGGGCCATATCACTTTTCTCAGCAAGTATCCACCATCAACTATGTCCATAGCATCTGGAGGAACTTCCTCATCACGTAGAAGACTTTGTTTGCCTGACAAAGAATCAATGACAGAGTACATGACAGATTTTTCGGTGTTTCTCATTGAGTAATCATCGAATAGTGATAGAGGACATGGAGAAAGTTCATATTTCAAACAGGATAAAAAATCATCATCTGTTTTCATGAGGCACAGGATGCGATGAAAAAGGTGCATGGTATTGACAAGTATAACCTCATTCTGTTTTTTTTTTTAGTTGTTCATGACAGATAGGGGCAGATCTCTAAAGTTTTTGCCAACTATTTTCTTCATAGCAGAATCTCCAATTGCAAGAGCAGAATCGCAAGTAATGTCTTCTTTCACTTCAATTCCACTACTCAAGGAGACCAGTTCCTGTCCTTGTTCAAATGGAGAATGAGTTGATAGCCATTCAATCAGCTTGTTAACGTCACTGGTGTCCCTCTCAAATCTAGACGTCCTTAGTTCTACTGCGCTGGTCAACACTACAAAATCTGGTCCCACAGAATTCATCGAAGTACTGAATTATTTCAGTACAACCAGGTACTGCCAAGATCCATTGCTCCAAGACACTCTCTGTCAGTCCTCGTCCACGAGTGAGACCACCGGATCTCTTCCATGAGAACCTGTGCAATTGTCATGTCTGTCCAGATGCCAGCCCACATCTTGTTACTTCGCCTGATAGTAAAACCACCAAACCTGGTAAAGCTTCAAATTCATCCTTGGGCATAATATCTCCCAGTTGTGACATCTGTTGAACATACAAATGGACACTTTTGGCATAAGCAGTATGTTCTACAGCATGTAAATATGGTATCATCTTTTAGGCAGCATCAAGATGAAGATCACAGTCTCCGATCCTTTCAGCTCGAATGAACTGGTGTATCAAAGCAACTTGCTCAAAATATTGACACCACAACTTGGCAGTTCTGCTTTGAGACGATTCAAATTCCATAACTGCAGTCAGTTTTTCGACAAGGTCTGTGACATTCACAATTGCTGGAAGTTCATCAGGGATCACATGGTTGGTTTGAACATCCTTATACAAAGTCTTCAGACAAGCTTTACTTGTTTCATCCAGGCTGTCCTTCTGCAAGACATAAGGAGATGGAAACCACTAAGTCTGACAGCAACTGAAGCTAGAGTACTTTTGTTCTGGTGGGAAGCTACAATATCAACAGCTTTCTCATTTAGAAGTTAGTCAAATGTCACAACACATGCTTTCTGTCCATGTTTCCTGTATTTGTCAGCAGAATATGCCAGCACAGGATATATTGCGTCTGGATTCGATGCCTGCAAGTTTACAAATGGCAATGGGATCACTTTGGATACTTTATAATTTTGTCAACACTTCTGGCACCCTCCATGTATCCACTCCAGCAGGGAATGTCCTCCAATTTCAACCATACTCCACTCATCCAAAGGGTATCCAAAAGAATATGCGCAGAGCTAGAAGAGATCAGCTTTCTGACATTGGAAATGTCATCGACAGTCAAACCAAGCAAACCTTTCTTGCTCTGAAATGAACAAGTCAAAATATCAGTTGACTTGGACCTGATATTGTCTGCTGAAACAGCTTTGTTATGCTTGGTAACATCAGATATACAGACATAACTACCTGCTTGTGTGACACACATGATTCCACCCATCCTATGAAATGTGCCATATCCATCAAGTGTGCGAACATTAAAATCTGCATTGTCAAAGACAAATTGCATGAGGCATTTTCACCAATCTCATGATCTGCAGCCATTTCAGAATGTTCATAGATAATAGCCTCATTATATATGAACACACTCCCAAGGCTGACATAACATCCAGAAGGTGCTTAGATCCAATTTGTCGGTGAATATACACGGCTAAACCAAGTTGTATCACAGAAAGAAATGATCTTACTCTTGTTGCTGAGAGTATTTGGTGACAAATAACAGATGCCTTCCTTCACTTTGTAGCAACATCACCTTTCTTATCTTTGTTTGTAATACTATTGACCAAACCACTGAGAGTGTTAGGCACATTCATCATGTGATTATGAAAAGCATCAGCAGCAGGAGCAGGAGTGCAATGGTCAGTATCACAAAGCATTGAACTGATGTCCATTTTGGGTCCAAGTCGGAAAAAAATATGAAAAAAACCGAAACTTGGCATATGTATTTAAGGACCTTTCTGCATAACATACCAAAAGTCCCCTAAAAAAATCCCACTTGAGCTAAATCCACAGTGCATGTGCAAACATGCATACCCTACGATAATTTTTCTTCTAAGAAAATCCTGTTCTAAAGTGTCAATTGCCTTACGTTTAATGGCATTTCTCACTTTAGCCACGTCAGCTTCTCTCAAGACCAACTACTTCCCCGTCTTTAACTTTAACCTTACACTGACTGCGTCTTCTCTTCACATATTCATAAGAGTTAACTCCACCTTGTAACTCTCTCTGGTGAACATACAAGAATCCCTCTAAAGCTAACTTATCCTTCTCTCTCTGACTTGGAATCCACTCCATGGTTGTGAAATGACTGACAGAACACCTTTTCCTCAATGCTTATATACCAGCATTGTTATCTTAAGTGCGAAGCCAGTTTCTTAGATAGCCAATTTCTTAATAAAGGCACAACTTTTAAGAGACACATTTAATTCAATTTAACAATCCTATCAAGATGGAAGCCATTTTCTTAGATAGCCAGTTTCTTACTAAAGGCACTGTTTGCTGATATAATGTAATTAAGTTGTTATCTTAATTAAGTTGTTATCTCAACACATTGTTGTGTTAATGGATTTAATTCAAGACTGAGTTTAATAAAATTATCCTATCGTGATGGGGAGGGGGGTCACTTTTAGTTTTGATGGGGGCACTTGTCCTAGGGGCAATTGTCCGGGGAGCACAATGGACGGGGCAGATAGCCAGGGAGCAGTTGTCGGGGGCATTTGTCCGGGGATGGGGAGAGTTAGCCTCATATCAGTGAAAGGGCGGTAAGAGTTTGGTCCATATGATCACCTTTACCCTATATTGGTTTGATAATACCATTTACAGTCTGTTGGAGTAAAAATGGTACCGATGAATCACAGTCTTACTCGGTTCATGATCAAAATTCGGTTCAACGCAGACTGTAATGAAAACATTCATTTCAACTCTGGTCATAGATTCATAAGTTTTGTCTCCAAAATAATAAAGTTACTTAACAAACTATCTGTCATGATTTTCTGTGTGAAGTTTCCCAGGGTAAAGTAACAGTTGCAGGAACAGCCTTGGTTAATTAATAAATGGGTTTAGTCATCGTATTTGTCATTTACTAAGCATGCATCTGCTGTAGGTGTATCTGCCCTGGTAGATGTTGGTGGTGTTCTGAGTGAGTGCATGACTGATCTGTGACCTCGTTAATCCTCTATGAGGTTATTTGCTCAAGGGACATATGGGTGTTAGAACCGAGCGCCGAGTTCGCACGGCGCACACTGCACGCGACAGACTGTACACTGCCTGTAATATACAGTATAATGCACTTGATACACCGTGTACTGTATGTGATAAACGATTCTCACGGCCTTATTCCTCACGAGGCACTTTAGATAATTGATATCTGTACATCCAAATGGATTCTTCGTAAACGTTGTCTAATCACTGAGTACTCATTAGGATAAATGGCATGCATTTAGAATAGGATTTCATGTGATGTGTGGTGTTGTGGATCACATTAAATAATTAATCAAGTATAGTTTCTGTACAATCTACTAAATACATACACATACATACCCAGCCATGACATACAGAGATTATATATATATATATATATATATGTGTGTGTGTGTGTGTGTGTGTGTGTCTCTGTGTGTATGCAAATAGTAAATGGCGATATTTTTTAATACATATATATAACAAGAAATTTCTGAAATAATTACACATCACGGATCTTCCGTGTTGTGCAATTATTTCAGAAATTTCTTGTTATATAAGTACTACCGTACACTCGGTAATCTCACCACTTTCTTTGTTTATATATATGCTTCTAATCATTATCTAATAATGGAATAAATGCGAACTAGCGCCAACAGTACGATATGGGAACCTGTTGTTCTTTGAACGTTTAACCGAATGTGATTAGCATATCAGTAATTGCCGTGTAGTTCCTCCTGTTTTGATATCCGCACATGAATCGTTTACTCATTAAACCCTCACCCATGCAAAACATACTGCACTGGTAAGTTAATTTATATGACTTAAATGACCCGTGAAGATCCGGGGTAGAATAGGTCTTCAGCAACCCATGCTTGCCACAAAAGGCGACTATGCTTGTCGTAAGAGACGACTAACGGGATCGGGTGGTCAGGCTCGCTGACTTGGTTGACACATGTCATCGGTTCCCAATTGCGCAGATCGATGCTCATGCTGTTGATCACTGGATTGTCTGGTCCAGACTCGATTATTTACAGAACGCTTCCATATAGCTGGAATATTGCTGAGTGTGGCGTAAAACTAAACTCACTCACTCACTATACGACTTAAATGCTGAGCATCAGCAATCAGTCTCCTTTATTCTGCGCATCCATGTTCGTTTGACCCAATAACATCACAAAATATTAACATTAACCGACACCAATTCTCTGTACAAATTCACCTCTGGTTTTGCTTGGTCTTTACAAGTACGGTACACGTTGGGTTACTTTTAGATGTTCTACCTACTTAAACGCTGCACCTGTTCTTAACACGTTAATTAACGTACCAATGCCCCGTCCCTGTAAGACCGCAGCATGAAGCATCAGTCGCTGAACGCCAAGAATCCCCCCGCCCTCATAGGTCAAAGAGGTGCTGGAATGTGTTCGTTAGATAACCCATGACGTGCTCGCTGTGAGAGCGGGAGAATATTTGTGTGAAGACCCAGTGCCGAGTTTGCCCGTAGCACACTGCAAGCGACCCACCAATACATAGGATATTGAGCTTGATATACTGTGTACTACATGTGATACACGCTTACTACATGTGTTGTTTTGTAATACAATTGCCAAGATTTATTTCCTTTCCCAACTCAAGACATTTTGTGTTTATGGCCAGTTTGTCTTCTTAACTAAGATGTATTCAGGACACCTTGGGAAGTCTCTGATCACTCAACGATCATCCGTGGAAGAAGTATGCCGTTAAAGTTTCCGAAGGACAGTTTTAGCTTTGAATCATATTGTAAGGTTAGTATTTCGTCATTCGATTTAGCAATTTTATCCATTAATTTAACTTACATTTACTGTAGGAAGATAGGTTGTATTTGTATGCTAGACACGAATGCATGTGACGGAGGCTTCGCTACTGCTATTGCTTGTATGGAATAGAAACAAATTATGGATAGCAACTTCTTTATTACGAAGAAGTTACAGAAGTTGATATCCATAAAAGTTTCTCTATATAGACCAAAAACACAAACTTTATCGATAAACAATTTCTTTACTTTGAAGAAGTTAAGCAAGTTGTTATCCATAAAGTTTGTCTATTTTGTACTTTCCCAGTTTCTAAAATGCCACTCAAAGAAGTTAACAAACTATATATCATAGATTCAGTGTAATGTGGATGAAGGTTTAACGGACTCATAATATTGGTATTAATATTAGTAGGTCTCATTTGTGGCATAAGAAGTAAGGCTAACCAGGCATAGGCATACATGTAATGAATAAATGAAGTACAGCGTAAATGAGCGAATGAAATCAAGCATAAATGAATGAATGAACAATGCTTTATCATGCTTCGCTGCATGTATACATATGTATGTGACAAACGGTAATGGGGCTGAGTTCTGGTTTTGTTCTTTCATGTACTGTATGGCATACTACTTTCCATGCAGAACAGCTAGTACTTCATCTTGCCACCTGTTATAACATCGTAACCCCCAGTACCCCAGTGTATATGTGTATATCTGTTTATAACATGGTATTCTGTTTCATATCAGTTCTATTGTATACCTGATTGTTTCAGGATTGTTTCACTTTCAAGACGTGCTTATGATAACCCAGATTGTAACAGTGGCTTTTAATGGAGACGCCTAGTGATTACGAAAATGGATTTTGTCGTTTTAATAAAGACAGATCCATTGATTACACCAGGCAAAGGCATATACTGTGCCATCCAATGCCATGCTGATGAAGATGGATTATTCATGCTGAGGCTAACGTGAGCATCCCTTTGAGGGTTAGACGAGGAACAGAACGCTCGGCAGATCTGACTGTGCGCTACTCCTGCACTTCAACAGTACACCGCAATAATGGCTGGTGCTTTGCTTACCGGGTTTATGCTGCTATGTGTCAGTACTGGAGGTAAGCGCTTTTCATGAATTTGTGTTCCATGTGTTGCCATGGTTTGACGCCAAATGCAGATGTAACACTATAACGCTGACTACAACGTTCTGTAACACCATCACGCTTGGACTAACTGCAACGTTCTGTAACATTGTGTGGATCTGTAACCACTGACGTAGCGGTAACTTGTGACATTGCCACTACGTATTGATCGCATGTGTAGCTGTAACCAGCGAGCTGTAACTTTGTAATAGTAACATTATGCAACTCTATATCAAATTGTGTGTGTGATACTTGAGAAACTGTAAGCAGGAAACATTAACTGTAAATCAATACGTTACTTGAACTGTAACCAATTCAAAGTGCATCTGTAACCAAGGTTCTTTTATCACAGAGTGGGTCTGTAACCTAGATTGCTGCTGTAACCTGTTTGTTGCTGTGTCCCTGTACGTAAACGTTACCTTAGGTCAGATAGAATACAATTCTGCTCCTTCCAGCGTAGGGACGGTGGGGTAGCCTTTGCTAAAGCTTTCGCTTTATAACAGATACAGAGTGTCACGCCCATTCCAGGTGTCCCTTGCTAGGAATATTTCTATATACGCGGAGTTAAACCATACTCACTCATAGATTTAGTTTAATTGTATTGAAAACACAAAGTCAAACACCTGTCGGCCAAGGTGGTGACTTTTATTTTGACACGTGTTTTATTTCTTTACAGTAACTACATACACGTCAGAGGACCTAAAACGCTTGACAGCCACAATATTTGCCGACTACGATGTACATGTTCGGCCTACCTACAACCAGAGTATTCCGACGAAGATAAATGCTGTCTTCTGGATGAAGCAACTGGAGTTTTGGTAAGATTCTAGACTCAGCAACAGTTAACTGCTGCAGTGACAATATATGTATTTAACATTTAATTTGTTGCTACCCAAGAAGTACATGTGTTGGTTGTTGTACATACATCGGGAAGAATTGGAACATCAAATTTCAAAGATCAATGAACGATTTCCTTTCGAGAATTGGAGGGAATACAAATAAACCATAGGTTTAGCACATGAGGGTTGAAGAAATCTGTTAGCTACATGCTTACAGATTATCTGCTGTTTTTACATCATTAAGATTCTTTTTCCACTGTAGCCATATCAGAAAATACTGAACATCATTGAAAACGCACCACTTATAAAAGTTCAGATTATTAAAAGCACGTGTAAGGAATTGATATTTTTTGAGTGGATAATAACAGATGGACGACTGACAAAAAACAACAACACAGAAAAGACGCTCATTCATTGAAATGTTCCACAGTCAGAAAGGATCAAACACACGTGGGGTCAAATCGAAAAGTCAATATCGCGTGTGACCGCCATTTGCATTGACACATGCAGTTCAACGTCTCCTCATTGAGTCAATAAGCGTCCGAATAGAGTTCCTGAGGATGGCATTCCACTTCTGCGGTAGTGCAGCCTCATTCCCGGATGTTTCGCATCTGTTGTCGCCGCGAAAGACTTTGACCAATTTCGTCCCACAAGTGCTCCATGGGGGATACATCTGGCGACTGTGCTGGCCAATGAATAACCTGGATGTGTTGCTGGGCCAGATACTGCATGGAAAGTCTTGTTGTGTGTGCCCGTGCGTTGTCCTGTTGAAAAGTATGGACATCTTGGTGGTGATTGTAAACACGATGTGATTCTGAAGAATCTGCTCACGGTAATAAAGGGCATTAACTCTCCCTTGACAGACATGAAGGCAGTCCTGTGATTGTAATTTATTCCACCCCAGACCATGACACTCCTACCACCCAAAGGTCTGTCTGAACCACACACTCATCGGCATAACGTTCACCACGTCTACGCCAAACACGTAATCGGCCGTCAGCATTACGTAGATGAAGACGTGACTCGTCAGTGACTACCACACCATGCCATTGTTGTAACCTTTACTGAAAATGCCTGCTAGCCCATTGTATACGCTCATTACGGTGTCTGTCAGTCAGAATTGGTCCAACGTAAGGACGTCGAGCATGGAACCCTGTAGCGTGTAGACGGCGTCGCATGGAGTCAGCGCTGATGACCCCCACGTCAACCTTGAACTAGTGCAGCAGTCCTGGCAGTCGGCAGTGTTCAATCACTGATATGGACAAAGTCAATATGGCGATCCTGATGGAGCGTCGTAACACGTTGTTGCCAAGGTCATTGAAGGTCACGGGTGCTGCCTGTCTACTGATGTCGTCTATGAAGCCTAACGATGGTGGAGTGGCCAAGTCCAAGTTGTCGAGCAATATCCCTGCTGCTGGTGCCAACCTGAATCATGCCTAGTGCACGTTCTCTTTCGTGAGGTGTTAACCTCGGCATCTCTGTCCTCGTTTCACAATCGTTAGTGAAGCAATGAGAATCGGTTCTCATACACCCGCTTTTAATGTCACAGTCAGTATGATTTCAGAATGAAATTCGCGCTTTTTCATGGCGTGGCTGCATGTTGATGCATTTTGGAATTAAGAGTCATACTGTGGACAGGAATTTGTTTCTAAAGCATTTTTCAACTGGACATGCCCTTCGACTTCATGTTAGTTATATTCATTGATCATTGTCATGCTGAAATCCATCTTGATGAAAATATGGACAATTTTAGACTGGTGCGTTTTCAATGATGTTCAGTATATATAGAACAGTCAACGACGTTCGTCATGATGATTAGTTCGTTGTGTGGGTGTTCGTCATAAACATGTTTTGCTGAAGCGTTTGAGTTCAAACTTTACATGACTCTTAACAGTTAAAACATCCGCTTGGTCACGCAGAACACTAAAGTTGCAATGAAGCCATTTGTGGTGTCCCCGCCGTGATATTGCTGGAATATTGCTATATTCACTCACTTTTTATGTTCTAGGACATGAAGAAGCAGGCCATGAAGTCTCTGGGCCATTTTAGCATCGTAAGTACTTGCACTTATTTGAACACTCAACCCTAATCTTTTTATTGCCGATTTTTAAGCTATTTGTTTTAGGACATAGCTTAGTTCTGTACAATGGACCCGTGAATATCCGGGAAGAATAGGTCTTCAGCAACCCATGCTTGCCTCAAAAGGCGACTACGCTTGTCGTAAGAGGCGACTAACGGGATCAGGTGGTTAGGCTCGCTGACTTGGTTGATGCACATGTCATCAGTTCCCAATTGCGCAGATCGATGCTCATGCTGTTTGATCACTGGATTGTCTGGTCCAGACTCGATTATTTACAGACCGCTTCCATATAGCTGGAATATTGCTGAGTGCGGCGTAAAACTAAACTCACTTACTCACTCAGTTCTGTACAATGTATGTTATGTGCATACCTGTGAACACTTTTATGTCGAGATCTGATATGAAGAACTTACTTTGAAGCCCCAAATGACATTCAATGAACTGATATATTATTCTCGAACAGCGTGAACATTCGGGTCAGAAACCCGTGCTTTAGTAGACAAGTACCAGAATAGGATGACCAGACTCGCTGGTTTGTTAATATTGTCACCATATCCGAACCATGTTAAACATATGTGGGCCGAATTTGATAGGCGTGGACTATGCCTAATTTACCAAATTTCATATGTGAGACCGGTGGGGCAGGACACGTCTCATTTTTGCGGTAATATAAACACATGCTCTGTCGTCGCATTTCATGGTGGCAATCACTGCATTGTCTGGTCCAGATTTGATTGTTTACAGATCACGTCGTACTGCTGTAATACTCCTGAACGCGGCGTCAGGTAAACACGTACTTATGATTCAGTCAGAATTGTACAATCGGATTTGCTATTGGCAGAGATTGCTTATGGATGTGGAAAGGGTTTTGTCGTTTATATTTATCTCAGGTAGTTAATTACTTCATTATATTTGGCTCTTAATTTCAGAATTGGACTGACGAATTTCTGCAGTGGAACTCTTCTGACTATAATGGAGTAAAATACATCACTGTCCTCGAAAAAGAATATGGAAGCCAGACTATGTCATCAACAATGAGTAAGGGAATCATTCTGAAATGAATTACGATATATTTGCAAATGTTAACATATGTGTGTAAACAAGTCCAGGACAGAACCATAGAGATGCTCTTTACCTTTGTTATCACTTTACAATTTGCTAAAAGTTGCTTCAGAAAATTAGCACTCGTTCAGTAAGTAGTCAATTCAATCGTCCCAAAAGAATACAATCTGGAAATTCAATTCTCGGTTTTCACAGTGACGTTACTGGAGGTATATTCAGATTATGTTCATTCACCCATAAATGTTGATTTAAACTCCACCCGTGAAAATCCGTGCTAGAATTGTTTTCAGGAACCCATGCTTGTCATAAGAGGTGACAAAGGGCTCGATCGGGTTTGTCAAAGATCGCTGACTTGGCTAACACATGCCATTGCGTAGATCGATGCTCATGTTCTTGATCACTGCATTGTCTGGTCCAGACTCGATTATTTATAGAACCGCTGTCATATACGAGGAATATTGCTGAATGTTGCGTTAAACAAAAGACACAATCATTTAAACTCAGTGTAAGTAATTCTGTCATTCTTCATTGCAGCATCACATCCAAAAAGAAGATGGGAGATGGCAGCAGTTTGGTGGTCATTGAGTCTAGTGGTCATGTGTTATGGGAGCCTGGGTTCATCGCTACCACTATATGCGCTGTTGACATTAAATACTTCCCTTTGACACACAGAAGTGCTCTGTGAATATAACTTCGTGGATGACATCGAACGTTAGCCTACAAATCTACTCAACGAGAGGCATTTCTTTGGATGCATACACAGAAAATGGGGAGTTTGAGATAACAGACTCTTGGGTTCAACACACTCTCTTTCCAATGACGTACATAAAAATGAAACGTTAGAAGGTTTAGCATTTTTCGTTGTTCTGAAGCGGAGGACGACCTTCTACTGGTTGTGTCTGGTGTCACCGCTCCTGGTATTCCCCTTGCTGAGTCCTCTCAGTTTCCTGGTTCCTGCAGACAGCGGGGAGAAGACTACTCTGGCCATCACATCCCTGCTCTCCATCTTTGTGTTCATGTCGTCAATCTATGAAACGTTGCCAAAGCTGTCAAACCATCTATCATTGTTCGGTAAGGCAAATATTCTCCCTTATGATTTCATTTGTACGATCGTGATGAAAGAGAACTGAAACATGACATTTATTAACATTCAATGATATTTGAAAACCTTCAATTTTTTGTAAAGATGGCATCAGACCAATTATATTTATTGTCGACTGTCATCAAGCTCGATAAACAGTTAGTCTGTTTTATTATCTTTTCAATCCCATTAACATGACACAAAAATAGAATATGTTTTGCCTGTTAATCTGTGAAAGCATACGTTTATCCTAGAATACAGTACATTTGGTAGATTTCATATGACTGTTTTTGAACTTTGAATATTGTCTTTCCAATTATGTTTCAGTGCTACTGACATCTGTCCAAGTGTTCATCAGTCTGCTAACGGTTTGCTGCAACGTCATAATATTGTTTCTACACAGGCTTACCGCTCACGATAAAATTCCCACATGGCTTTGCAAAATTGTCCAGCATGACAAACCAGCATCTAATTACTCAAAAGTTCAGGGCAATGCTCCAGAGACAAGGAAGATTAGTGATGCAGCTGTCACGACATGGGCGATGGTTGCAACATTCCTAGGCAAATTGTGCATGGGGTTCTCATTAGTGTGTACCACGATCATCACACTTGTGTTCGGAGCGTTAATGATCTCTCGATGAAAATCCGTCAATGTCATTGTCGTTCCCTTTGCTCGAACGCTCTGTTTTCAGGAGGCAATCTGAAATGTTGATGGCTGATGTAATGACTCTTATCTTCTTCTTATTGTGAAGTATGACCAATTTTAGTACTTTGATGTTAACTAGTTTTATGTAACTAGTTGTCAGGTTGATATTACATGGACTAATGGCTGGTTTCAGAATGGTGTCATATAATATATTTCTACGTCTGAGAACAGTCATAGATGTCAAAAAGTATCAAGAGCCTGTATACCACACTTGTTATCGTAGCACATTGCATTTTGTATATACTGTTCTATAAGTATGCATCGATGTAATTCTTTGGCGAGTTCTGTCTGAATGTATTTATTTGCTTGTTTGGAATTTGTCTGTCATGTTGTGTGTCTGTGTTTATGTAAGGTCATCTGTATAAATCAGTTTGAGATGTACACACCTAAGAGAGAACCCGTGACATTCCAGTTTAGAATTGGTCTTGAAGAACTCATTCTTCTTGTAAGTATGAACAGAATTGATCCGTTGGTCAGTCTTGCTGCACGCCATCGTATACCAAATGCGTAGATGTATACTCAGTATTGAATACTAATTAATGCAGTGTTTAACAACAGACGTACGAATTAGTGAGTGAATGAGTTTAGTTTAACGCTACACTCTAGCTAGCAATATTCCAGCTATATGTTGACAGTCTGTAAATACTCGAGTCTGGACCAGACAGTCCAGTGATCAACAGCATGAACATCAATCTACGCATTAGTATACGATGACAAGTGTGAAATATGTCAGTAAGCCTGATGACCTCGATCCCGTTAGTCGCCTCTTACGACAAGTATGGGCTACTGAAGATCAATTCTAACCCGGAGCGTCACGGGTTAACATACGAACTAAGAACTATGATAATTATTCCCATAGCATCTCCTTCCTGTCCCACGGTAACGATCATGAAAAAAGAAGATGAAAAACACAAAGGATTGTACGATCAAAACACAAAGGATTGTAGGAGCAAAACACACTTAAGGATTGTAGGAGAAAACAGACGATTACAGAGCAAAACACAAAGTATTGTAGGAGCAAAACACAAAAGGATTGTAGGAGCAAAACACAAAGGATTGTAGGAGAAAAACACACTTAAGGATTGTAGGAGCAAAACACAAAGGATTGTAGGAGAAAACACACTTAAGGATTATAGGAGCAAAACACACTTAAGGATTGTAGGATTGCAGGATTGCAGGAAAACACACTTAAGGATTGTAGGAGAAAAACACAAAAGAATTGTAGGAGCAAAACACACACTTAAGGATTGTAGGAGAAAACACAAAGGATTGTAGGAGAAAAACACACTGAAGGATTGTAGGAGAAAAACACAAACGATCGTTATGTATTAGATTCGAAGTTCGATTGACCATAACATTTCCAAGTTGAGAAATGAGTTTATCCAGACATCGAAAGACATTAAGAAGCTGATACTGAGTATACCTGGAGAAAAGAGGGCAACAGGATACAGTTTAGCTTCAACTCGGACGTTTTGGATTGTTTACTCAGAATGCAGACAGTGAAGCGGACGAAGATTCACTTGTGACGGAGAAGTTAAAACGTAGAAATACACTTATCAAATCTGCGATTCCTCCGATGAAAGGTGGGAAACTGTCCGGAACTATGTTTCCAATGATTAAGCAGATAATTTTGATGATGATAAGAGGGTTGAAAAGGCAGACACTAAGGCTTGTAAAAAGATTTGTCAGAGGAACTAGTTTTGCAGTACACCGTATTCAACAAATCGATCGAGTCGCGATCGCAGAGAGAAAGCGTGCGTCCCACTTCAAGAAGTTTAAATCAACCAGTCAGCCCTTTCGTGTCAGAGGTCCCAGGAGTGGGGCCTGTTTCAACTGTGGCGAATTCAGCCATTTTAGACGAAATTGTCCCTACCTCTTCAGTCACTCTACCAGTCGACAATCAACCAGCACAGCACATTTGTCAACTTATGACAAGATATCTAAGTATTGATATTGTGTGTGTTCCATCATGGAATAGCAAGGTTCATCTATCGTGGCAGAGTGTGGACCAGTTCGGCTTTTGAGAGGCAACATCACAAGGTTGAACAGCAGGGCTTTGATCACTCAATAACTTGGTTCAACGTTGATTTTCAGTAATGCCAGTGATATAGGGTTTGGTGGGTACTGTGTAGAGCTGAGCACGGCAAGTAGTCAGCAGAGGAGGCTAATCGTAGTTCCACGTTGAGAGAGCTTGAGGCGGTTTATTGGGTTTTGAAAAGTTTCATACCATCCTTGAAATAGCACAGAATTACTTGGTTTACTGATAATCAGAATATTGCATCCATTGTTGAAAATGGTAGCATGAGACAGCACATACAAGATGTAGCCATGCATTTATTTGAATTATGTTCTGTCATAGAAATAGAGGTTCTGTCAACCAGGTACATTTGACTTTGCAGTGGATTCCTCGTTGTGAGTATCAGGTAGCAGACATGCTGAGTAGAATGACTGACAATGATGGCTGGTCAATTGCCAGGAATGTTGTTCAACAGATTGATACAAAATGGGGACCACGTGAAGTGGATACATTTTCTATTTACTACAATTCCATACAAATAGCAAATGCTAAAAGCGGCGTAAAACCATACTCACTCACTCACTCGTAAGTATGGACAGAATAGATGCGTCAGGCTTGCTAACTTGGATGCTGCACGTCATCGTATACTCTCACTATTGAACACTAATGAGGGCAGTGTTTAACAACAAACATACGAACTAGTGAGTGAGTGAGTTATTATTTAACGTCACATCGGCAATATTTCAGCCATATCGTGACGACAACATTTGATATTGAAATGAAATATATGTATATTATAGAAACCTGCCGACGAAGGACAGTAAAACAACTAGAATATCACAGATATGTATGTAAAACTAGTAATTAAATCTAAAACGTTTTAACTATAGGGGAAAAACAATACAGTATAAAAATGGGCTATAAATCGCCAATAACTGAAGGTAGATCACCATACCAGGGACCATGGGGACTTACATACGAACTAAGAAAATGTTATTCCAATAGGATCCCCTTCCCATCCCATTGTAACGATCATGAAAAAGAAGATGAAAACACAAAGGATTATAGGAGAAAACACAAAGGACTATAGGAGAAAACACAGAGGATCCTGATGTATTGGATGGATCATAAATCGGTATCTGTTCCTTACTTATGTATCACATTTTGATACATAGAAGCAAAGGAGGTTAATATCTGTATTAACTAACATTTAACTTGAAACTATTGCTAAGGAGGTGAAAGGGTTGCTACCACGTCGTATATGTTTAACTGGATCAACCCAACTACAGCATTTGTTGTGAAATGTCCACTGTGACGTGCAGAGTGCTATAGGCCATTAATCAAATGTTTTCGTAGATGTCAAAGGCTATTGACATTTCGAAATGAACTACACGTCAAAAGAGGCAACAGACTCTATTAATATGGCCATTAATTGGTAAGTAATTACAAAATAATTAATAATGTCAGTGCAGTTAACATTCACATGACATTTGTATTAACACCAGCTCTCATTGGCCGGGCAACGTGACGCCAAATGACCACTTCGGTAACAATTAAGAACATTTAACTATAATTACACAGGTAATGTGCACGTTGATAAGCATAGCGATAGTCCCTTTAATCTTTGCCCCCCAGATACTGCTATTTATAGAGATCACGATTACGAGAGGGTCTTCTAGCTTCTATTTGCAGGGACATATAATAGATATATTTATTTTTATTCTAGTATGTGACAATAGTCTCTTCTTACGACAAACATGGGTAGCTGACGACACGAATCTTCATGGGTCACACATGACACCGATTGCGAATGTAGGGGAGAAACGCTGTTTTTGTCTGGCATCTGGTTTGAAGGTAGCAATTTGTCCTTCAGAAACTCTTTACTGTTGAGACTGCAATTGAGAAGGAAGTTTGGAAAACGCAGGGGAATCTCCCCTGGAGACTTAATTTACTACGACAATTACAGTAGGTCTCTGTGAATGATTTGGAGGGTCAGAAAACCGCAGTTACAGGAAGTCCAAATTGTACCCTTGACGAGGCAATGACTTTTAGATTTGCCTATTGAGACATAACCGTGCTAGATTAGGGACTTGGTATTTGGGGTAATTTGTCTAGAAAGGCAATATGTTTGGAAACAGAACATAGTTCGTCATGAAGCTGCAAAATATGACGTCATTTTCCATTAAGTGCATGCTCTTTCCACTGTAATTGGTGTTTGAGCAGGGTTAACATGGAACACCTTAATTACTCTTAACAGGATTCATGATCTACAAGAGGAGAGAGGAATGTCCTATTTTGACTTGTGCCACATGGACTCAATTGAACAAATTGTTTGATCGGCATTCTAGAAGTTGGTGAGTCCAAAAAGTAAACTTTTAGCTTGTAAGTGAGTGAGTGAATGAGTTAATATTTATCGTCACATCGACAATATTTCAGCCATATCGTGACAAAAACAATTACTTGTTATATTATAGATCAATAAAATTAGACATTAAAAGCCTGTTGAGGAAAAACAATAAAACTACCAGTATCACAGATATTAAAGTAAAACTAGATATTATTAAAGAGAAACGATACAAAACAATACAATGCAATATAAAAGGCTATAGGTTGCTAACAACTGAATGTAGATCACCATACTAGACACCATGGGGACTTACGGTACATTTGCTTCCTAAATGGATCCAATCTATATTTACACGATCTCTTCAGCTATTAGCGATTCAGACAAACCTAGCCATACATTAAAATGACACCTAATCTACGATTAAAACGAGTGGAGATATTATATTTACTTTGAAGGTTTTGGGACTTACGTACACTCTCAGGAGGGCAATATTTTACAATACTTCAACCCCATTTGATGATACAGCCAATAACCAATGAAATAATGATTGATCTATTTACAAAACATTATTGAAATGTTTTCAAACAATTCTATATATTTCTTTTAAAACCCAAATTTTCAAATGATAATTAATACTATAAAAAATACCCTTAATTGTTTTGACATTGATACATGTATCCATTGTGATGGGATAGCGATGGAACAATCTACATCAAAACGTCGCTCTATGCAATAAACAAGAAGTTGTCATCCATAAAGTTGTACGTTTTATTTTCAATTGAACATCTTACTTGCCCTTCCATGTGTTCGATATGGGGACCATTCGTTCGTCAGGATGCCGAACACCATAAAGTATACTCATGCCAATAATGGTTGTCACCCCCCCCCCAACCCCCACCTCACCCCCACCCCCTCTCCAATTAAAACATAGAAGGGGTGACAACCATTATTGGCATGAGTATATTTCACAGCTATTCATAAACCCATGCTGACGGTCTAGTCGGAGTCGTACAGTGGAAACTTTCTTATGACATGAAAAGTGTTTTTGCTCATATTACAATTCGATGGACTACATTCGACTTACAGATGACATAACTGTAACATAATGCGTATTCGGGATTGTGTGCTTCACCACTAGTCATAGATATATATCTAGCTTTAATCGGCCACATGACCGATCTTAAAATATTATAGTGAGAATGGTTTTTCGATTCTTTAGCAATATTCCATCAAATATCACGAAACATTGTACCTATGTAGGGAATCGAACCCGGGTTTTCTGCATGATGAACGAACGCTTTAACCATTAGGCTACTCCACCACCCCTTGCAATATTCTGAGAGGGATGTGTCGGGTCTGGGATTTGGGGAAATATTGTTTCATGGTATGAATATTCCTTTCCAGGATGATCATAATAATCAGTTGAGTATAGTACTGGTGTAGAAGATGCCATTCTGTATGGGTCAGAACGAACCAATAAAACACGCCAGCTTAATACAATGATCATTCTGATGCATACTAGATACAATATCATTCAGTTCAGTAACAGTCTTGGCAGTATGGCTGGGTTTTGTAAGCAAAACCTTAGCGTCAAGGTATAGGCCATTATTTTGATTGCTGAGGTCTTTGCACTATGTGAAAGGAAAGGGGTGTAATGAGGTCAACGCATCTGGTACATTCCGGGACGAATTCAAATTTGCTCACTTGAATACCGCTATAAAAATACACACATCATAAACTATCTAAGAAATTAGACACATATAACAAAAGTCAAAGTCGTACTGTGAGAGGAAGCGTCTTCGGAAGATCTAAATATCGTGACTTTGCGATTCCCAGCTCTGAATTTGTAACTTGCCAAAGTTCTTTTTATTGTGTACACAAACACCACGCACCAAAACATGATGGTACCAGTCAGCAAGCACGTCGCCCTTCCTTCCTACAAACTAAACCTGACAGCCAAAATTAGTTTACCCATATATATTTATCAGAGTCTGGTCTGTTCCGTGCCCGTTCGCCATTAATTGACGACATTGGCCTTGACCTATCCCGCACTGAAAATAGTCGGCGATCTGATTTGATAAATTACAATATGCCAATAAGATTGTTGTTGGTGCTTGATATATTCGGCATTACTTTAGTCATTATATGCTTCTATAATCTGAATACGAAGAAGCGTGTACTGTTCAGAATCCATGAATTCCCTTAACATGGCCAAGTTTAAAACAGTTAGCACTTCGCTATCATACATGCTAGATAAAATACCCTTCCATCTTTACACATCACCCATATTTAGGGCAGTGAACAAGCTGACTAGCATAACAAATCATTGACTTATTAAGTGGTTTTCACAATACCTAAAACACCCGCTTGTTAACATGTTTAAGTGAGGGGCGAGTTCCCTAGATTTATTGACTGTATAAGGTGAAAACTCTGCTAGTTAGTTGTGAATGTGGCTCTCGCCCTGTACAAACAGTTTTGAAAACATTTTTCTGTTTGTGGAGAAAACCCCCTCAGAGTAAAATACAAACACAACGAACCGTTAACAGTACTATTCTATGTCTGACTGCATTAACGTACTGGCAACCTCAGTAGAAAGTAAGGAACCCCGTTCTTGACACCAACTGACAAAGGAATAATTACATTACTGTTGTGTGTTTAGAAGCCATTCTCTTGTGGGCTGTGTAGGTTGAAAGGTAACACTCTTACCATTGTCTAATCGATATATTTACATGACTTATGCATTTCGCCTCGATTAGTCAAGAGACCTATTTCTGACATTTGTGAGACTCTTCCATTTCTCCAGACTATTAAAACAGCAAGCGTTTCGCTGGTTGGAATAAGCAATGGTTTAGGGATTTAAATAAAATTGCCTATTGATGGATAATTGATTTGAGTAAATGAGTGAGTGAGTTTTGTTTTACGCCGCTATAGCAATATTCCAGCAATATCACGGCGGAGGACACCTGAAATGGGTAATTGATTTGAGCGAGGGGTAGTGTAAGGTGCGTGCAAAGTACCTTACAAATGTACAAGTGTGTTCCTTAAAGTGAACATGTTTTTTCAAAATAACATGTCTGGCATAGCATGATGTGGATTATCAATAATTTGTGTTAATGTCATTTTGTTCAAAATAAGAGTGAGTGAGTGAGTGAGTATGGTTTTACTCCGCTTTTAGTAATATTCCTGCAACATCACGGCGGGGGACACCAGAAATGGGCTTCACGCATTGTACCCATGTGGGGAATCGAACCCGGGTCTTCGGCGTGACGAGAGAACCCTTTAACCACTAGGCTACCCCACCGCCCTGTTAAAAACAAGAACAGATAAGAACCACCATTGCTGTACAGTCGGGAATCATGGTGTTGAAATACCAAGAATACATTCTTAAAACACTACGTGATTATGGAATATAAATGATAATACCAAACATTAGAATAAAGATAAGTGTTCACGACAAACACCCTCTGCACGGACGGGTATTTCTGTAAACACCAAAATACACCCTTCTTTCCCAAATCGTTCCTTATCACACAAATATTAATTGAATACTGGAATTGCTCCTTCTATTACTTGTACCAATTAGACATACATGCACACGCAAACGCACACGTCACTTTAAGCACATGCAGGCTAATGCTCTCTGCGTATTTCGACACATGCTTTCTTGTCTCTGTGCACATCCAATTTGCCACCAGTGCCATTGTTTGTTAACAGCTTCAGATGCATGTAACGTGTTCTTCGCGTAGTGAGCAAAGGCAGCGTTGTTTACACATCATCCTGGAGCCATGACTACCGACACGGCACCTCTGTTTCCAACCTCCCCATCCCATCACCACAATACCAAAGAGATGCAGACACAATGGTGCCCCTCAGAAGGACAACCATCTCGTATGGATAATTGATGATTCTGCGGATCCGTCATGGTACAGCTGGCTACAAAGTAATAAGGTATGAAAGGTTAATGAGTCATACGTTTGCTTAAAATGTAAGCGTTTGTTCAATTAATAGTAATCCCACAGCACCACAGTGGTGGCCCGTAAGTAATACACTCTCGTTCATCAATATTATGCTCACGTGACACCTCTCCAGCCAACGACCCTCTGGGGATTAATCCACCGTAGCCTTTTACAACACACAACACCTCCCTAGCCAGCTATCCTCTGCAGAATTAATGAATCGCATTTTTATTTTGATGTCAGTATAACCTAAAATGTCAGTAAAACTGAGATGTCAGTATAACCTAAAATGTCAGTAAAACTGAGATGAATACACTTTAGGTTGATTTGAAATGTTTTCCCAACTCATATCAATTATTCATGCCCGTACCAACAGGCCGGGGCGCCGCGCGCGAATATTCACACCGACAGAAGATACCAAAGTGGCAAGACGATAAGGAGATCATGGATATACGATCTGTTTGCAGGCTTATCGTCCTCATTACCTGGTTCAAGTTTGCAGGTAAGCTTCGAATTCAAAACATTTCTTTAATTCGAAACTCCCATTGTAATCCAGTAGAAATATCATTGGACATTTTATAAAACAGGCCATTTTTACAACTCAGCGGAAGGGGATTCCATGTCACAACAGAATAAACCCCAAAGAATATCAAAGGCGGGGAAATATATTTTTTGTCTCTGCTCAGATTAATGTCAGGAGTAATGTCTTTGTCAAGAATACATACTATTTAAAATAAGTAGGGGTATTCCATTTTGGGTTGACATTATTTGGGAACAAGTTTTGGATTTAGCAAATGATTATATTCCATTCACAACGTATTATGGCTTTCTTTCATACAAGTTAATTATTATTGAATGGGCGGTTTCCTGCTGTTAATGTCAAACAGAGCAATCATTCTGAGGGTTTCTTAGTAATAGTATTTTGATCTATTTATCACTTAACTCAAGATAGCCTCGTTCAATTGATTCTACTATAACGTTGATTTGAAACTTAAACATTGTCGTTTCTATTCTTATCTTATACATTTAATTCATTTAAATTAAAATCGCATAACTTCAGTAATAGTATATTTGATATGACCAATAGCTGCATTATTACAAATTGATGGAAGTATTGGTTAAAAACGTGAGAACAGGTCGATCAGTCTGACAGAAATCCTAACCTGCCCCTACAAAATGTCAAGCGCCAATTTAAGCGCTTTTAATATTTTAAATAACATATTTACGTTAACACGTCCAAATCAATTTCTCATCACAACCACAATGTTTACTTTCGGAATTATTCTTTATTGATTGATATGTTAAATGCTTTCAGCGGGATCATGATCTCTATGTATATGAGATGTCTACAGGGACTTCGGTAACATCAGAGCAGTTCACATTACATTGGGAATCCAATTCACAATATACTCAGCGCATGCATGTATGAACCAATTTCACAAACAGGATAATTTGAAGAGGAAGAGAAAAGATGAAAGGATTTTTTGAGTTGTGTTTGAATTGAATAGATAAAATGCGTGAGGCGTGTTTTGACGTTGAAGTACACGTCGATCGAGTTCATCCCATAGGTGTTCTCTCGGGTTTAGATCTGGTGATCGGGAAGGCCATGGCAAGACATTGACGTTAGAATTGGCAAGGCACCTTACCGTGACGCGTGCTGTATGTTGTCATGTTTTATGTGTAGTTGTTGTATCGGGAGATAGACAACATCTTCCAAGGATCAGTTGACACTTTTATTCACCACTGCATTCGGGCTCACATGTCTAGTGCGAAACATATACCTACGCCGTTGCATGCTATGCGGCTACAGAAAATAGTCCCTGCTTACGGCTTTACATAACTAGTCTAATTTGTCATAATGTTACATCCCCTTTCTTTTAAAGGCTGGAAACTGGACTTTTCTTCAGTTGAACTTATTAGTACCCCACGTTTAAAATACTAAATTCCTTCAGAGTAACTCATAACAATTTCAACTTAAAGAGGTCTGTTGAACCAAAAAGAAAGAAATCGATAACAGGTTTCCTAACCTATATAACAACGTAAAAGCAATGTCTCAATGCTATCGTAATCAATAGTCAGTCAGTTGCTGTGTATCTTCAACGATAACACAATTTAACACAATGCACTTGAGAGTTCAGTCATTCACTGAAACGTTGTGGTCGTTGGATTACTCGGCCACTTCTGGTGTGTTGCATCAGTGGCCTACTGTTTTTGCTTCATTTGTCCGGAGAGTTCTGTGTTGTATCCTTTGAGCTGGGCTGTGTGTTCGGCTCAAAGCTCACATGTTTTGGTTTACTGTCAGTGCTGGTTTTCAGAGCTGATTTGGGTACTTGTAGAGCTTCACTCTGAGGTTGAGCTGGAACAACAAACTTAGGCTCAACATTTGGAGGTATCGCTTGTGATCTTTCTGGAATCTCCCGTATTTGATGTCTGTTTCGTCGTATTGATGAACCCTCTCCTGTTTCCAGGAGATATGACCGTGGTGTGTCACAACCATTGGTGACCTCGGCTGGATACCATCGACCAGTTCGGTGATCCTGGTACCGAATATTCTGATTAGGTAACAGAGAAGCTAGCTTATGGCCTGCTTTATTGTCGTGATAGTGCTTCTGGAGCTCTTGACGCTTTTCAAGATGTTGATGGATAACGTCTTTGTCACTGATGTGATTCCTCACCCTCATCGGCAAATTAGCTCTCATCTTCCTGGAGTTAAGTAATTCAGAAGGTGATTGAAGATGGTGGTCAATTGGAGCTGTGCGCAATATCAGTAATGCCATATCTGCATCTGTGTTGGTGTGTTTCGATTTTGTAAGCACGTTCTTTACAGTTTGGATTTGGCGTTCAATGAATCCATTGGAGCGGGGATAGTGCGGACTTGATGTGATGTGTCTGAAGTCCCACGAACTGACGAAATTGTGGAAGACTGCAGATGAATAGTGTGGCCCATTATCACTTATCACTGTGTCTGGCACACCTTGTTCCGAGAATATCTGCTTTAACAGATGTACAACTGCTTTGCTTCCTCCATTTCCGTAGACTTTCCTCACGATGGGAAACTTAGCATAGTAGTCGCATACTATGAGGTATTCTTGACCGTCTTGATAAAACAAGTCAGTACCTACAACTTGCCAGGGCCTAGTTGGCAATTCGTGTTGTAGTAACGGTTCATGGTTTTGTGTGTTCTGAAATTCCTGACACACATGACACTGTTTGACCATATTTTCAATGTCACTATTCATCCTATGCCAAAACACACAGGTTTTTGCACGAAGTCGGGTTTTCTCAATGCCTTGATGAGCGTCATGCAGCCTATCGAGGATTTCATTCCTCATGGTCTTGGGAACAACTACACATTCTCCCTTTAGCAGAATACCATCTTCAATGGACATTTCGTCACGGTATGCCCAGTATGGTCTCAGTGGGGCTGCTACCTGCTTTTGACGTTCTGGCCACCCATCACTAATGTACTGTTTCAGGACCTGGAGTTCTGTGTCTCTATCAGTGTCCATTTTTAAGGATTCAATTTTCTTTTGGGAGAATTGTGCAAAGTCCACTCTCACTTCAAAGTCAATATGTTTATTTTCGCACCATGGTGAACGAGAGAGTGCATCGGCCAGGAGCATGTCTTTACCTGGGCGATATTTGATAGACAAGTTGTATGGCTGAATTCTCAACAGCATACGCTGCAGTCTCTGTGGTGCTGCTGAGAGATGTTTCAGGTGGATCATCTCAAGGGGTTTGTGATCCGATTCAACTACAAACTTCTTTCCATACAAGTAAGTATGGAACCTTTCGCATCCGAAGACAACGGCCAACATTTCTCGTTCAATGTTTGCGTATCTCATTTCGGTTTCGCTGAGCGACTTGGACGCAAATGCCACTGGCTGATCCCCCTGCAGGAGCACTGCACCCAAGCCTCTAGTGGATGCATCGACTCTCAAACCTGTGTCACGTTTTGGGTCGAAATAGTTCAGAGTCACCTTGTTGCATATGAGATTCTTGATTCTATCAAATGAATCTTTGTGAGATTCTGACCAAACATACTCACTGTCCTTCCTGATCAGATCTCGTAATGGAGCTGTCAGCTGTGACAGGTGTGGAATGAATGGACTCATATTTGTTGCGATTCCAAGGAATTCTTGGAGCTTCTTTGCATCTTGGGGTGGCTGAATTTCTTGGATGGCCTTGACCTTCTCAGGGTCAGGATGCACTCCATTTTCATCAAACTCGAGACCAAAGAACTTGATCTTCTTTACCTTTATTTCACACTTTGTTGGGTTCAACACTAACCCGTTTTCACGTGCTACGGTCATCAGCCTGTGTAGAGTTTCATCATGTTCTTTATCTGCCTTACCAAACACACCAACATCGTCTGATATTCCTGTTGTTCCTGGGCATTTCTCCAATATTTGGTCCATCCTTTCTTGAAACACGTCTTGGCTAAGACTCAGACCGAAGGGGAGATGGCAAAATCTGTAACGTCCAAATGGACTGTTGAAAGTGGTTAAGAGACTTGACTCTTGGTCGAGCACAACAGACCAGTACCCATGGCGGGCATCCAACTTGGAGAATACAGTTGCACCAGCAAATTCATGTGTTATCTCCTCAAGTGTGGGAGTTTTGTGGTGTGGCCTCTGTATGGCACGGTTGAGATCCTTTGGGATCTAGACAGATGCGTAGTCTCCCATTGGACTTACGGCTGTACACAATGCTTGATACCCAACTTGTAGGTTCCGACACCTTGGCGATAACACCCAGTCTCACCATTTCCTGCAGTTCATTTAGGACATCATCCTTTAGGTGTACTGGACATTTCCGCGGAGTGTGAATAACTGGTGCTACGGACGGGTCCAGAGTTATATGGAAATCCCCCTTGAACTTGCCAATGCCAGTGAAACGATCAGGGTATGTGTCAAGAAGGTCTTGTTTACTGCTGACTTTTGCAGGTGTGATAGGTTCTGTCACTTCACAGTGTATTGTTAGAAGCCTTAAGTTTCTGGATGTTGGTAGGCCTACAATGATTGGTCCCTCTGCATCAGCTATGTGAAAAACTGCTTCTCTGGAGTGTCCGTTGTAACTGCAAGGAATTGTTATTTTGCCATGTTGGGGTATCTTACTGCCATTATATGCTCTCAGTAGTGTGTGTGACTGAGTGACACACGTTGCAAATGGCTTTCCATCCTTATCTATGTTCTCTGGGTACATCTTCTTGTACACTCTCAAGGGCATTAAATTACCTTGTGCTCCTGTATCAACCTTAGCCTTAAGCTTGGCAGGTTTTCCATTTACCTGAGTGTCAATGACTACGAATACTTCATCTCGATCATCAGTATCAGTGCTGTCAACTTGTATTGTCTCGAATGTCAGGGATTCGAAACTGCTTGTTGTGTTTAAGTTGTCAACTAACTCCTCATTTGTGGAATTGATAGACTGTTGCCGAGGTGCTTGCCTCATGTCATTCTGACGGAAACGTGATTTACTTCTGTGGTGACGATTTCTCGATTGTGATCGAGGTGTATAGCTGCGCCCTCTCTCTCTATTCTGGCGAGACGGTCTCTGGGATCTACATACAGACCTCCAATGGTTATATTTACCACAGTTGTCACACTTGGATCCCATCGCTGGACACTTTTGTCTTTTGCCGTGAGAGCCACCACATTTCTGACATGTGCCCTGATGTCTTATAGCATGAACATCTGCTTGTGGCAACTGTACATCCTTCAATTGGCTCATATGATGTATTGAAGCTTCTTCAGCACGTGCACAAGTCATGGCTTGTTCAACAGTTAAATTATCATCTTTACTCAGCAATTCCTTCTGCAGACTGGGAATATTTGTGCCAATAATTAATTGTTCTATTAGTCTTTCATTCAGTTCATTTGCACTGAATTTGCATTAAGCTGCCTGATTTTTACATCTACTCATGAAGTTGTCAATACTTTCACCTGAATTTTGTCTGAATTTCTGAAGATGAAATCTGTGTAATCTGTAGTTGACTGCTGGCTCTATTTGTGATTCGAATTTGTCAAAAAATGTCTTTTGGATCTTTTTCTCTTCTCCAGTCAATGTCCATGAATTAAACATTTTGATTCCTTCATCGTCAGAAAACAGCAAGATATGATCAACTTGTTTATCTTTCTTAGTGTCTTTCACAGAGAAATACAACTGACAACGTTGTTTGAACGAACGAAAAGCTTCCGCTAGATCGTCACTCTTCCAGTTTAATCTCGGACTGATATTTGCCTCTGACATCATGAATATCATATGCGAGTTGTTTTATCATGAATTATGTCAATATGTTTGATGAAATTTCCTTATCTTTACCAGATTTGAGGTTCTTCAGTGGTTCGAGAAACTTGTTTTGGGAACATAGGAGCCGCCATTTTGTTGATCACGTGATATCTCGTTCCCGCTGACAGACAGAGTTTATCACAGGAAAAAGTTGACATACATATTCATGTGATTTACTCTTCAGAGAGTTATTTGGTGCACAGTATAATGATACCGTCAGTTTAGACCCAAGCTGATGCACAGGTTGACCAAATCCACTGGTACTTAACTGTCAGTGTGTTATACACATGTCGCCATCTCGATAACTAGCAGACGATCTGGCTGGCCCTCCGGTTTCTGATTTGGTATAGTCCTAAATACTGGTAAACCTGGTCGCTTATGAGCAATGTCGCGTGGCGTTCGTCATCCGCTAGCTGCCACCATGTCATGTTTTATGTGTAGTTGTTGTATCGGGAGATAGACAACATCTTCCAAGGATCAGTTGACACTTTTATTCACCACTGCATTCGGGCTCACATGTCTAGTGCGAAACATATACTTACGCCGTTGCATGCTATGCGGCTACAGAAAATAGTCCCTTCTTACAGCTTTACATAACTAGTCTAATTTGCCATAATGCTACATATGTGAAGTAGCGTGGTCATGCTGAAACAACTCCCTCTGTTGGTCCATTTGAAGCTTGTGACGTGCAAGGACCCCGTTGATTTACCGCTTTGCTGTCAAGTTTCCTTTAACCACCACTATATCAGATCTTTGTGTGCTGTGTGATATTTCAACCACCTACACCATGACATTGTCTCCACAGAATCTGTCGACCCGTCGAATGCAATTGGAGGCAAAACGCTCATTTCTGCGACGGTAAACACACACTGTCTTCCAATTCTAAAATTCCAGTTCCGAGCTCTACGACACCACCACATGCGATGGTGCCAATTGAAGCCTCTCAAAACAGGGGCGACAACTGTCCTTCTTGGTCGAATCTCCACTTCACGCAATCGATTCCTGACAGTTTGGTCGGAAATTCTTCTCAACCATGGATGCGTTGTGCAGTCTTCACGGCTGTGGCAAGACGATGACGTAAGTGAGCAACCCGGAAGTAGCGGGTGGTAACCCTTGGACGACCGCTTCTTGGGCGATCTTGGACGGAATTTGTCAGCAGGAAACGATCCCAAAAGCGATATATGGTGCTCTGATGAATGTTGAAATGTCGGGCAACTTCAGACTGCAACTCCCCAGCCTTAAGGCATTCGAGACACGACTTCAGGCAAAACAAATGACAAAATAAAACGCAACGTCTGCCTTTTATAATGATCGATACTGGATGCTTTTCTGCTTACTAGCATTTTGCTTTGCATGCTTTCTTGGTGACGTTTTGGCGAATCTTTCTTATAAAACAATGGAAAAGATTAAAATTGTCGCGTTTTGGCGCTGAAGCTGTTTGCAATTACACAAAGATGACGTTTTGGAATGAAATAGCAAATTTGTATTGTTTTTGCCGTAGCTACATGCGTCCAATTTTCTCAAAAGCACCAATGTGTTTCTTTATTTGAAGAGTGTACTATTTACTTAGAAAATTACATCGTCAATAATTATTTAAACAGTCATTTTGCTTTTGACAATTTACCTAAAACAATATATTTTCCATCGAAATTCATGTCCATATTTAAGACATAATGTCAAGAAAATATTTTCTGCCTTGTTTGGTACCAGCACAAGCATGTTGCTTTTTCTAAATTAATTTTCTGTGAAGGCTAGTTTTGTCATAACAGACAAAGGTATTTAGATACAATACAGAAAGGAAGATACGTCTTGAGATAAATAACTCTTTGGACGGGAATCGCCGACTTGGACTATGCACTTCACCGACTGTCGACCCGTGAAGATCCGGGTTAGAATTGATGTTCAGTAACCCATGCTTGTCGTAAGAGGTGACTAACGGGATCGGGTGATCAGGCTCGCTGACTTGGTTGACACATATGATCGTATCCCAATTGCGTAGATCGATGCTCATGTTGTTGATCACGACATTGTCTGGTCCAGATTGGATTATTTACATACCACCGCCATATAGCTGGAATACTGCTGAGTGCGGCGTAAAACTAAACTAGCTCACTCACTCAGCGATGGTCGTGAAGTCATGTTGAAAATAGACTTTCAGTGTTGAACATGGAACAAACAAAATGTGTATTCCAAACCCTATCCACAAAGCGTTCGTAGCACTACGTCATTCGTAAGCAAATGATATACATAATAGCACGTTAATAGTTACGTTAGGTCGTAACGTTACGAACACTTAGTAGATCGGGACCTTGCACCTATTTAGCGGGAAGGTCTTATTTGTAATTTCCCAACCTTCCTGTCACCGGTGCCAGAGAAGGAAATATAGAGTATCTATATTTATTTGATAACTTTTGTTTTTTGAACTGCTATTGTATTACAGTTACGAAGTCTGCAGAAGATGTACACCGGCTACTGAACACTTTGTTCAGCAACTACAGTGTTCTTGTGAGGCCCTCCTACGACCAGAACAGGCCAACCCATGTGAACGTAGTGTTCAGTATGATGCAAATGGAACATCTGGTACGTCGGAAAAGTATCTCAGAGTCGTAACATCACAACCATTTTGATATTCTTAACACTCACTTATATTTATTAAGATTAGTTCACATTCCAGTTTGTTGTTTTCAAATATCCTATATTGACCGCGCATGAGCTATCTAAATATGAGTAGCAATGAAGATGTTTTGAAGCATGTTTGCCACTTATGGACCTTGTGAACACATACGTGAATATTAAGTGACTTTCCCAGTCAAATAATACTTATAAGCGTAAGTATAATTTGTAGTTGGACATCCATGCCTTAAACTTTGGTACATGCATATGATCACTGGCATGATCAACCTAATAGCGTCACCTTCGCTGGGGAATAATTGTAAAGTGACAATCTGTATGTGAGTTCATGTGCGAGGACAATGGATCGAAACATCTATTAATGATTTTGAAATGAAGGTGATGGTCGTAATGGACATGGACATTTGCATGACAATAAACCTGCGACAGATTCTGTTGAGGACAATTACTCTTAATGACCAAAGTGCCTGATAAATGTTTTGATAAATTTAGAGTATTGATGAAGTATGTCTGCATGGATAAGAGCCCAAGAGGTAGTCAGTCAAATCTCTAATGTTAACTGCTAAAGTGACTCATTAATGGTATATGTGATAGACAATGTAGTGATAAGCTTAGAAACATCTCAACCTGTGTTGGAACACGCTTTAATTGACGAGGCAGACCGGCTGCTTAAATAGACCTGAATCAAATGTTATGTGATGGCTTCAAAACATGTTCATTGGCTGGAAACCGTAAGGAAGCGTTGAATCGTACCCACAAGACATTATTTTTTATAACACCCTGACAGCGCACATCGAACAATTGTTCCCTATAGTCTTTTTGCAGTGAAAACGTACCGATGAAGTTCACTTTAAACAAAAAGTAAATAACATAAAGTGAAATTAAGATTGCGAAACCTGATAATTTTACCTTGCCAATTAAACATTAAAATCTCAGAATTTTATTCAACTTAGGACAAAAGTTGTTTAACAAACGATCATAGTTTCAAATCGCTATTATTGGTTTTGTATTACAAGGCGGTATGCACATTAATTGAAACCCCGAGAACAAGAAGGGTTGGTTTCTACCGAAACAAATACACGTGCGGTACGTGATGAGCGTTAACTTAGACTACCGTAGAAACCAACCCTTCTTGGTCGATACATCGAGTTGCACTGGCTAGCTCTGTATTACAAATCGGCATCAGTCCCATCGTCTGTTCGACTGCCTTTCCCCTGACAATGCCTTCCCAACAAAGAAATGTCATGCATTCATATGCAAATAGAACTATAAAGGTACATGCTCTCTAGAACAAAACTGATTTATAACCGAAACGGACACGGAGGTTTCTTTGCAAAACATGAACTCAACGAGAAAAACATAATAAGATCAGGGTACTTAAAACCAACACCGTATGAAGGTAGTCAGGAACTATTATGACTCATTCGGCGAGGAGGCATCTGGAATATACGGATGTTTAATGGATGGATACAATTTACTGTTATGATATATGCTGAACTTGCTCTTAACCTTCGATTCTCTACATCAGCCCTCATTTCTAACTCTGGGGCCGACATTGGGATTAGGAAAAGGGTTAGAACTGCCATATAATTATTTGCAAATATCAACTTCTCCTCAACTATCGTACTTCAGTCGGTAATCTACTGCACGTATGATCATATTGACACTTCACTCTGTAGTTGAAAATTGTATATTTTATGATTGTTTCTTGCAGGACATGAAAACAGAAAATATGAAGTCGCTGGGATTTTTCACCATTGTGAGTAGAATTTTTATAATATCCTGTCAGATAAATTGTATAGAATCTTAACGAGTTATGGATCAATTTCTTCACGTCACACTTACCATTACACAGTTCAAGGGCTGCGGTGCGACATGTGTGTCTATCATTAAAGGAGAATACGAACGAAAACAAAACTTTGGATATATTGTAAAGCATATTCTAAAAGTCACCTTCCGTGATTAAAATTGAACAAAAAGTTTGTAAAATAGAAAAAAAAACCCACAAAAAACGTACTCGTATTTCCGCCTATCACGGAAACACCCGACAGTTAATGAGCAGAGGGGGTATCACGTGACATGACGTCATATGTGCCTGTTGCTGATGGCTTCCTCTTTGATTTTACCTCACAACTTAACAGTGTCCGTGGATTCTGAAGCAGTAAAAGATGTTCCTGATATCATTTCTGAAATGGATGTTAGACCGTATCAATACGATCTGATTTTACATCTTGCAAGACAATCTTCCAGTGAAGATGAAGAAGAATCAAGCGAAACGGAGGCACCGCTTGAGGTCAAAATAAATTTTAAAATAGACCATATCATTTAACAAGAATACTATTTGTCAGCAAAATGTGATACAGTTCCAACCAGCAAATCCACCCCTATAAATATATGACCAGTCCCTAAGAACTTTAAAAAATGTGATTGCAGTTCCTTTTGTGTCAAATGGGTGACTGTAGGGTGGCTGGGATTTACAAACACTATAATTATGCTTTACACGGGGAAAACAGAAATTATCTGCTACAAAAATTACACTGAAATTATTTTGTTGACAAAATTTAGGATCCTAGTTCTCATTACTAACGTATCAAGTCTCCATACAAGATCCCGCCTGGTCGAGCAGAGATAATATTCGCGACGCAGATAAGTTCTTCCCCGAAAACTGGTGAATTATATAATACTAGTCAGGACAACGTATGTTTCCCCATTGTTTGGTTATAGAAATAGTTATGGTACTCGGTCATAGCCTTTAGAATGACATCCTGTCAGCCAATGAGAACACAGAACAACCTTCACCGCACACACTACTGTCAAATAGTGAGTCTGATGCCAACGTGCGTATAGGGACAAAATGGAAAACAATGAAAGCAACAAGTACTTCATGGTTTTCCGTTGTATTCGGCAATGTTTCGGGTAGACTGCAGCATTTAGGGCTCCAAACCGAAGAGAACGTTATAGCGAAACATTTTCAAGCTCATGTGAAATCTCTTACCGAATTTGATAATACATATCTCATGGGTACCAGTCGAACTTTCCCAGCTACCAAATGCCCCAGCAAAATTGGTCATTCATTCTGATTTGGTCAGATTTATTTAAAAAATGATTAAATATATGCCGTAAATGTTTATGTCAACTTTGATATTATGTTCTTCATATGAAAGTTATTAGGAAGTAATATTTCTGATAAATTTTCCAATACTAAACTCATAACTATGTATATACTTTTATATGAGGAACATAATATCAAAGTTGACAAAAACTATGCATTTACGGCATATATTTAACCATTTTAAAATAAATTGGGGCATTTTGACTACCCCTGGGGCAATTTGACCAAATTTGCTGGCGCATTTTGTAGCTGGGGCAATTCGACTGGCAGTCGGACTTGATTTAATTTGTGTTAAAAATATCACTGACAGTAAGTTATAACAGGGAATGATGGAGTATAAATGAATCTCTTGGGTACTTCTTCCTTCTTCGGGCTAGCTTTGGGATTTTCATACCTTGCAGGGCGGATGCAGCTCTTTGAGAAAGGGGTGCACACTATTGAAAAAATGAGGGTGCACACTTCATTTTCACCCGAGTTCAATGGTCATTGAACAAACTTTCAGGACAAAGGAGGGGTGCGCGCCCTGCACCCTGCTCTGGATCCACCTTTGCCCATGCTTGCATGTCTGTTTCATATGCGTCCGACTCGGAATGATCGGAGCATTTCTCCTGCCTAAATCTGTCTCTTTACTTGGAAAACGGAAGAAATGGTGGCTCTTTCCATTGTTCGATGGTTCCGTGCATCCCCAGGCAGCGGAATACACCATCGTACCATTTACAAAACGACAAATACAACACGATTTGTATTACTGTAGCGCTTGTTCTTTGGCAATATGGCGGACGCTAGTCACATATGACGTCACGAGCTGAAAGGTCCCGTGAGTTCCAGCGGAATATGCATAATGGCCGAAGCTCAGATAACAGAAACTGTTTTTGCGATAAAAACATAATAAACCTTTTTTTGAAAAAAAATGGGTTACATGTTTCTGATGACTTTATCTTTCACCCAGCAAGGTATTGCAATTGTCTAGTATTCTCCTTTAAGCACTATAGCATTTATATTTCTTGATATTTGCCACAAACCCGTATATTTTACTGACGTGTCTACGCCAAGGTGGGCAGACAATAAGCCAAAAGGGACAAAATGCCTTCGGACAAAAACCCTAGGCCAAATGCCCCCATGACAAAAAAGCCCTTTCAAAATTCCACCCATAGGATAAACAACCCTTTGAGTTGATTTTGATTTGACAGGTGAGAGAACATGATATTTTCTAAGCAATTCCTCCCACTGCTGACAGTTGTTACAGGTAAGCAGCATGTGAAACCATATGCACCCAGGCTCCTCAGTGACGATGTTGTTATTTTTGGTCTGCTAAATGTTGTTTCCAGAGAATTGGCTTAAAGTGGTCACTTCCTCTTATGTTTGATTTTGTTGGACAGGTACTCATTGTGGAGTGTCAGTGAGCATCGCGTTTATTAAGTTTTTCTTTAAATGTTAAAACTTATATTATATTATATCTAAATTATATTTTCATGTGAGAATAAATTCATGTGCTGCAAAAGATTTGTTGGTATTATATTACATATTTTCATTGAGGACCTTTTTTCTACCCATTGAGGGTTTTTTGTCAGGGGGCATTAAGCCTAGGGGTGTTTTGTCTGGGGGCTTTATGTCCTTGTGGGCCTATTGTCCTACCACCGACGCCAAACAGGTTATATTGACTTAAGCGTGTGTCTATGATACCTTGTGATGTCTTCAACAAAAGCTTTCTATTAAGTATTAATAACATAATGAGATATATATATTTCAACAATTTTCCACCCAGACCTGGACTGATGAGTTTCTGGTGTGGAAACCCGAGGACTATGGGTCTGTGAAATACTTCTCTGTCACCGAAAACATGATATGGACACCAGATTATGTTATTGACAATGAGTGAGTAGCAATGTTGTTGTTCTTATGATTTCAATAACTCCGTATCTTTTGAAAATCAATTGACGTTAAAATATAGTGAAGCATTGAACCCACAAAGCAAAACTGTCGACACGCTGATTCATGAACAAGATGCTTCTTAACAGATAGGATTCTACCTCGAGCAAGAGACATGACTCTTGAATTAACAATGGTGCCCCTTAGACATTGTTGTGCAAACTATGCAAGTGCAGTTTACCACAGAGAGAACGAAAAATGAGGACGAACTTAACCTTGCGAAACGTTGCGAAACGAATCCGCTTACAGTCCGCTTGTAAGGAAGGGTCCCATGTATCTGGAATATTATCAACATATAATATACCAATGGTAATTTGTATAATTACCAAGGACTTTTGGGGTACCACAGGATTTCGACATTAAATGCTTTTGCGAACGAATACACAATGTCATTTACCTTTTAGGAGTACACAAACTTCGTGATCTAAACTACTACCAGTTGTCCGAATTCATTTTTGTTGAAGACGCAGTGGCTGAGTGCGTTAGATAGCTGACATTATGTGCTGGTAATTAGGTGCCTAACTCTGATAGGATTCATTTTGTGTGGACACAAAATGTCAGTAACACTGAAACAGTATAGGTTGGTACTAATCCCGGATGGGACTTCACCTCGAAGGTACTAGAAAATTTACTTTACTGAGAAAGTCTAAACCAAATTTTAGCATATATTACAAATACGTTTACAAAGCTTTCAATTCGTTTTAGGAGAAGACATGGATGATGTGTCAAGATTTGACACATCAGTGACAGCATAATACCTTGTAATTTCCCCTCACTCAACATTCATGTTGGTGCAAATGGCGGGTATGCAAAATCCTTTCGCAACAAATGATACCATCACTATTGGACGGGGATTCATAAAACATACATAATATCATTCTTACAATAATACTTTATATGAAGTATGGTGTTTGGTGTTACAGTGTTCGTGTGAAGAAGCGTTTTGGAGACGGCAAAACTTGGTGATTATCAAATCTAACGGCACTGTCATTTGGGAGCCAGGATACGTGTCTTCAACAACCTGCAAAATCGACATTACATACTTCCCTTTGACACACAAGTATGCTCCATCAACATCATTACGTGGATGACATCACACTTGTACCTACGTACGTCGTCGACAAAGGGTGTTTCTCTGGATTTGTATGCTGAAAGTGGAGAGTTTCAAATGATCAAGGCTTGGGTCAACATGACGTTGAACGAAGTGAATTCTCTTGAAAATGAGAAGCTCGAGGGGTTACAATTCTTCTTTGTTCTGGAAGCGGAGGACAACTTTCTACTGGCTGTGTCTGGTGTCACCGCTCCTGGTATTTCCCTTGCTGAGTCCTCTTAGTTTCCTGGTTCCTGCAGACAGCGGGGAGAAGACCACCCTGGCCATCACATCCCTGCTGTCAGTCTTTGTATTCATGTCAGCCATCTACGAGACGTTGCCAAAGCTTTCCGACACTGTCTCGCTATATGGTACGTAAATTTCTATCCTCTATCTTAATTTGTTATAAGAATTACGGTCGTGTTAGCTCTCAAGTTGATTTCCGGAAAGGTGGCCAGAACAATAGTTCACTTCAGTCAAGGTTCTTCTTCGAAACACTAAAAATGTCAGCGCTCTGTGCTCATCTGTAATTCATAGTAGTCTGTTGTTTATGCACTGAAGTCCATTTCTGGTGTTCCCCGCCGTGATATTGCTGGAATATTGGTGAAAGCGACGTGAAACTAAACTCACTGACTCGCGTATGCACTCTTTAGTATACCTCCCAGGAAAAGACCCAGAAATAATGGTCTCCTTTGATTGTATTAGACCTTTTAATTATTCTTATCTGCAATGAATCCACGAAAATTGTGGTCATTGAAACTGCTTCGGAGAGAAGGATGATGTATTCATGAACTGCATATAGACGTTTGTGTTTCCAGTGTTGCTGGCATCCTTACAAAGCTTTATCAGCTTCCTCACTGTGGTATGCAATGTCATCATTTTGAGCGTACATCGCCTCGGACCCGAACATTGCGTTCCGAAATGTCTGACAGTGCTTTGCACCCAAACATAAAGACTTACCGCCAGAAATGATGAACCATGTTAAAAGTAATGAGGAATGCGAGCTGTTCAACAGAAGTGCCAGGAGTACTAGAGGCAAAGGTGAAAATGTGCCTATTACCTGGCCTGCTGTTGCTGGACTGCTAAACAAAATATGTTTTGTTGTTTTTCTATTTGCTGTGACACTTGTGACACTAATATTTGGCTCAATGATGTTTTCATAGTTGCGTGGAATAATTATGCCCCCGCCATATATGGCAGGGGCATATAGGGTTACCCTCGGTGTCTGTCCGTCCGTACGAGAACAGAGAATGTATTCTATCCACTTCTCCACCATAATCGCTCTGTGGAATTAAATGAACTTATACATGGGCTTTCTTGGACTCTAATGGTGTGCATCTCATATTTTGTTTTTTATTTTATTGGTTTATTTTGTAAGTTTAGAGACATTTGAACTTAGGTACATTTTGCTGAATTTCTCTATGATGAAGGTGTAATAGGGGATGAAGTCTATCCACTTCTCCACAAAACTGCTCCACAGAATTGAATAAACTTCTAAATGTCTTTTTGTAGGGACTCTAGAGGTGTGCATTTCATATTTTTTTTCTGCAATTTCTTAATTTTGTCACTTTTACAGATGTTTGAACTTAGTTGAATTTTGTTCTATTCGGCCAGTGTTCGTTCCATCCAACAGGGGTGTACGTTATCCACTTCTCCTCAAAACTACATTATGGAATTCATTTAGATTAGACATGTGCTTTATAGGGACTCTAAAGACGTGCATCACATATTTTGATTTTATATTTTATTTATTTTTTCCAATTGTAATGTCGTTTGAACTTAGATAAATTTTTTGTTGAATTTCTCTCTGAATATAGTGTTATAGGGGATGAAGTCTCTCCACTTCTCCACAAAAGCTGCCCAACAGAATTGATTGAGCTTCTACGTGTGTTTCATTGGAACTCTCAAGGTGTGCATCTCATACCTTGTTCATCCAATTTCTTAATTTTGTCACTTATACAGATGTTTGAACTTAGTTGAATTTGGTTCTATTCATCCTGTTCAACCCATACAACAAGGGGGTGTACTTTATCCACTTCTCCTCAAAACCACTGCACAAAACTCATTTAGCTTACATATGTCTTTTATAGAGACTCTAAAGGTGTGCATCTCATATTTTGCATTTGTATTTTATATTTTTTTTGTATGTTTAGAGACATTTGAACTTAGATACAAAATTTTTCTCAATTTACTTTCACTTACGCCAAAAATGTACAGAATCTCTTATAATTATTGTCAGTAAAATTGCCAAGGAGATATTTTCAATGTCTGCTTCCATGTCGCATTACTGATCATTATTTACTCATATAACGTAACTGCATATCACAACAAATGTTCATGCTTCAGTGTTGCTGGCATCCTTACTAAAGCGTTATCAGCTTCCTCACTGTGGTATGCAATGTCATCATTTTGAGCATACATCGCCTCGGTTCCGAACATTGCGTTCCGAAATGGCTGACAGTGCAATGATGTAAATATGTCCTCCAACATGAAGGAATTAGCTGTCTAACTGTTACTGAAGTGGGACGTATTACCGGACGATATTAGACCCTATTTTACCTGTGACGAAGTATCCGCTGTCCATCATCACCATCACATAACGAGCAGTTCAACAGATGTGACAAAGTGCCAGAGGCAAAGGTGAAAATGTGCCCTATTACCTGTCCCGATGTTGATGGATTTCTGAACCAATTGTTTTGTTAGTTTTCTTTCTTTGTAACACTGATCAGTGGCATATGACGTTATATTAGTTTAAATAAATTAGAACGTTTTATACACATGTATAAGATAGCTCACCTACTCGTGAACTCCTGGTAGCATCTCTGTTTTATAATGATTGAAAACAAATGCACATGACATATTCTGAAACGTAAAATCCCACCATTATGGAACGAATGTTGTCGCTTCTGTTTATTGAAAATTGTTACCAACTTGTCAAGTTATAAACTTCATTTAACATTAAAAGCAAGTAAATAATTATTCACAAGGATTGAACGGCTTTTCTGACAGGGAAGCTTCAGTTGGAAGAAACCTAACTGCCGAAGCAGAGTAGCTTCCCTTTCACCGCGTTTGTCTTGGACTACAGGTTGTATTAAGCTTGTCTTGTTGGTTCGTTTTTCATAATTTCGCTTGTGCCACGAGGTCATCTCGATGATTTATGATACATTAAAGCATTGAAAAGGACAGTATTTGACAGGTTTTACATGATTCCGATTGTTTTGTCCAATGTTATGAAAAACAATAATGTCCTGATACAAACAGGAGATTTGACGTCCGCTTCACCACGTATGAATTCATATATACTCATGCCAATAATGGTTGTCACCAACTCCCCACCCCAACCCAACACACCCACACCACGCCCCCTCTCCAATAACAAAATTGAAGGGGGTGACAACCATTATTGGCATGAGTATATTTGATGCTTTGTTCAGAGTTCAGACACCTTTTTCATTGTCATTTCCGAAATGGAAAAACATGCTTTTGGTGAGTGAATAAAAGAGTTTTACGCCGTTTTTAGCAATAGTCCAGCAATATCTCTCCGGTGTATATCAGAAAAAGGTCCATATTGGGAATCTAACTACGTTCTTATGTACTACGGACCAGTTCTGTGGTGTAGTGGTTAGAGCGTCCGCCCGGAGAGCGGAAGGTCGCGGGTTCGATCCCCGACGGATCATACCAGAGGACGTTAAAATATGGTTCTTGTTGGTCCGTGCTTGGCGCTCGGCATTATTGGGTACAACAAGGACTGGTCGGCTTTGAGTCGGGGAGTATAATGTGTCTGAGTGGGGTATTCATGCTTCACTGCGGCATGGTATCTCAGTGGGCTAGCACTATAAAACCAGCTTAAATCTGGGCTAGTACAAGCAGCCGCACATACACATACACACGCATGCACGTCGTCATATGAGCGAAATATTCTCAAGCACGACGTAAAACCCAATTTCACCTCACCTCTTATGAACTACAAACGCTTTAACAACTAGGCTAGCCCAACACCCCAACATGGTTTGCGTTTGACAAGGTTGCATAATGTTGATGTCATGTATATTAGTGTACATATATGTACATATTATATGCACCAATTTCTCAAGATTCATTCTCGAGCGCCTGTCATTGATTTGAGTACGTTTCCAGCTTCCCTGGGCGTATGGAAAACACAGTTACGTTATCATTTTCATCTGATCTTATCTGGTACCCCTAAACAAATAAGAACAACCTCACTGACCAAAACGACACAATAATTTGTTATTCAGGACGGTTCCCACCAGAAGCCCTCAGGTGGCAAACTTGCCATCTTCTCTCGAATTCCATGAAGATCCTGGTTAAAATGGTCTTTACCAACCCATACTGCACAATGAGGTTGGGTAGATTGACTTACCTTGGCAGCTGACTCGCTGACATGACTGAAACATGTCATCGTATCCCTAAAAAGTTACCTGCCCTTGGAGGTCCAACCGGGCTACTGATGTTACATCGCGGCTAGTCAGCAACCTTGGTGAACCGACTTCCGGGAACCGGATGCTGAGGTCAGCTGATATGGTTATGACAGGGACAATGGTCATCATCACCACATGAACATCACGATGGTATCTATTCATATCTAGAAGGCAGCACCGATTGGTCAGCATACGTTTTCTAAATAAAACTGGAATAATAACTGAAGGCATATTCTTTTACAAGGCATTTATATTGCATGTTTAATTTATGCCAGCTGCACATTACAACAGAATCGTTTCAATTTGCTTATATGATAGGTATGTGATTAGAGATTTAAACAACAATATTGGTTTGCGGCTATCGGAGAAGATAAATGAAATAATAGTAAAACGATTACCCTGGTTGTATGACATTATTCCAGTAGCAGGCAGCAAACCTAACCTTTCAAATGATAAAACAAAACCATTGCTGACTGTTGCTGATGAACAAAACCCACTGATTGTACTTTTCTTTGCTGCATTAGAGAAGAGGACTTTGTCTCAGCACCCAACTGTACTTACAAGTTTAAACAATGTGATAAATGTCAATGACGACATCGACTTTCCCTCGACGTTTATCTGACACCTCGTGAAACAACTATAACAACCATGCACTAGAGTGTAATATTGGATTACTGAATAATAAAGAACAAAAAAAACCCCAAACTACAACACAAATTAAAGCTACATTAAACTAAACTCACTCACTGTCGCCACGAAACAACTGTGAGCGAGTTGGTTCCTCGCCGCTGATTTTGTTCTATCAATTTTGTCACGTCCATCTCCGGCTCATCATCGTCATCCAGCAACAAGCATGGGCTACACGCATTGCATCCTTGTGGAATTGAACCTGGTTCAATGTCGTAACGTTATAACGCTTTGACCATCATTGAAATAGTTTCAGCAGTTTTCATCGTAGCATTAAGTGATATCGACGAGTTCAGATTTCCACAGTAGCAAGTACAATATATCTTTCAGTTATTATGCAAGAGTATACGGTAAATCCGGGTTAGAATTGGTCTTCAGCAACTCATGCTTGTAAGATGCGACTAACGGGATCGGGTGGTCAGATTTCATCACTTTGTTGACACATGTCATCGATCCCAAAGCATCGATGCTCATGGTGTTGATCACTGAATTGTCTGGTCCAGATTCAAGTATTTACAGACCGCCGCCATGTAGCAGGAATATTGCTGAGGGCGGCATAAAACAACAAACAATCAAACAATCAAATCTCGCAAAATAGGAAATTGACAGGATAAACCGATGATTGATCAAGTGATCAAATTGATCCATGTCGTTGAAGTGAGAGTCGGCAGTTTCTGTAGTAATCCATCAATTGATGTTTTCTTCATGAAGATTTCCAAGAGCAGTCCGGGTTCGCCAATCCCCAACCACAACTTGACTGTATCCTGTTTGTACAGTTGACCCGATCTTGTTAAACACTTCCCCTTTTATCGGAAGATGGTGAAAGAGAAGCGTTCTAATTAATGAAAAAATGAGGAAACGACCTTGGAAGTAAAAGTTATACCAGATGAGCTCAGTGCACGATTGATTTTAATCACACAGTTCCAAGGCAGCATCTATCAAACTCGCTGATAGACGGAAGACTGTACGTGAGGTTTAGTGGAACTTCTGGCAACCAATGAACAAATTTATTTGTAACACTGGAAATTCTTCAAGTGAATTTCAATTCAGAATGAAGTTCAAATTAGTATAGTTTTCTTTAAATGTCAATCCTCCAAAGCTGGAAAAAGCCAACTTCAAGATATTCTGATACGTCCTAATTTTTGGAGGATAACACAGCGTTAAAGCCTTTACCCAACAACCCAAAGATTCGGGTTCGATGCCATGTCGTATGTGTGAATAGATAAGAACCACAAATTCTTTTCCATGGAATATCGTGTAATGTCGATGTACGATAATGACTGTATGACATACACTAAACGCCAAAAGAAACGTTACCCTCCTTCCTTAATGACAGAGGTACCTATCTTCAGCTGGCGTTGTGATGCGTGGACGTCCACTTCTTGGTCTGTCTACGGTGACCCCAGTCTGTCTGAAGCCCTGAATAAGTCTGATAACGGTGGCATCCGAGTGCGTTGGCAAGAGCATTGTATGTCGACCCCATCTACACCATCCCAGTGGCTCTTTCTCTCTCTTCAGCTGTTAATCGTGGCATATTTCTCGTACTTGTGTACCATATCATGTATTCTAGGCTCTGCTCATACCCTACATGTCATTCTACATATGAAATGTTTGCAAATACCGCTTGAATATTGCTGCGTTTTGGCGATTGACATTGCTATGTGTAAACAGAAAATGGAAAAATGTTCCTTTGCAAGCACAAAGATAATTTTAGATGTTCCTAAACATTTGTTTCACAATATCAAAGACACGTTTTACTTGTTTTCACTCATGCAAATCAGCATAAAATATTTTTAAAGCCTGAAATTATTGGATTGGTTATTTTACAATTTTACACACTCTGCAACAGTTGATTATTGTTTTAATGGTTGAAAAATTGTGACTTTAAATGATTTATCATTGTCCCAAAGCAGATTTTTTTTAACCTTTTAATGCTAAAATGAGCATGTCTGATGTTTTACTCGACACCGTATTCGCTAGTTTAGGCCATAAAATATTAATTAATAGATTTTCTTCCGCTCCCGCCTGACTACAAAACACCCTGTCTTACATGATTCTTTCGTCTCCAAGATCCAAGAAATAGAAATACATTTGTATCGCTAATAGTTGTGTTCCTGTGGCAGCCATGATAAAGTGGAGTTTCAATATCTTATTAACCACAGACTACGGGTTTTGAGTGAGATATCTGTTTATTTCCATATCGTGGTGGAAGAAGACACCCCGTAATAACAATAATATACACAATATACACAACATAAAACCACATCTGATGAACATGTCATCATAATAAATATAGTGCATAAATGTGCCTATCAACAATCATATACAGGTATTACGCGATGCAATATAACACAGGTGACTTACGTGATCACATGTTTAGAGTGATATACAAAATGAGTGTTGACATAAAGACTTATAATAATACATGGTATAATAATGAAATAGACAATAGATACTGTACAAAGAAACCTATCCTGTGGGTGACACGAGAGTGTGTCTGCACATCCAGCAGCCGAACAGTCAACGCATGCAATAACCCTATATAGGTACCACACACTGATCAAATGTAATCTTTGTCAAGTACACACAATATACATGATAGATGAGATAAATCAATCTTACATGATACAGAAAATAGTTACCAAACAAGAACTACTAGCCAGCATATTGACTAGACATATAGAAAACAAACCATAAGCACATTCATACAAGTTAAATGGTATACTATGTATTGACTTTTATTTTGTTTGTCATGGGCATATTTATACCTATTTTGTGTAATGATTAATGCTAGGGTTTAATTTACAATGTATGTAACAATTAAAATGTATAATAACTAACCTTTGATTCTGACCAAACTGTGACACAGAACTGTACATGAAACACAAAGAGACCCGTGAAGGTCCGGGTTAGAATGTATCTTCAGTAACCCATGCTTGTCGTAAGAGGCGACTAACGGGATCGGGTGGTCAGGCTCGCTGACTTGGTTGACACATGTCATCGGTTCCCAATCGCGCAGATCGATGCTCATGATGTTGATCACTGGATTGTCTGGTCCAGACTCGATTATTTACAGACCGCCGCCATATAGCTGGAATATTGCTGAGTGCGGCGTAAATCTAAACTCACTCACTCACTGAAACACAAAGACAAGAGGCAGCTGAACTGACAACGAATTGCAACTTAAATACATAATATCCTAATATAAGATAGTGATGATTTGTTATTCATTTATGTACACAATATACAACCACTCGCGTGGTGGGCGAGTTGGTTAAAGCGCCGGCTAGTGATCCAGCGAGGTTGAGGTGTCGGGATCGTGTGTAAAGAATGGGCGAAACAACGTTTCCATAGCCAGATTTATCCAAAGCAGACAAAAGATGGCTGATAAAAATAGCCAAATACCAACAGGTGTTACGAAATAAACCATTACCGTTAAACTTTATGTTAAACTTTTATCCAGATTTACTATTGTACCTATATTTGCACAAATATTGATTCATATCAGATTATTAAATCACATATCTGTCTCATACTCCACATGACACATGAGATATCTCTATCCTGTAACTCTTGCCCTATCCTCTCCAGGTCATTGTCAAACGTGAATACAGAAACACTAAATAGTCATTTGCATCCAAATTATACACGAAGTTCAAAGACAAGTACTAAAAGAATAGACGAAAATGTCCCAGCTCCCATCTCATTAATCTCGGATTGGAGCTATGGGAACACCCGCTGTGGTATCTGTTACATTATATTAGTACACAAGTTGATCTCTCGTCCATTAAAACAGATAAACCTGATAATGAAATGAAGATCGATAGCGCATAAGGTGATAGCGATAGGACTATGAATACTCCACAGGCTTTGTAATTTGATAAGCAGATAAGTAATGGCATACTGTATGTCGTACAGCTTCTCTGACGCGCCACTCGTTATTCCTGGTAAGGCTGTCCTGCTTGAATTACCAGTAACCTATATGCTATGGCCATCTAAGCTTATTGACAGACGGTGGGGTAGCCTAGTGGTTAAAGCGTTCGTCTTCACGCCGAAGACCCGGGTTCGATTCCCAACATGGGTGCAATGTGCGAAACCCATTTCTGGTGTCCCCAGCTGGATATTGCTGGAATGTTGCTAAAAGCGGCGTAAAACTAGACCCACTGACTCTTGCGTAAAAGTATGCCATTACTGACCACAATGACCTGTGTATTTACAACAACACTATTATTCATATCATTATTGTGCAAATCTCTCGTGTTCCCATTATACTGAAAATGTCCCCACACAGATGTTATTGTTTCGATGAACACCAACATGTCTGGCCACTTCATTTTTTGAAATTCCAGTCTCCGGCATACCCACGGCGCGTAGACACTGGCATGACTGACTGAGTTTGGTTTTACGCCGCTTTTAGCAATATTCCAGCAACATCACGGCGGGGGACACCACACATGGGCTTCACACATTGTACCCATGTGGGGATTCGAACCCGGGTCTTCGGCGTGACGAGCCAACGCTTTAACCACTAGGCTACCCCACCGCCCCCCACTGGCATGAAGAACGCGCACTTTAAGTTGAAAATAACTTGCTTTCCACAACATTCAGAGGCAAGAGAATAAACAACCGTTCTTCAATTTTCAATGTCAGGTGTGTCAACTTCAGGTGTCAAAAGCATTCAAAACGTTAGTGAGTTCATAAACGTGAATAACTTTAATTTTATGCAAATTTATGATATGCACAGATACTTCCGTTCATATGTAATTGGTCATTTACTTACACAGTGCCGTGGTAGTGTGTGTGCAGCTGCATCAGAACAGGGAAAAGATTCCTGAATACGTGCTAATGATAACTGGGGCTGTAAAATGAAAACGTCTGACAATTGTGGGAATGCATTTTGTCGTTATTAATAAGGAAACATCCACTGACTTATACTGTGACATTCAATGGCATTCAGAAGAAGATACATTATTCATACTGAAGCCAACGTGAGCATTGGGGGCTAGAGGAGGGACAGAACAGAACGCTGACAGAACTGAACGTGCTCTGCTGCTTCAACCGTACACTTCAACGATGGTTCGTGTTCTGCTTAGGGGTTTATGTTGCTATGTGTCAGCGCTGGAGGTAAGTGCTACCTTTTCATCAGTGTAGTTTGAACATGTTGCTAAGATTTAACGTGACGCCAAATAAAGATATAACACTGGAACGCTTGGACTATCTGCAACGTTCTGTAACACTGTGTGGAGCCCACATGTAGCTCTAACCATCGATGTAGATGTAACTTGTAACATTGCTAACAAAAGCGCTATTTTTTCATGAGTGTATATTCAAGCTATTGCTACGATGTAATTATATATAACATACCAATGATTTACATCCACTTGTGATCAGAGTGAAATACGTACCAGTACCAATAACAAGAATGTAATTCTATACCAAAATATCTGTGTGATACTTACGACTGTAAGCAGGAAAGACTAACTGCATCTCTATACGTTACTAGAACTGTAATCAATTCAAGGCGAGGTCGTACTTAAGAATATTTCGCTCATATGACGACGTACATGCGTGTGCATGTGCGGCTGCTTGTACTAGCCCAGACTCTAGCTGGTTTTATAGTTTATAGTTCTAGCTCACTGAGATACCATGTCACCGTTAAGCATGAATACCCCACTCAGACAGACTCCGAGCCGACCAATCCTTGTTGTACCCATTAATGTCGAGCGCCAGGCAGGGACCAACAAGTACCATGTTTTAACGTATTTTGGTATGACGCGGCTGGGGATTGAACCCGCGACCCTCCGCTCTCTGGGCGGACGCTCTATCCACTAGGCGGCATAATCAATTCATAGCGTATCGGTGTAATCCAAGTTCGTTTTAATACAGAATTGGTCTGTAACCTTCGAGCTTCACTGTAGCTGTGACCAGCGTAACCCTGAACGTACACATGTAGATAGATAGGAATTCTGCTTCTTCTAGCGTAGTGACACTGGGGTAGCCTTTAGCTAAAGCTTTCACTTACTGCTGGTACAAAATGTCACGCCCATTCCAGGTGACCTTTTCTGGAATATTTCTATCTAAGCGGCGTCAACCCATACTCACTCGTTGGTTTAGTTTAATTGAATTGAAACAATTACACCTGTTCGTCAAGGTGATGACCTTTAGTCTGACACCTGTGTGTTATTTCGTCACAGTAACCCCATACACGTCAGAGGACCTAAAACGCTTGACAGCCACAATATTTGCCGACTACGATGTACATGTTCGGCCTACCTACAACCAGAGTATTCCGACGAAGATAAACGCTGTCGTCTGGATGAAGCAACTGGGGTATCTGGTAAGATCGAGACACTGCAACAGTTAACAATTATGTATTTAACACATTTGATTTGTTGCTACCTGCGAATTAGAAGACCCGGGTTCGATTAAGGGACCAAGTGTGAAGCATATTGCTGGTATATTGCTAACAGCCCCGTAAAACAATACTCACTCACTTTAATTTTTAGGACATGAAGATGCAAGCCATGAAGTCTCTGGGCCATTTTAGTATGGTAAGTTCTTGAGCCTATTTTGAACATTCTACTCTAATCGTAGTCATTATTTACTTACCGATATTTAATGTTATTTGCATGTTTAGGACAAAACTCAGTTTTGTTCAATTAATGTTATATGCATACCTATGAACAACGTTTGTGTCGAGATCTGATATGAAGAACCCATTTTATAGCTCCGAATGACATTCAATGAACTGATATATTATTCTCGTACAGCGTGAAAATTCGGGCCAGAGACCTATACTTTAGTAGACAAGTACGACAAATTGTAACACTCTTCAGTTGAAACGTGGCATGGTAATTAATGACAGATCGGTCAAGTTACAGAGGGTGGGGGAAACAGTTATTGGGCAACTTGTGGAACATTAAGCCTACACCCTTGCAATGCAAATTCAAGACAAGCTCCATAATGTCCAAATTCAAGACCTTCGGGCCGAGTATAAGACTCGCTTAAAGAAAATTTGGAGCTCAGAGCTAAATGCTGGTGGTAAGGTTAAAGTCACCAGCAGTTTTGCTTTGCAATACCAGTCCTTTCCTATTCCGAAGTCTTGACTGCCTGACCAGATGGATTATGTCTGATAACAGAGTTCTCTTAATCGTTTATATATGCCAATCAATTCTGGAGGGCGGGGTCTGATTAATGCGTGGGCTCTTCATGATAGAATTTTATTATGTCCTTTTGCACACATTCATTTATCGCATGATCATCCTTTGGCGATGCATGTCAGGACTCATTATAAAAGCAAGGAAATCCACAGTTGCTTCGAGCGTCCCGGTGTTTTTGGACAAAATTTGAAATTTGAGGTTGATTTTGTTGATTGGGAGTAAACCAGGGTTTCTGAGAAGCCATTTGCAACGTGCGTACATGCAGTGTGTGGAACCGAACACTAATCGAACTGAGTCCTCCGCCTGGATGAAGTCGGCTGGTCTTAGAATTGAAACAGAAACTCCCTTTTGTGAAAAACAAAAAGTTTCAGTGAAACTTCCTTTTGAATTTACAGAGACTGTCCAACACCTTGTCAGTGGATGCCCTTCCTTGGCACAAACAGCATATCTTAAAGACATTAAGGCATACCGTCTCCGCCATGCCTGTGGCTTTGACTCAAGGTCCATCCATGGTACGACCCTGAGCATGTCCTGGGCGTCATGGACATTGATGCTTTTAAACTTCTTTGAAATAGGCCCATATACAAACTCAGAAGAATTCCATCTAACAAACCTGTTCTTGTCCTTTTGATAAAGCCAATGAATTTATTAATATCATTGAGTTTTCTGTCCCTTTGACAGCAATGTGATTGGCAAGCTTCAGGAAAAGCATGATAAATATGTGGACCTCGCCTTTGAAATGTCTCGCTTGCATCCCAAGTACACTGTCGTCAGGCTCCCAATTGTTCTCGGTGCCTTTGGTTTGGTACCTCCTGATCTCTTGGCGCAGATCAGGAGAGTGCCTGGGTTCTCCACCGGGAGCACAGCCCTACTGACACTCTGGGTAATGCAGAAGGCTGCAGTGTTGGGGAGCCATCATATTCTCCTGAAAGTTCTTGGTGGGTTCGTCTAGGCAGTGTTTCCTGGGAGAAGTCCCATTCGCTGTTTGGGCTTCGTGTAGAGGGGGCGAGGGCCCTGAGCTGATGATGAGCCTTACCAGCCTGACTGTGCCAGGATCACCTGAACCCTCTCCGCTGCATACTATCTTTAATCTGTAAAACATAATAATAATAAACCGAACGATTACAATAGGTCTCCTGCCTAGAGGCAAGGAACCCTATTTACGTCATTATATGTGGCTCTTATCTTTTTAGAATTGGACTGACGAATTTCTGCAATGGAACTCTTCAGACTACAATGGCGTAGAATACATATATAGCCCCGAAAATAGAATATGGAAGCCAGACCTTGTCATCGGCAATGAGTAAGTGAATCGTTCTGAAATGAATTTATATATATTTGCAGATGTTTACACGTGTGTGTTCAAATAGTCCAGGACAGAACGGTAGAGGTGTTTTCTACCTTTGATATTAGTCTGCATTATATTAAAGGTTGCTTCAGAAAATGAGCGCTCGATCAGTGATTTGTCAATTCAATCCTCCCAAAAGAGTACAATCTGGAAATCCCATTCTCGCTTTTCATCGCAGTGATGTTGCTGGAGGAATACTCAAATTGTGCTCACTCTAAACATACACAGAAAGTTGTTGTAAATAAATGGTAATTTTAACTCCACCCGCGATTATCATGTTTAGAATTGATCTTCAGTAACCCATGCTTGTCCTAAACGGCTGCAAACGGTATACTGGTGGTCAGGCTAGCTGATTTGGTTGACATGTCATCGCTTTGCAGTTGTGTAGATCGATGCACATGATGTTAATTACAGGATTGTCTGATCCATACACGATTTTTTTTGCAGAGTGGGTCGTTAAACAAACAAGCAAGCAAACAAAGAATTATTTCCAGACCACCGCCATATAGCTGAAATATTGCTGAGTGCGGCGTTAAACAAAAAGCATACAAAATCATTTGATATCAAAGTAATTCTGCCATTCTTCATTGCAGCATTACATCCAAAAGATGGGTGATGGCAGCAGTTTAGTGATCATTGAGTCCAGTGGTCATGTTTTATGGGAACCTGGGTTCATCGTTACAAGTATATGCGCTGTTGACATAACATACTTCCCTTTGATACACAGAAGTGCTCTGTGCATATTACTTCGTGGATGACATCGAACGTTAGCCTACAAATCTACTCAACGAAAGGCATTTCTTTGGATGCATACATAGAACATGGGGAGTTTGAGATAACAGACTCTCGGGTTCAACAGACTCTCTTTCAATGACGTACATCAAAATGAAGTGTAAGAGGGCTTAGCATTTTCGTTGTTCTGGCGGAGGACGACCTTGGTTGTGTCTGGTGTCACCGCTCCTGGTATTCTCCTTGCTGTGTCCTCTCAGTTTCCTGGTTCCTGCAGACAGCGGGGAGAAGACCACCCTGGCCATCACATCCCTACTTTCTATCTTTGTGTTCATGTCGTTCATCTATGAAACGTTGTCAAAGCTGTCAAACCAGCTATCATTGTTCGGTAAGACATATATCACCCTTAAGATTTTTTTGTCACGGCTCGTTTTTCATGTCATAAGACAAATTATATTTATTGTCGACTGTCATCAAGCTCGATCAACCCTTTCTCGACAGAAAATACAAAAGAAATCTATTTTTAATATCTTTCCAATCCGAAAATGATCATAGAACAAAAATAGAGTTTAATTTTTCTGGTTGGTCATCTGTGAAAGCCAGCACTGATTCTAGAATTATTCGAAAGTCAACTTAAGATTTCGTACATTTCATATACATGTAACTGTATTTGAACTTGAGTCATGCCTTTCCAATTATGTTTCAGTGCTACTGACATCTGCTCAAGTTTTAATCAGTCTACTAACGGTGTGCTGCAACGTCATCATATTGTTTCTACAGAAACTTACCTCTCACGATAAAATTCCCCATGGCTTTGCAAAATTGTCCAGCACAACAGACCAACATCTACTCCGAGACAAGGAACATTACGACATGGGCGATGGTTGCAGCATTCTTGGGCAAATTGTGTCTGGGGTTCTCAATTGTTTGTGCTACAATGATCACACTCGTGTTCGGAGCGTTAATGATCTCTCAATGAAAATCCGCCAGTGTTATTGTCGTTCCCCTCGGTTGAACGCTTTGGTGTCAGGAGGCAATCTGAACTGTTGATGGCTGATGTTATTCTTATTGTGAAGCATGGACAATTGTAATACTCTTGATGTCCATCAGTTTTATGTAACTAGCTGTAAGGTTGATTTACATGGCTTACAGAACGTTGTCCTATAATATATTGTTACGTTTGAGAACAGTCCAAGATGCTGCCAGAAAGGAGCTCATTTGTTATCGTAGCATATAGCATTTTGAACATACTGTTCTATAATTGTGCCTTCTTGATGATACTTCTGCAGAGTTCTGAATGTATCTATTGGCTTGTTTGGAGTCTGTGAGTAATGTGTGCTTGTGTGTGTAGTGGTCATATGTGTAAATCAGATTGAGATGTACACTTAAGAGAGGTTCCGAGACAATGCGGTTTATAGCTGGTCTTGAAGAACTCAAGTGGGATGAAGATCCCTTACTATAGGAAATAAACAGTTTCGGTCAGGCTTGCTGACTTTGATGCTGTGTTTAATTCATACCCGTGAAAAAGTTGTGAGAATAACAAAAATAAACTGAAGTAGGTAGTGAAACTCATCACCGACAGTTGGGGAGTTACAATGGTGACAAACACGATCTTTTGAGGTATGGCTCGCCATGGGGCTGTTTCAATTGGCAGTTTTAGATATCGTTTTGCTCTGAATCTTAAAAGTGGCGTTACGTATAGATTTTGAGAGATAAGGGTAGTCTTCGGAGACGGGTTCCACTTTAAATATTCTATAGTACAAGCCTTTGGGGCTTGTGTTTACCTCTGCTTTCTTGTAGGCCAGTCAAATTAGCAAAAGGTAGAAAAAAGTGAAAAAATGAAACTTGGCAGATATGTTCTACAAACCTTCCTATATAACATACTAAAAGTCCCCTAAAATCCCATTTGAGCTATATCCATAGTGCACGTGCAAACATGGCTACCCTATGCAACCTTTTGCTAACCTAGAAGACCTTTATAAAATTCACAACTTCTTTATTTCTGTACATAAGTATATAATGTTTGACAACTGAGTAAATATAAGATTGATGACTATTATTTCAGAAAGAAAAGAAACACATTTCGGAGTTGTGGCCCTTTTTTGTGCAAAAACAGAATTTTTATATGTTTTTACCCTTGGGTGACACAAAGACCCATAGGTATAACGATAAGGCTTAGATATATTCAAAAGACCTTGAAGTGTATTGTTCAATGCCTTTGTCACCACAAACCACCAAATATAACTCAACTCATTAAGGCCGGGAGCCGCATATATGGGGCACATTAATCAGCTCCTGACAGCGAGAGTTGTGTTTATGGGGCAGATAATTGGCAGTTTTTCACAGCGAGAGCCACATATATTCGTTAAGAGAAAGCACCTCTTATTCAGCGAGACACGCACATGTGTGTCGTACTTTTTAAAAATCACACTGTACCTATTGTTTCAACCAAATTAGTAGTACTGAGCAAATATTTTTTCTTACGAGGGATGCTACCTTTAGTGTCAATCAGAAGAAGTATTTAAAGTGTTCTGATAGCAATTGATAATCACTATCATAGGCTTATACAGCGTTTGGCAAATGAACACATGTCAGCGAGAAAGGGATTCTGATGTTTTTACAGAGGTAAGTGTCTGGTACTCTTCATTGGGAATAGATACTAACAAACTTCGTATGCACATTGAATTAGATGTAATGGTTTAGATGTTACTGAAGATTATATTTTCTTCAATTTCCTCATAAATAGGTAACAAAATACGAAATTTCAAGGACATACAAAGAATTCAAATACAATAGACTAGATTTACTTTTCAGGTATTATTACGTTGTCATGTTTCATATAATGAAACATAATGTATAAACACAAATAATTATATATTATTATTATATACACCCAAGCTCGAATAGATTAGACATAATTTAACTTACTAATTTAAAGCTTACTGAATTGTAACTAGTTATTTTCCATAATCTAAAGTTGATAATATTACCTAATCGATAATAAAGTGATAAGTCGCGCTTTTGCATCGAATATAATACATGTCAGTGTTATTACAACAATGAATTTTTTTACTACGTTTGTTACAAAACACAGTAAGTTGGTATTTCAAAAGATTCTTAGACATAGCTAGAAGTGAGTGAGTGAGTTATTACATGTAAACCATACTAAGGTATTCATGTTCATGTTGAAAGTTCTCAGTTGATTTGAATTGTCAGTTTTCTATGCAATTTACATGAGCATTATGTAAAACATTTGTATTTGATCTCTGTAATTATCAAATCCGGTGTAATTATCACGTGTATCAATGCTTGATCCATCGTCAATAAAAGCTGGATAGTATATCAGTTACGGTATCAATATACATGCGTATAATCATTCAATTAGAATCAGAGTAATGAGATAATCGAACACCTCTTTCGACCTTGAAATAACAGCCTCCGGTAGAATGCATGTGTAGTTACGCCCTTGTTGAAAGGTTTTGTCCCATGACAAGTGTAAAATAAACAGATGTGATGTTATATCATTGGACAACCTGCTTTATGAAGTCACGCCCTCTTTCTAATGTTTATACATACAAGCACATCTGTAATCTTATGAACCTCGTTTACATTCAGTATAAATATAGGCACACCCATCTTCATAAATATTTGGGGGGATTAAACTTCAAGTTTATACATTATAATAATTCAGTATCGTGTCACTTTTTGAATTCTATAATACGTGTACTTTAATTTGGAAATTCATTCGTATCAAGGTGAAGATTATATTTACATGTACAGCAAACAAATTATGTTTTATGTACTAGTTATGTGCGTAAAATGTATATGAAAATAAATACTATCTCTACTCAGTGGTTGGATTTCAATCACTTTGTTTACTTATCAAAACCACTAAAATGTGTTTTCGATCTCTGAGATCTATCTACTCCTATTTGTCTTATGTGTATATTTAATAGATCGTTAAGATTATGTATGTTTACAATACATAAACTGTTACATGATAGATTGAGTTGATAAAGCCGAAACCCAGCATATCGACTGGTCAACGGCATAGCCAATAATCAATCTCTATCCAGCTGTTGAGTGACCAAACGTGGTCTTCAGAAATTTCGCCCACGCCCGTCCCTTCCTCTGTGACAGGTATCTCATGATACGATTGGTCATAGACAACAAACGATCAGCCAATATATTGAATAATTGAGATACCGCACGTTCTATTGGGGAAATTTGATGACGCCCTATCACGTGACCCTTTGTTTTATGTGTATACAAAGAATCTGTATTATACAATTTCTATATGTATGTTCATATGATAACGTATGTTTTGCATTAAATCTAGATGAAACAAAATTATGAATGTGCTCTATGTAAGTCACAGACTAGCGTAATAGTACTTTCCTTGAAATATTCAGTTTACACTAGAAATGTATCGGCAAAATGCTAATATCGTGGAAGATTATATAGCATGTAAGTAAATTACAGTATGTCATTGTCATAGATGTTTTGTAAAACTAAACCCCACACAATGATATAAGAGAAAGAATTTGTTTATGTATGTCTCATCTCCTACATACAAAGAAAGCATACATATGTTGATAAAATATAAATGTACAAGCCGCCAAAGGTCTACAAGAGAAACTTGCAATAAAATTACATAAAACGTTGCAATAATGATATGTATTCACACGTGCTTTCTTTTAACTTGTATCTTTACGACACAATTAAACAATCAGAGCTTGTTTGTACGACTAGACAGTTTCCTGTCATCCCCGAAACCTGCCAGGGAAATCAGGTGTGAATAGCACTAATTAGCTTCGCAACAGCGAGCAGGGCAATCAGCGAGGGGTTCCAGGTGTTGAGTAGTGAAGTGGCTCTCGGGCTTAATGAGTTGATAAAATCATTTTGACTGAAACTGAAAATATGCAACTTTTGGGCATTTTTAGAAGTCAATAAAAACTCAGTAAATGGCCCAACAATTGCAATAATTTGATATTTTACACCCAAAAATCAAGCAAGTGAAATTTTATAATTTCATAAAAACACATTTAAGTAGCCATTACCATGCTTTAAAAAGAGTTATAGCCCTTGGATACTCACAATTTCAAGAAAATATCATAACTCAACCTGGCAGTACCTAAAAATAACTGATATTCTACAGAATACCAAGTCTATCAAACACTATTTACAGATTATGTAACAAGGCATCTTCAAACACGTATGATTAAAGATCTAAAAACTCTTTCTTTTCCTTGTCAGTCTGGAGGAAGTTGAAGGCTGTGGCTCATCTTCAACTTCACTCTCATCAGCGTCGCTGGAAGACAATTGATGAGATGTTTCATCAGATGGTAGTTCATGGTCTTCTTCATCCTCCTCTGCAAGGTATACTGTGTTTGAATTGCTGCAACTACCTGTGACAATATCCACATATACGCGAACATTTCAATCCTGCCTTTTGCACCCACACATACGCTCACACCCTGTATTACAATTGCATTTGATCATGTTGATCAATGTCTCTGGTGCTGGGTGGTCACGGGTTGTTACTGGCTTGAGCTGGCCACAAACAGTTTGCCATCCCCATTCATTTGGTGGAAGACTTCTTCCAAGCCATTGCTGCACTTGCAGATAAACCGTCAGACAATGTTCTCTCGCCGCTGCCGATGTAGGTGGCAAGGCAGATAACTGCATTTGTGTGTGAATGGGACACTTGGCAACGGCTCTTGTGAAACAATGATATCTGTGCTCATTCAGGGATTTAACAGACTTAGGTGCTCCATACAATGCCAGTAAGAACTGCTCTCCTGCAAACGCAACCATATCATTTGTGGATAATTGATTATGGAACGCTTTGACAAGTGGTTGCAAGTCCTGTCGTTTTGTGAACAAAATGACAGCTTATATTCATTCCCTGTCTGTACAAGGCAGATGTAGTGTCACAACCAGTCATGGCATGGAGAAAGAGCAACCCAGAAATGGAGCTCTCTGGCAATGCTTGCCGTAACGACGAAATGTTATATAGACGATCAGCAGTCTTTCCGCCCCCAGTTTCAAGGAAGTACAATCTTTCTGAAGCACACAAATGGATGAGGAGCACCAGAAGATCAACATCAGTCCCAACAACAATGGCTTTGTGCACATTATCAGCACAATCAATACCTGTTTGTACAATGAGAAGGTCAGCATCTGCACTGGCTTGTTTCACTGGGATATTGAGCTCATGGAATTGTTGTGTCAGAGCCTTTATCAAATGTGACTTGTTTTTACCATTGGACAGGAATTTATCCTGTTTGATCGTCAATGGTGTTTCAGAATTGAAGACAATATCAGTGCTCAGATATCTGGATGCTCTCCGACTCTCTGTTCAACACCTTTTGTGGACACAGACTCGCCATACCCATCAAACACAATGATGCAATTGTTTCTAAAGTGTCTATTGACATATGTCAGATAAGCATCATAAACATCATTGTATGTTCTGCTTTGGGGCCATATCACTTTCTCTCAGCAAGTATCCACCATCAACTATGTACATAGCATCTGGAGGAACTTCCTCATCATGTAGAAGACTTTGTTTGCCTGACAAAGAATCAATGACAGAGTACATGACAGATTTTTCGGTGTTTCTCATTGAGTAATCATCGAATAGTGATAGAGGACATGGAGAAAGTTCATATTTCAAACAGGATAAAAATCATCATCTGTTTTCATGAGGCACAGGATGCGATGAAAAAGGTGCATGGTATTGACACGTATAACCTCATTCTGTATTTTGATTGAGTTGTTCATGACAGATAGGGGAGTACTCTGTTTGTTCTTGGAATATGCAGATCTCCAAAGATTTTGCCACCTATATTCTTCATAGCAGAATCTCCAATTGCAAGAGCAGAATCGCAAGTAATGTCTTCTTTCACTACAATTCCACTACTCAAGGAGACCAGTTCCTGTCCTTGTTCAAATGGAGAATGAGTTGATAGCCATTCAATCAGCTTGTTAACGTCACTGGTGTCCCTCTCAAATCTAAACGTCCTTAGTTCTATGTGCTGGTCAACACTACAAAATCTGGTCCCACAGAATTCCTCGAAGTACTGAATCATTTCAGTACAACCAGGCACTGCCAAGATCCATTGCTCCAAGACACTCTCTGTCAGTCCTCGTCCACGAGTGAGACCACCGGATCTCCTCCATGAGAACCTGTGCAATTGTCATGTCTGTCCAGATGCCAGCCCACATCTTGTCACTTCGCCTGACAGTAAAACCACCAAACCTTGTAAAGCTTCAAATTCATCCTTGGGCATAATATCTCCCAGTTGTGACATCTGTTGAACATACAAATGGGCACTTTTGGCATAAGCAGTATGCTCTACAGCATGTAAATATGGTATCATCTTTTAGGCAGCATCAAGATGAAGATCACAGTCTCCGATCCTTTCAGCTCGAATGAACTTGTGTATCAAAGAAACTTGCTCAAAATATTGACACCACAACTTGGCAGTTCTGCTTTGAGACGATTCAAATTCCATAACTGCAGTCAGTTTTTCGACAAGGTCTGTGACATTGGCAATTGCTGGAAGTTCATAAGGGATCACATGGTTGGTTTGAACATCCTTATACAAAGTCTTCAGACAAGCTAGCTTTACTTGTTTCATCCAGGCTGACCTTCTGCAAGGCAATAACAGCTATTGCTAAATGTGTCAGAGTATGGGCCCTCAGTGCTCTTGCATAAGCGTGACCTGTCAACATTTTCTCAGTAGAGTCAGAGGCATAAATGAGTGACCATAGCTCTTTCAATCCACTGCCATCCATTATATAACCGACCGAACCCATGAAAGACATAAGGAGATGGAAACCACTAAGTCTGACAGCAACTGAAGCTAGAGTACTTTTGTTCTGGTGGGAAGCTACAATATCAACAGCTTTCTCATATAGAGGTTAGTCAAATGTCACAAAACATGTTTTCTGTCCATGTATCCTGCATTTGTCAGCAGAATATGCCAGCACAGGATGTATTGCGTCTGGATTCGATGCCTGCAAGTTGACAAATGGCAATGGGATCACTTTGGATACTTCATAATTTTGTCAACACTTCTGGCACACTCCATGTATGCAATCCAGCAGGGAATGTCCTCCAATTTCAACCATACTCCACTCATCCAAAGGGTATCCAAAAATATGCGCAGAGCTAGAAGAGATCAGCTTTCTGACATTGGAAATGTCATCGACAGTCAAACCAAGCAAACCTTTCTTGCTCTGAAATGAACAAGTCAAAATATCAATTGACTTTGACCTGATATTGTCTGCTGAAACAGCTTTGTTGCGCTTGATAACATCAGATATACAGGCAGAACTACCTGCTTGTGTGACACACATGATTCCACCCATCCTATGAAATGTGCCATATCCATCAAGTGTGCGAACATTAAAATCTGCATTGTCAAAGACAAATTGCATGAGGCATTTTCACCAATCTCATGATCTGCAGCAATTTCAGAATGTTCATAGATAATAGCCTCATTATATGATGAACACGCTCCCAAGGCTGACATAACATCCAGAAGGTGCTTAGATCCAATTTGTCGGTGAATATACACGGCTTAACCAAGTTGTATCACAGAAAGAAATGATCTTACTCTTGTTGCTGAGAGTATTTGGTGACAGATAACAGATGCCTTCCTTTTACTTTGTAGCAACATCAACTTTCTTATCTTTGTTTGTAATACTTTCGACCAAACCACTGAGAGTGTTAGGCACATTCATCATGTGATTATGAAAAGCATCATCAGCAGGAGCAGGAGTGCAATGGTCAGTATCACTAAGCATTGACCTGATGTCCTCCCGTATGATATCCGCAGCTGTTTTCACTATGCGCAGCCGTTCTTCTTCAGGGTTCCGAAACTTCTGAGAATACCATGCATCGCTAAGGATCTTGTGGCTAGGTCTACCCTTCCCTGGGATAGAACGTGGTCTGTTAAAGAATTTTTTATAACATGTATGGTGATACCTGGCTTCGGCAGCCACTAAATCTATGGCGCTTGATATCCGTTCAATAACAGCTCGATCCCACACATCACCACTATATTTCAGCCATGTCAAGAATGGAATCTTTGGAACTAGTCGTTCGAACTTCAAAAATATCCCTCTTGTCTTTAGGTTTATTAGTCTCTGAAACTATATCACAATTTTCTCCACAGAACAAGCAATTCATTTTGAAATTGAAAGTTGACAGTGATGACCTTAAGGAAGTGTTTCGAGGTGAGGGATTCACAGCTGCTAAAATAGAAGATTCCAGTGTATGAAATAAGCCAAAATGTTGCCATCCCAAAATGGATTTAACCAGACCAAACGTGGTGAATTTACTCAGATGTCTGAAACATCTAACCATCTAAAAATTGTACCAGACCATCGGGCTGGCTAGCTGTAAATTTGAAATCTAGACCGCCTCGGGCTGTCGGACGGGCCTTATTTCATACACTGAAGATTCACTAGTGTAATCTTTGCGGTAGTGTACATGAACTGAAACTGAAGATATTCCAGATAATCTTTCAGAAATTCCATCTTTGCGCCTTATACTACTTTGCAGTAAGGTAGTTAGACTTCTTTTGACGGTGACAATATCACCAGGAGATAAAGTTTTGCTGCATATGATACAACACTCTGTTGGATCCATCGTGAAGTAAAACTTGTCCGTGGAACTAGCAGGTTGAAATGTGGATATGCTTCAGTATGTCATTGCTAGAAACCCTCTCAAAACTATCTTGAAGAGAAACGACGGAGGCAAGGATAGAAATGTTCTAAGAAGCACATGCAATCGATTTCTCACAAACCATCAAATCAAATTGATCCATCAAACTAGAAACTATATAAAGCTGTTACTGCATTTGCTTCAGTGAATGGTAATACCAGAGGCCTTCTCAAATCATTAGGAAGAGAAAGGTTTGTGGCAAGATATGTATTCATTACCAACCAAGAGTAAGCTACACAGAATGGAAGCAGTTCAACTTAATTGCTAACTGTTCGTGTTAAACTATTCGCTGACAAAAGCCAAACACTTGATCAATGCTATGCATCTTAGGACCCTTAAGTAGAAGATGATAGTTGATGAGCAATTATGGAAGAAGAGAGCAAGTGGTAGTTTACCGTCTCCGGGAATTATTTCAGCCATTCGTGGGTTTTGTGAAATAATTGTTGGTTATGTATCAGTGCTTTTATAATTGTAACGATTTTCAATGGAAATGAAATTATAATTATAAGTGTAGTTATTATATTAAAACTTTCAGATAATGTTCAATTTGCCATGAAAATATTAAAATATTAACTTATCAGTAACTTTAATGAATATTATTGTGATAAGACTCATGCATACTGGTTATTACAAAGCGAGGGGATAGGGGTTGGGGCAACACAGTTTTCTGGCTGGTATGCAAATCAATGAAATATTAATCACAGGGCAATTTATTCATGTCTGTATAAGACCAAATAAACTTCATATCAAAAAGTTTCAGGCCAAAATTCAGTCCTAGAAATCTGTTTTAGAACAAAACGGGATGTACAGGTGAGGCAAATAATGTTTTTCTCCCTTTTAAGTATTTTTATATACGTGCACTATAATCCATTATATCTGTCAAATTGGATGAGATTACATATATTCATAAATAAAGATTTTATGAGCATTTCTGAGATTTTCTTAGAAGAAACATTATCGTAGGGTATGTATGTTTGCACTTGCACTGTGGATTTAGCTAAAGTGGCATTTTATTATCAGAGAGAGTTGTTTCAACAGGACAATGCCAGGCCCCACACAGCACGTCACACTAGAGACTTCCTCCAGAACCACAACTTCAATGTGCTCCCCTGGCCCTCAAGATCACCGGACTTAAACCCGATCGAACATCTGTGGGATGCCCTGGACAGACGGGTGCGACGCCGTAACCCTCAGCCCAAGACACTTCAGAAACTCGCTCAGGCACTACAAGCAGAGTGGGCTGCGATTGGGCAACAGGGGTTCTGAGACTTATTCGTTCGATGCCGAGGCGATGCCGAGCAGTTCTGGATGCCCACGGTGGTCACACGAGGTATTGACTTCAGCGCCACCACACGTCTCCATGTGACATTCAAACCGACTTTCCTCGAGTTGGTGCCAAAGACGGATAAGTCTGCATTCCCAGTGTGCAATTTCGCTATATTTCATTGACTCATAAAGCTTACAAGATGTTTCAAAATCAACATAAAAAAATACAGTTGAAATTCCTATATGCGTTTCTTTTTGGAGAGTATATATGCCAAGTTTCGTTCCTTCATCATTTTTGCCGACCATGGCAAAAAGTGGCTAAGTTGACTGGCCTATTGGTTGAATTGGTCTTTTAGTATAATAATTGCATTTACCATTGAAACAAGCCTTGATGTTGAGCAAACTGATGGGTCATCAAAACATACGAAAGCACACAATTATCGGGGACTGATTTCAAAGAAGATAATCATGAATTTTTGTTAACTGTTGTTTTAGATTAAATAACATAAATGAATACATAACCTGTGAAAGCTCGCTACTCGATACGCTGGATGCAATTATGTGTCAGAAAGATACCATTCTTTTATAGCTATGTATATTCAATGGATTCCCCATACAACCTAAATGAGGACGCAGGTATTGTAAGTCTGGGCGACAACTTAAAAAATTGAAATGAACTTTTTCAACAATATCCAGATTTTCATGACCCCACGGCTCACAACCATATAACAAAATAGGAACTACCATAATATCAAACGCATTTAAAAGACAATCTTGAGGTAACTTACATTTCGAGCTTTCTTCAGTAATGCGAACATGGTTTGGTTGCACTTTCTGATAGTTTCTTAATGCCTTTAATTAGTCGTCTATGTCTATGAAACCGAGGTATGTGTAATCATCAGTTGTGTAATCATAATAATGTTCTATGAAACATTATGCCAAGGTATGTGTACTCATCAACAACGTTTACAGATTTATCGCCAAGTGTGAATGAAAGAGTTGTACTCTTTACTGGACAACTTCTAAATATAACAATTTTGGTCTTCGAAATATTGACGTTCAGTGTCCATGTCTAACAATAATCGGAGAAGTTGATTGAAAATATTTGTAGATCAGTTGGGTTATCACTTAGTAGGGCTGTGTCGGCAGCGTATAGTAGCGATATAAACTTAGCTATACAAGACATATCCTTACTAGTAATTGATTTAATACTAAGCCCAATAGAACCCGTATTTATAAAATATCATCTAGATCATTAATGAAGATAGAAAACAGCATAGGTGAAAGATGTTCTCCCTGCCGTACACCAGAGTTGCACGTACACAAGTCTGATATTCTGTTATCAACAAAAGCGGCTGATTTAATGTGTTGATACATACTTTGCACAAGTTTGAGAAAACTCCCCTCAATTCCACTTTGTATCAGCCTAAACCAAAGGTCTGTTCTCCAAACGCCCTAGTAAAATCTATTAAAATGCAATATAATTTCTTCTTCACCTTTAGGGAATTTGATTCAGCATATGTAAGACAACAATGTTATCATTAGTTGAGAAGCCTTTAACGAAAGCCAGCTTGAGCATAGTTAATGTTATTATTTTCTTCCAGAAAATTAGTTAATCTTGTGTTCATTATGCTTGTGAACAACTTGCTTAAACAACTTAATATAGTGAAAGGGGTCGAGGCTAATTGATCCCCGGACAACTGCCCTCCGACAACTGCCCCCTGGCTATCTGACCCCGTCCATTTGTGCCCCACGGACAACTGCCCCTGGGTTAATTGCCCCCGGACAACTGCCCCCTATCATAACAAAACACACAAACAAAAGAGTTATATTTTTTCAACAACAGGTGCAAGTCTTTTGGCACTGTTACGGTAGGCTTTTCGTTACGGGGGGCGGTTCCTGGCCTGTTACCATCTGCGTCATCTGGACTTCGTTCAGTGCCTGTTCTTTTGTAAAACTCCTGCGATAAATGTTCTGAGACATGTGGTAGCAGCAGCAGAAGTGCCCCTGGGACTATCAGGTTGGCACTGGTTCTAGGTATGGCGTATGGAACATTTGCAGACTGTTTGTACCTCCTGATACAACGGCGAAAGTGTCCTCAAAGGTGGACGTTGGGAGGAGGAAGCTTCATCTATGGTAGTTACGCTCTGCAGTGACAATCTGTTTAGGCCAGTCAAATTAGCTATTTTTGGGGCCAAGTCGGAAAAATATATAAAAAAACGAAACTTGGCATATATATTCTATGGACCGTTCTGCATAACATACCAAAAGTCCCCTAAAATCCCACTTGAGCTAAATCCACAGTGCATGTGCAAACATGCATACCCTACGATAATTTTTCTTCTAAGAAAATCCTGTTCTAAAGTGTCAAATGCCTTACGTTTAATGGCATTTCTCACTTTAGCCACGTCAACTTCTCTCAAGTCAGGTGCATGTGTGTGATCATGCAGACAGCCAACTACTTCCCCGTCTTTAACTTTAACCTTACACTGACTGCGTCTTCTCTTCACACATTCATAAGAGTTAACTCCACCTTGTAACTCTCTCTGGTGAACATACAAGAATCCCTCTAAAGCTAACTTATCCTTCTTCTCTGACTTGGAATCCACTCCATGGTTGTGAAATGACTGACAGAACACCTTTTCCTCAATGCTTATATACCAGCATTGTTATCTTAAGTGCGAAGCCAGTTTCTTAGATAGCCAGTTTCTTACTAAAGGCACATCTTTTAAGAGACACATTTAATTTCATTTAACAATCCTATCAAGATGGAAGCCATTTTCTTAGATAGCCAGTTTCTTACTAAAGGCACTGGTTGCTGATATAATGTAATTAAGTTGTTATCTTAATTAAGTTGTTATCTCAACACATTGTTGTGTTAATGGATTTAATTCAAGACTGAGTTTAATAAAACAATCCCTATCGAGATGGGGAGGAGTGGGGTCACTTTTAGTTTTGATGGGGGCACTTGTCCTAGGGGGCAGTTGTCGGGGGCACAATGGACGGGGCAGATAGCCAGGGGCAGTTGTCCGGGGAGGGGAGTTAGCCTGATATCAGTGAATGGACGGTGAGAGTTTGGTCCATATGATCACCTTTACCCTATATTGGTTTGATAATACCATTTACAGTCTGTTGGAGTAAAAATGGTACGATTTATCACAGTCTTACTCCGAATCGGTTCATGATCAAACATTCCTTTCAACGCAGACTGTAATGAAAACATCATACCAACTCTGGTCATAGATTCATAAGTTTTGTATCCAAAATAATAAAGTTACTTAACAAACTATCTATCATGATTTTCTGTGTGAAGTTTCCCAGGGTAAAGTAACAGTTGCAGGAACAGCCTTGGTTAACTAATAAATGAGTTTAGTCATCGTATTTGTCATTTTTACTAAGCATGCATCTGCTGTAGGTGTATCTGCCCTGGTAGATGTTGGTGGTGTTCTGAGTGAGTGCATGGCTGACCTGTGACCTCGTTAATCCTCTATGAGGTATTTGCTCAAGGGACATATGGGTGTTAGAACCGAGCGCCGAGTTCGCACGGCGCACACTGCACGCGACAGACTGTACACTGCCTGTAATATACAGTATAATGCACTTGATACTCCGTGTACTGTATGTGATAAACGATTCTCACGGCCTTATTCCTCACGAGGCACTTTAGATAATTGATATCTGTACATCCAAATGGATTCTTCGTAAACGTTGTCTAATCACTGAGTACACATTAGGATAAATGGCATGCATTTAGAATAGGATTTCATGTGATGTGTGTTGTTGTGGATCACATTAAATAATTAATCAAGTATAGTTTCTGTACAATCTACTAAATACATACACATACATACCCAGCCATGACATACAGAGATTATATATATTTATATATATACATATATATCACCACTTTCTTTGAATATGTGTGTGTCTGTGTGTGTGTGTGCAATATGGTAAATGGCGATATTTTTAATACATATATATAACAAAGAAATTTCTGAAATAATTACACATCACGGATCTTCCGTGTTGTGCAATTATTTCAGAAATTTCTTGTTATATAAGTACTACCGTACACTCGGTAATCCTCACCACTTTGTTTGTTTATTTATATGCTTCTAATCATTATCTAATAATGGAATAAATGCCAACTAGCGCCAACAGTTTTGACATGGGGACCTGTTGTTTTCTTTGAACGTTTAACCGAATGTGATTAGCATCTCAGTAATTGCCGTGTAGTTCCTCATGTTTTGATATCCGCACATGAATCGTTTACTCATAAAACCCTCACCCATGCAAAACATACTGCACTGGTTAGTTAATTTATATGACTTAAATGACCCATGAAGATCCGGGGTAGAATAGGTCTTCAGCAACCCATGCTTGCCACAAAGGCGACTACGCTTGTCGTAAGAGACGACTAACGGGATCGGGTGGTCAGGCTCGCTGACTTGGTTAACACATGTCATCGGTTCCCAATTGCGCAGATCGTTGCTCATGCTGTTGATCACTGGATTGTCTGGCCAGACTCAATTATTTACAGAACGCTTCCATATAAGCTTGAATATTGCTGGAGTGCGGCGTAAAACTAAACTCACTCACTCACTATAAGACTTAAGTGCTGAGCATCAGCAATCAGCCTCCTTTATTCTGCGCATCCATGTTTGTTTGACCCAATAACATCACAAAACATTAACATTAACCAACACCAATTCTCTATACAAATTCACCTCTGGTTTTGCTTGGTCTATACAAAATTACGGTACACGTTAAGGTTACTTTTAGATTTTCTACCTACTTAAACGCTGCACCTGTTATTAACACGTTAATTAACGTACCAATGTCCGTCCCTGTGAGACCGCAGCATGAAGCATCAGTCACTGAACGCCAAAGAAACCCCCATAGGTCAAAGAGGTGCTGGAATGTCTTCGTTAGATAACCCATGAAGTTTTCGCTGTGAGAGCGGGAGAATATTTGTGTTAAGACCCAGTGCCGAGTTTGCCGTAGCACACTGCAAGCGACCCACCAATACATACTGGATATTGAACTTGATATACTGTGTACTACATGTGATACACGCTTACTACATGTGTTGTTTTGTAATACAATTGCCAAGATTTATTTCCTTTCCCAACTCAAGACATTTTGTGTTTATGGCCGGTTTGTCTTCTTAACTAAGATGTATTCAGGACACCCTGGGAAGTCTCTGATCACTCAACGATCATCCGTGGAAGAAGTATGCCGTTAACGTTTCTGAAGGGACAGTTTTTTAGCTTAGAATCATATTGTAAGGTAAGTATTTCGTCATTCGATTTTGCAATTTTATCCATTAATTTAACTTACATTTACTGTTGGAAGATAGGTTGTATTTGTATGCTAGACACGAATGCATGTGACGGAGGCTTCGCTACTGCTATTGCTTATATGGAATAGAAACAAATTATGGATAGCAACTTAAGAAGTTACAGAAGTTGGTATCCATAAAGTTTCTATATAGACCAAAAACACAAACTTTATCGATAACAACTTCTTTACTTTGAAGAAGTTAAGCAAGTTGCTATCCATAAGGTTCGTCTGTTTTGTACTTCCAAACTTCTAAAATGCCACTCAAAGAAGTTAACAAACTATATATCATAGATTCAGTGTAATGTGTATGAGGTTTAACGGACTCCTAATATTGGTATTAATATTAGTAGGTCTCATTTGTGACATAGGAAGTGAGGCTAAAGCAGGTATAGGCATACATGTAATGAATAAATGAAATTACAGCGTAAATGAGCAGAATGAAATTAAGCATAAATGAATGAATGAACAATGCTTTATCATGCTTCGCTGCATGTATACATATGTATGTGACAAACGGTAATGGGGTTGAGTTCTGGTTTTGTTCTTTCATGTACTGTATGGCATACTACTTTCCATGCAGAACAGCTAGTACTTCATCTGGCCACCTGTTATAACATCGTAACCCCACCCCAGTGTATATGTGTATATCTGTTTATAACATGGTATTCTATTTCATATCAGTTCTATTGTATACCTGATTGTTTCAGGATTGTTTCACTTTCAAGACGTGCTTATGATAACCCAGGATTGTAACAGTGGCTTTCAATGGAGACGTCTAGTGATTACGAAAATGGATTTCGTCGTTTTAATAAAGACAGATCCATTGATTACACAAAGGCATATACCGTGCCATCCAATGCCATGCTGATGAAGATGGATTATTCATGCTGAGGTTAATGTAGGCAATCCCGTTGAGGGTTAGACGAGGAACAGAACGCTCGGCAGATCTGACTGTGCGCTACTCCTGCACTTCAACAGTACACCGCAATAATGGCTCGTGCTTTGCTGACCGGGTTTATGCTGCTATCAGTCAGTACTGGAGGTAAGCGCTGCCTCCGTTGAATTTGTGTTCCATGTGTTGCCATGGTTTGACGCCAAATGCAGATGTAACACTATAACGCTGATTACAATGTTCTGTAACACCATCACGCTTTGGACTAACTGCAACGATCTGTAACATTATGTGGATCTGTAACCACTGACGTAGCGGTAACTTGTGACATTGCCAATGCAGTATTGATCGCATGTGTAGCTGTAACCAGCGAGCTGTAACTTTGTACTAGTAACATGATGGTAACTGTATATCAAATTGTGTGTGTGATACTTGAGAAACTGTAAGCAGGAAAGATTAACTGTAAATCAATACGTTACTTGAACTGTAACCTATTCTATTCAAAGTGCATCTGTAACCAAAGGTTCCTTTATCATGGAGTGTGCCTTGTAACCTAGACTGCTGCTGCTAACCTGTTTGTTGCTGTGTCCCTGTAATGTAAACGTTACCTTAGGTCAGATAGAATACAATTCTGCTCCTTCCAGCGTGGTAGGGACGGTGGGGTAGCCTCGGCTAAAGCCGCTTTCTGCTTATAACGGGTGCAATAGTGTCACGCCCATTCCAGGTGTCCCTTTGCTAGGAATATTTCTATGGCGTACGCGGAGTTAAAGCCATAATCACTAATTGATTTAGTTTAATTGTATCGAAAACACAAAGTCAAACACCTGCCTGTCGGCCAAGGTGATGACTTTTATTTTTGACACATGTGTTTTATTTCTTTACAGTAACTACATACGTCAAAGGACCTAAAAGGCGCTTGACAGCCACAAAATATTTGCCGACTACGATGTACATGTTCGGCCTGCCTACAACCAGAGTATTCCGACGAAGATAAACGCTGTCTTCTGGATGAAGCAACTGGAGTTTTGGTAGAGACTGGACTCAGCAACAGTTAACTGCTGCAGTGACAATATATGTATTTAACATTTTAATTTGTTTCTACCCAAGTACATATGTTCGTTGTTGTACATACATCGGGAAGAATTGGAACATCAATTTCAAAGATCAATGAACGATTTCCTTTTCTTGAGATTGAGGGAATACAAATAAAACCATAGGTTTTAGCATTACGAGGGTTGAAGAATCTGTTAGCTACATGTTTGTTTCAGATTTTCATTCTGATTATTAACATCATTAAGATTCTTTTTTCCACTGTAGCCATATCAGAAAATACTGAACATCATTGAAAAACGCACCACTTACAAAAGTTCAGATTATTAAAAAGCACGTGTAAAGTGAATTTATGCACGTTTTGAGTGGATAATAACAGATGGACGACTGACAAAATACAACAACACAGAAAGACTGGCTCATTTGTTGAAAATGTTCATTGAGTCAGAATTAGGATCAAACACACGTGGGGTCATATCGAAAAGTCAATATCGCGATGTGTGACGCTATTTCCATTGACACATGCAGTTCAACGTCTCCTCATTGAGATCAATAAAGAGGTCGAATAGAGTAATTTGAGGATGGCATTCACTTCTGCGGTAGTGCAGCCTCAAGAGTTCCGGATGTTTCGCATCTGTTGTCGCCGCGAAAGACTTTTGATCAAGTTCGTCCCACAAATTGCCCCATGGGGGATACAAGATCTGGCGACTGTGCTGGTCAATGAATAACCTGGATGTGTTGCTGGGCCAGATACTGCATGGAAAGTCTTGTTGTGTGTTATTACCCCGTGCGTTGTCCTGTTGAAAAGTATGGACATCATGGTGGTGATTGTGAAGACAGATACGATGTGATTCTTGAAGAATATGCTCACAGTAATTATGGGCGTTAACTCTCCCTTGACAGATGACATGAAGGCAGTCCGTGACGTAATTTATTCCACCCCAGACCATGACCTCCTACCACCCAAAGGTCTGTCTGAACTACACACTCATCAGCATAACGTTCACCACGTCTACGCCAAACGCCACGTAATCGGCCGTCAGCGTACGTAGATGAAGACGTGACTCGTCAGTGACTACCACACCATGCCATTGTTGCTTGAGCTTTACTGAAAATGCCTGATGGCCCATTGTGGCATACACTCATTTGCGGCGTCTGTCAGTCCAGAATTGGTCCAACGTAAGGACGTTGAGCATGGAACCCTAAAGCGTGGTGACGGCGTCGGCTGGAGTCAGCGCTGCTGACCCCAATGTCAACCTTTGAACTAGTGCAGCAGTCCTGGCAGATCGGCAGTGTTCAATCACTGATATGGACAAGGTCAAAATGGCGACTCCTGATGGAGCGTCGTAACACGTTGTTGCCAAAGGTCATCTGAAGATCACGGGTGCTGCCTGTCTACCGATGTCGCCCATGAAACCTAACGATGGTGGAGTGGCCAAGTCCAAGATATCGAGAGCAATATCCCTGCTGCTTTAGTGCCAAAACTGAATCATGCCTATAGTGTACGCTCTCTTTCGTGAGGTGTTAACCTTACTCGGCATCTGTGACCTCGTTTCACAATCGTTAGTGAAGCAATGAGAAATCGGTTCTCCTTCACCCGCTTTTAATGTCACAGTCAGTATGATTTCGGGAATGAAAATCGCAAGGCTTTTTCATGGCGCAGCTGCATGGTGATGCATTTTAGAATTAAGAGAGTCATACTGTGGACGGGAATTTGCTCTTCTAAAGCATTTTTTTAACTGACACATGCCCTTCGACTTCATGGATAGTTATATTCATTGATCATTGTCATGCTGAAATCCATCTTGATGAAAATATGGACAATTTTAGACTGGTGCGTTTTTCAATGATGTTCTAGTATATATAGAACAGTCAACGACGTTCGTCATGGTGATTAGTTCGTTGTGTAGGTGTTCGTCATAAACGTGTTCTTTTATTGAAGCGTTTGAGTTCAAACTTACCATGACTCTTAACTGGATTAAAACATCCGCTGGTCACGCAGAACACTTAAAGTTGCAATGAAGCCATTTGTGGTGTCCCCGCCGTGATATTGCTGGAATATTGCTATATTCACTCACTCGAAGTGTTCTGGGACATGAAGAAGCAGGCCATGGGGAGTCTCTGGGCCATTTTTAGCATCGTAAGTAGTTACGCTTATTTGAACACCTTCAACCCTAATCTTAATTATTACCGATTTTTGATTACTATTTGCATGTTTAGGACATCAACTTAGTTCTGTACAATGGACCCGTGGATATCGGGGAAGAATAGGTCTTCAGCAACCCAATGCTTGCCTCAAAGGCAACTACGCTTGTCGTAAGGGCGACTAACAGGATCAAATTAAGTTAGGCTCGCTAGCGAAAGGTTGACACATGTCATCAGTTCCCAATTGCGCAGATCGATGCTCATGCTGTTGATCACTGGATTGTCTGGTCAGACTCGATTATTACAGACCGTCGCCATATAGCTGGAATATTGCTGAGTGCGGCGTAAAACTAAACTCACTCCTCACTCCTCGTGTTAAATAAGATATCGTTTTCAAACTTATTTGGTGAAAAGCAATACGTGAAAAAGA